>NC_133159.1:158634743-158942016 GCF_040802235.1 Manis javanica | reverse complement strand
CCGCTGCCTCGCCCCGCGCCCCGCCGCCGCCTCGTCGCTCTCCGCTCCGCCTGCCAGCCCTCGGGACCTCGCGGCCAGAGCCCAGGCCCCCCTCCCTCGCCAGGGCCCGGGCAGCAGCGGGCCGGGGGCGGGTCCCGGCACCCACCATGCGGGGTGAGCTCTGGCTTCTTGTGCTGGTGCTCAGGGAGACTGCCAGGGCGCTGAGCCCCCAGCCGGGAGCAGGTAGGACTGGCCGGAGTTGGCCTGGGTGGGCCAGGGTGCGGAGAGAGGGTGGGCAGGGCGGCAGGTGTGGGATGCGCAAGTACCGACCGGCTGGCCGTGTCCGGGTGTGTTGGGTGGGGGTTGCCCCCAGGGGGGACCAGGAGCTCTGGGGGCGGTGGCAGGTGGACAGGGACCCCACTTTCCTAGACACATAGGGTATGTATGTGAGGGTGGACTGATGGCTCGGACCTTGACACTGGAGGGACCCCAGTTGAGGGGACTTCATAAGGCAGTGGGACTCTGGTCCCAAAGGAGAGTCATAGGGACCCCTGGTCATACCAGGTGAGGCTAAATTCTGATGACATGGGGAGCTGAGGCACCTCCTGCCCCAGCTTTGCCTCCTCTTTCTCTTCCCTGCCCCCACCCTCAAGCTGACCCAGGTTGGGTCTGAGCCAGATTTTAGGGCTGAGCTGGAGCAGCCTAGGGGGTGGTGGAGACCCAGCATCTCTCCCAGAGGAAGGGCAGTAGTGGCCTGGCCTGATGCCTTCTGCTCACTGTTTGATGCCTGGAGAGTGGTCCCAGGCCTAGGAAGAAGCAACTTGCTGCTCCCCTAACCCCGAGCCCCCAGGGTCCTCCTGTCATTCTTGCTCTGCTCTGCTCTGGTGACCTTTGGCCTTTAGCTGCCCTGGCTCTAGTTGGGGAAGGGGGCTCCTATCTACACACAATTCCCCGGCACCAGTTCTCCATAATCATCTCTCCCACCTGGAAGCCCTTTCTGAGATCTACCTTGAGTCTCTCGTGTTATATAAGAGCCACTTTTTAACATGTAATTTCAAATTCTCCTACTTTCTCCTCATGCACCCAGACCTTCTCTGGGGTTGTGGACGTTCATATTTGTGTTTAAGCCTTTTGGTAGAGTGAATTGGGAAGATAAATCTCTGTCTCACTGGCATAGGAGTCCCTTGGATGGGACAGAGCAGGTTGGGTGCAGAGGGCTGTCCAGGGGGATGCTGTGGTTGGGTTGCTGTGCCTCAGGGATGTGCTAGCATCAGGCCAAGAGTCAGTGACTGTGTTCTTGACTTTAATGGTATCTGTATATAGCTGAGACAGGATGGACCCCTTTAGAGAGGGAGGATGGGGAAGGATGCTGACAGTGGGGATTGTGGGCAGAGAGCAGGGGAATCTGATGTGGCAAGGGGCTGCTGGTGCAGAACCACCAGTTTTCAGGGAGACCACATCGAGAGTGGCTTGGGACTTGGTTTCTAGTTCTAGCATCTCACTTCGTGACCTTGAGAAAGTTACTTTGCTTCTCTGGGCCAGTTCCTCACCAAGTGAAGTTGTAGGCAAAAATCTCTGACTTTTTGTGGTGGGATTACGAGAGATCTTTTTTCTTTTTTATGAGTGTCTTTCTGTTTCAGATTCGTTGTGATATGTATGCATAATTGATAATAAAAAAATTAACACATAAAAGAAAAGGTTGGACAGGTCAATTTTTAAGGTCCTTTGCAGCCCCAACTTGGTGGAGTCTTCTGAATTCAGAATGTGACTGGGTTGATGACCGAGGGCTCTGAGACCCTGACAGATTTGGGAGAACTAGAATTGGGAGAGGGCTGGGGAAAAGGGCATTGGAGTTACCAAGGAGCTGCTTGTGGGTGGTGGGCTGAGGGCTGCCTCTTTAGAGTTGGTTGGGATAATAGACACCTAGGGAGGATAGGAAGAGGGGGATAGGTAGAGACTGTCACATCTTTAAGTAGAGGACACACTTCTTCTACAGACTTCAATGTCTGCTCAATTTTGATAGATTCAACATGGAGAAAGAGACTTTCTCTGCAGCAGGGGAGGTTGGTTATACTTAAAGCAGCTTTGGGAAGCCAGAGGGGACAGCTGTTGACTTTCAGTGCAGTGGTTTTTCACAAGGCCAGACTGGATTTGAGGGAGGGCCTGTGTGGAGGCAGGGTGGTATCAGCTGGGGAGAACAGATGCAGGGGAGGGACATTCGAGGGGAGACCTGTTAAGGAGGGACAGCCAGTTCCCATTGGTGGTAGAGTCCTTGTGACCAGTGAAAGGACAGCCAGAAGCTGGACCCAAAGTGGTCCTGCTATCGAGCCCAAGGAGCAGCATCCTCCGGGCTGGGGGCACCTCAGAAGGGGGCTGTGATCTCCCCTCCCTCTTGATGGATCAACTTGTTGGATGGCACCTTAAAACTTTATCCATCGTTAGAACAGGAGCAGGAGAAAGATGGGTGACCCAAAGAAATACTCAGGCTGTGAGGGAAGACCAGGAGAGGCTGACAGACAGACAGACAGGTGAATGGGCAAGAAGATGGCCTTGGAGTGCACAGGGCAGGCAGGGGGCACTGAGGGTCTAGGCCAGGTGGAACCAGAGGTGCCTAAAACAGGCACAGAAGAGGCAGCTGGAGGTGGTTGCTGGCCTGGCAGTCAGATCAGGCCCACCACATGGAGACCCTGGAAACTTCCTCCTTTCTCTGAGCCATTGTTCCCCCTTCTATGAAATGGGGCTTGGACCAGATTGTCTCTAGGGCCCCTTGAAGCCATGGTTCTGCTTCCAGCTTCCTACTTGCCCACCAGGGACTCCCAAACAAACCGAAACTCAAATCCAAACTTCTTCCAGTGGCTGGCAGACAGCCTCTCCCTACCCCAGCCCTGCTCTCCCCAGCCCCCGCCCCATCCCTCCCTCACACGGATCCAGCTGCCCTCCAGTCCCCTCAGATGTTTAGGTAACGGGCTTCTCTTCATCCAGGCCTCAGTCAGCTCAAGGGCCACCTCCTCAGAGAGGCCCATCCTCATGGCTCTGTCCAGAGTAGACAAAACCCCAAACCTTTCGTCTGTCCTATTTTCTTCGCAGCACTTATGGCCACCTCACACTGCCTTATTTGCCATGTCATTTATTTCGTACGTGTCTTTCTATCTAGAGTCCTTATGGGCACAAGGCTCGTGTGTGCCTGGTCACTGTTGCCCCAGCACCTAGCACAGTGCCTGGGACACAGCAGTCTCAGTGAATGTGTGTTTAATTAGTGAGTGAATCAGAGGTGGTCCCAGACCCCAGACTTTCCCTTCAAGATAAACTCACAGAGAGCCAAACTGTTTCCTTTCCTCTCTTCTTCTGGGCTACTTGGTGGACCCTTCCTGCCAATTCCTTATGCCCCTCTCCCCTCCCCAGATAAGAGTCCTCACTGGGAGCCTGTCTACCAGCAGGAGGGGAGAGGGTGCAAGGAAACCCAGGGACAGCATCCTGTCTGCTTTCCTGGACTTTCCTGACTGCTTTGTGTACATTATTTTGTTAAAGACTCAACATGATCTACCAAGGGTAGGTTTTATTATCCCCATTTTGCAGATGAGAAAACTGAGGCTTAAAGTGATAATGCAATTTGTTCAATGTCGTAGTCAATAAGAAGCAGATACTAGGTTCAATACAGAACTTGTATGATTCCAAACCTGTGCTCTTTTATTCCTGTGATATTACAATGAGGGTTTCCAGTGGGGTTGTGGCTCGAAGGAAGGTTTTTCTCAGCTCTGTGGATCTCAGTGCATTTAAAGATACTTACCTATCTTCCTTCCTTCTGTCCTTCCTCCTTGCTTCCTTCCATCCATCACCTGGGTGTGCTTACAGAGTGTTTCCTGTATGTCAGGCCCTTGGAGCCTACAGATGCACCGGCAGCAGTGAAATGTTGGGATCAGGGCTGGAATGGTGCTGCACGTAGCATTTGCAGCAAGGAAGAAGGGTGTCAGGGGATATGCTGGGAAGAAGTGACATCTCATGAGACTTGAAGGATGAGCAGGAGCTCATCAGGAGAAGCATTTATTTATGGAGCAGATTGATCCTGGCTGAGAAAACAGTGTGTGAAGACTTGTGGCCAGAAAAAGCAGGGCTGGGTCCTAAAGAGGGCTTCAGGGAGACAGGAGGCTGGAGGAGAGAGCAAGGATCTGGTCACGAAAAGTCTGGGATGCCAGGTGAAGAAGCTGGGCCTTCAGCGGGAGGGCTGTGGCAAGCTGGGAGCATGGGAGAGATGGGATCAAGTTTGTCCCCTAGATGGGATGCTCTGGTGGGTGTGTGGGAGATGAGCTCGGGGATAATTAAGGGTGGCAAGTAAACTAGCTACTGGACTGAGTCGTGGCTATGGGGCTGAAATGGCAAGCTTGGTGATGGGTGGGAATGAGGGTGGCTTGGCCCAGACACATGGTGCCACAGCCTGGCCTCCTGACATCAGCACATTGCTTCTTGCCACAGAGCAGGCAGTGGCATGTGAAGGGGGCTGGGTTACCACTTCTGGGCAGCACCCCCTGTATGCCAGAGGACATAGTCTCTGGGGCCAGCTTCCAGATCCCAGCCTACCTGCCAGTCCTGCCTTGGGGCTGCCCCCGCACCTCAGGAAGCAGCCTGGGGTTACCAGTCACTTCCAGTTGCACTTTCTGTGGTCCACACAGGTCCTGGAGCCAGGCTTCCTGGTGCAAATCCTGCCACAGACTAGTTGTGTGACCTTGGGAGAGACCTTAAACTTCTTTGTGCCTCAGTTTCTGAATTTGTAAAATAGGTCTAATATGAGCACCCATCTCGTGCGGTTATTGTGGGGGTTAAACGAGTTAATGTGCTTAAAGCACTTGGAGTAGTGCTGTCACCGAGCACTCACTAGCCTGTGTGCTGCTTGGTACCGTGGGTGCAGGAATGAATGGAGGGGTGAGTGATCGGACAGCAAGTGCTCTGGAGGCTGCTTGCTGTCACTCGCAGGTGTGTGCGCTCGCATGCAGAGGCATGGAATGGGAAGGTGGGGCTCTCCATCACAAGGCAGAAGGCAGGGCGGGGAGCCGCCAAGGCTTGGATACATGTGTGACACGTGCATGAGCACGCGGGGAGGAAGGCCAGGGCTTTCAGGCAAATCTGTGTGTGTATAGCCACGTGGGCCCCTACACACACACGTGAGCCACAGCTGTGTTGGCTCCTTCCACATGCTTAGGGGTGATGTCCTGTCCTAGCCAACAGGGACAGGGAAGGGTGGTAGGGAGACAGATGTGGTGTAGGCTGGGAGAGGAAGATTCAGGGCTAGGCCATGATAGGGCAAGTTCCTGGGCTACCTCCCTCTCTATCCCTTGCCCACTCTCCTTCACAGGCTGCCTCTGACCCTGGCCCTGAACCCTCTAGTTATAGAGGGTTCTCATTTATGTTTCTCACTTGATGCTTATGGCAGCCTGTGTCATTAGCAGGATTGTCCTCCCACCCCCCATTTTAGCAATGAGGAAACTGAGGCTCAAAGAGGTAAACTGATGGATCCAAGGTCCCCTCTCTGACCCTGCCCTGTCCCCAGGCCAGGCCCCCACCATCCAGGCTCTTCCTGTCTCAGTGGCAGGACTGTTCTGTCTCTAGGTGCCCAGCATCCCTTTCTGAGACTGCCCTGCACACGTTCCTTTCCTGTTCTGGCTCCAGACCAGGCCCAAGGACCTGGGTAGCTGGGCAGAGCAGCCCAGCACAAACAGTTCTGTCTCCAGAGGCAGCTGTGGGCCCCACCCATGAGAGGCAAGACTATCCTGGCTCGGGGCCTGAGCTACAGGCAAGCTGCCTTCCAAGCGCTGGGCGCGGGTCCATCTCAGCTAGTGGGCACCTTGAGGAAGGGGTCTGGGAACTGCTCCCTCCAACTCCTCCAGAGCATCTGGCTATGATTAGGGGCAGAGAAATGAGTGGGGGCCGGCAAGGGTCCAGCAGGCACCAGCAGCCAAGAATGACTTAATTGGATAAAATGTCTAATGACAAACCACGGCCCCACAGCACAGAGTGCTGGCCCCAGCCGCAGGCCTGGTCCTGGCCAAGTCTTGTCTCAACTTCTGTCCTTGCTGTCTCCCAAGAGGTACCTCCAGTGTCGTGTCCTCAGTTATACAGTATTTGAGCATCTACTGTCTGTTAGACACTGAATACACACTTTTGCAGAAGGTGGGAAGAGTCCTGGGGGAACCCCACGTCTCCCAGAGAGACAGGCACATAGTTGGAACACTAGTGGTCTAGGAGAGAAGGCTGCATCCAGGAGTTCTGGGGAGTGGGTGAGGGCAGGAGTGGGTGTTAAGAAGGGCTTCTGACATGGTGGGCCTGAAATTGATGAAGATCACAGGGAATATCAGACGTTCCTCTCTGCTGGTCCGTGTCCCATGCACATAGTAGGGGTGACAACTGGGGCAGCAACAGAAGACACATCTTTAGGGGCCCAAATCTTTCTGAAGTGGAAAAAGCATGGCGCTGTGTCATTTAGAGTAAATTTCTTGATTGGAGGGAATTGGAGAGCACATGGAGTCTATGAATGGCTGCTAAGTGGCTATGTGGAGCCACTCTCCAAACTGGTGCCCATGGCAGGCATCGCTAATTGATCATGACCATCCTTCCTATTGAACACAAATGGAACCTCAGAATTTGTCTCAACTATAGTGCTCCTGGCTGTCACTAATCGCTTTTGAGAGGAAACCTATTTGCCTTCCTGGATGGTGTCTAAATTCCTTGTTTTATAGGGAAAGTGACTTACCCAAGGTGTTTGAAGGTAGTGATACTACTAAACAGTGGTCTCTACTGTGGAGCCATCTTGATTATCACAATCTGCAGGGAAGTTCTACTGGCATCTGGTAGGGCAGAGGTCAGAGACGCTGCTAGACATTTCACAATGCCCAGGATAGTCCCTTACAACAAAGAGCTACCCAGGCCAAAATATCAATAGTTCCAAGGTAGAGAATCTCTGATTTAAAATAGCTCTGGTTTTTAGTCCCTGGAAGGTGAGATGATGTGCCATTTCTGGCAGAGGAATAGGAACTGGTTTGGAATGTGCCGGAGCAATTGTTCTCACCCTTGTCTTCAGAGTCAAGTCCAGGGCTTCTCAAGAGCTTCCCTAGGGATCATTTAGAAATTCTAATGCTTAAGCCACACCACAGAACAACTGGATCAGAATCTCTGGGGTGGGACCCAGGCATCAGGAATTTTTTAAGCTCCTTGAATCATTCTAGTGTGTAGCTGAAGTTGAGAATAATCACCCTTTGTAGATTTGCAACTTATCTCCATCCCTAACCCACTCTTTGACCTTCTTTAACCTCTGTGAGCTGCTGATCCCTGTCTGCAAAATGAAGAGCATTATATCCACTGTGGAGGGCTGCAGTGAGGATTGAAAGTGTTCTAGGCACAAAGTATGTGGCGTGGAGCTGGGCACATGGCTCTCAGTGCATGTTGGGTGTCTCCTGCCTGGTAGCGGGTACCCTCAAAGCAATGATGGCATGGTGTTGGGGCTTCGGCAGAGTTAAGTGGGCTGGTCCCCCTCCCAGACCTTCATTCTGGACTGTGGTGACTCAGCTTTCTGTCCCCTTCTCCCAGGTCAGGATGCAGACCCAGACTCTGGATGGGCCACCAAGGGGACCACGCCTGTCTGGAATCACAGAGCCCATGAGAGCCCTGGGCAGGTGTTGGAGCCCAAAAGGACCCAGCTGAGCCAGGACCTGGGTGGGGGCACTTTGGCCATTGACACACTGCAGGATAACGGGACCAGAGTGGTGGTGAGTGCTATAGGAATGTGGAGGGAGGGGGCGAAATGGCTGTGGGGGGCTCCCCTCGTGCCCAGGCATGCTTGTCAGACACACAGATCACATATCTTTGGGGACTGGCCCTGGAGGTCAGCATGGAAAGAAGGATCTCAGGGAAGGGAATGGAAGCAGGGCTCAGCCTGGGTCATAAAATCGTAGCATCTCAGAGTTTCATAGGCTGCCTACCTCCTTGTAGACCAGAGGGGTGAAATGACTTGCTCCAGGATGCACAGCATGTCCACAGCGTTCTTGAACCTGGACTCTTCCACTTCCTAAGGCCTCCACTAAAAGTGAATGAAGGTGGCATTATTAGTCACAGTCAGCTGCCAGCTCTGGCCCCCTCCTCCCTTATTTCTGTGACTTCTAGGAACTGGGAGGCCTCAAAGGGTTAAGGCTGCCTGGCTCATGCTGCTCAGCTTCAGGGCAGGGCGCTTGGAAGGACTGAGCAGAGAAAGCAATTAGCTTGAAGCTCCGGGAGAGAAGCAGTTCTGAGGGCGGTGGTGCAGGGAGGTCAAGGGGATCAAGGCGGAGGAAGCACGTCCTTGCAGGGTCTGGCCCTGCTCTCTAGCTGGCTTTCTGGACGACTGTGTGGGTGGGTGAATCTGTCATCGTGGGTGTTTGCACGTGCGACCATGTGAGTGTTCTGTGGCCGTGTGTCTAGGCACCCACAGCTGAGAGGAAAGAGGGTGGATTCCCAGGACCCAGAAAAACTGAAAGGACAGGACGCGACACAAGCAACAACAGGATGTGCTTCTCTGCATGTCTTTCTTTATTTTATGGTTAGTAACTATTTGTTTCAAGTCAAAGAAGTGCAGGCAGCTAGTCCAGAAGGTCAGATAGTGCTAGAATCAGAAAACAAACCCCAGCAACCGACTGCCTGTCGAAACCTGCCCACCCCTTGCCCAGAAGGCTCTTCTTCGAGCCCTTTCCTGGCAGTTACCCACGTATTTCAAGTAATTTGCCTGTACTGCTGCCTCCTAATTAATTCGTTTAGACATTATCTGTCAGTTGCTTGTTGTGTATATGAAGATTTGCCTTTTATGGACTCCCTCGAGCCTCATTATACTCCATATTTTTGTTAAATCCATATGTTCTGCCTTATAGCATTATAATCATGTAAATATTGTTTACCACCAATCCAAGCAGAGTAATCTCATGTTTACTTTCTTGTATAATTTTGTTTGTCCTGGATGCTTGCCCCCACCTTTGGGCTTACTTTTCCTTACTTACCACGGCTGTAGATCCTTATATACCCATTGGCCTCCAACATAACTTCTGTGGTCAAACCTGTTGGTTCTCTTTTCTCCCCCTTGGAAACCTCTCTCCTGCTGCCCTGCTCCACCCTGGCCTGGCTGCTCGCCCACCTGCCCCTCCGCCATCCTGGGACCTCCCTCTCCTTCCTCACGAGGAGCCGCTTGCCTCGCTCCAGTGCTGGGAGCCCTGTTCTCTTGACCTTCTGTCTTTATCTTTCCAGCTTCTCCCCTTGTTTGTTTAGCTTTCTGAAAAAGGTTACACAGGAGGGGAGATTCTCTAGAGAGCTTGCATGTCTGAAAATGCCTATATTCTATCCTCACACTTGACCGATGGTTTGGTTGAATAGAAAATTCTAGATTAAAAATAATTTTCCTTCAAACAAAATAGCAACAGTCTCACAGACTTCAAGAAGGGACTAGCGGTTACCAAAGGGAAGGGGTTGGGGACGATGGGAGGGAGGGAGGGAGAAGGGGATTGAGGGGCATCATAATTAGCAATCACACTATAGGGAGGCCACGGGGAAGGCATCACAGCATGGAGAAGACCAGTAACGATTCTACAGCATCTTACTACACTGATGGACAAGGACTGCAATAGGGGGTGGGTGAGGACTTGATAGCATGGGTGAATGTTGAAACTGCAATGTTCTTCATGTGAAACCTTCATAAGCTTGTATATCAATGATACTTTAATTAAAAAAATACATTCCTTTAAAAAAAAAACTTCCTTCAGAAGTTTGCTAGCATCTCAGTATAGTTTTCTGGCTTCCAATGTCACTGATGAGAGGTTTGATGTCATCCTTACCCCCAATCTTTGCACACACTCTCTTTTCCCCCACCTCTGGAAGCTTTTGGGGTGTCCCTTGCAGCTCCAGCATTCTGAAAGGCAGCGATGTGCTCAACTCTGGCTCTTTTTCTCACCACGCTGAACATTTGATAGACTCTTTCAACCTATATTCACCGGTTCTGGAAAGTCTTCTTGTGCTTTCTGGGTTGTCTGTTAGTTTGTTTGTTACCATTGTTCTACTTTCTGGGGTATTTTCTCAACCTTAGTTTCTTAATGTTACTTTTTTTTTTCTATGACCATATTTTTAATTTCCAAAAGCTCTTTATTATTTTCTGATTATTTCTTTTCTTAAAAAAAGTCTCCTTTCTTGTGTCACGGATGTAATGTCCTTTCTCTAAGGATATTTTTAGAATTCTAATATATTTTTCCTACTCTGTTCATCATTTCCCTTCCCTTCTTCCTTCCTTCCTTTCGTTCTTGATTTCTTTCCTCCCTCCTCCTCCCTTCTGTCCTCCCTCCCTTCCTTTTTTTTCCTTCTTAGTGGGAAAGAGCTCAGGCGGGGGCAGGAGTGGGCAGAGGAAGGAAGACAGGGGATGGTGAGGCCCTTTGGGAACAGCCCAGCAGCTCTGAGTTAAGCCCTCTACACTGGAGCTGGCAGGGAGGGTGCTCACCAACCAGCAGGAGCTGCCCTGCCTCTGCAGGAGGGGCTGCACACCAGAGCTGTGGCAGAGGGGGTGGTGGAGAGACCAGGGCCAACCTGAAGCCCGGCAGGCGGGGAGCAGGGTAATAAATGCCCTGAATGCTCCCTCATGCTGCACTGTTTCTGTGACTTATTTTTCCTTTTACCTCAGGCTCCAGCATGGCTTGGCAGCATTACCGATCCTGTGTTTATTTAGGTTCGATATTTTGTTCATCATGGATTTTCTTGCATTAATTTTGATCTTAAAATATTGCATTAAAATCGTCTCTGTCTTGCTGATCGCATTTGTTGGTGCCACCCTAACTGTTGCTTCTGAGGTCAGGGCCTCACTGGCCTCACCCTGATCCCACCCTGAGGTGGACCTCAGAGAAGCAGCTGCACTCACTCCCCATGCTGGTCTGTCACCTCCATCCTGTAGAACCAGTGAGCCCGGGTGGGATGACAGCATGGAAGGCCAGGGCAGGAAAGGTTGCCTTAGTGAGGGGACACCTAGAGGCTCATTCCTCTCCAAGCCCCAACTTTGTTGGGCTGTGACCCTTGCTCTGGGCCAGACACCATCATCGGAGGACCTTCTCCCAGTCTGGCAGGGAGGGCTTTGCAGAGACACAGACTTCTGGAAGCCATTGTCTGTGGACGTTCAGAAAGGGCAGTGGGGATCAGTAAGAGCCAGTATGGATTCAATAACCCCAGATCTTAAAAACAACGACACAAATTCCCAAGCTCCACCCTGGACTGACCAGTTCAGAAACATTGGAGATAGAATCTGGGAATTTGTTTTCTTTTAAAGTTCTGCTGTGTGATTCTGATGGCAATCTAGGTGTGGGAACTTCTGATTTGGAACATTTCAAATCAATTTAAAAATCCATTACTAGACTGATCACCAGAACATGAAGCTTCCTCAGGTACCACATGGCTGTGCTTGACTAAAAGACTTCCACCCTGCTGGGGGCCATGAAGCCACACATCAAGACTCCTGAAGGAGCAAGGCCCCCCTGGCAGGAGGCCTCTCTGACTGCCCTAAGGGCTGTGCCCAGCTTTGTCCAGAAGATAAGAGGATCAGAATTCTACCTTAGCTGGAAGAGAGTTCAGATGTCAGATTGGGATCGGGAAGACCCCCTCAGCAGGCTGACTGAGAGCTTCATGCCAGATGAAACTATTGGATAAATATAAATCTTGGCACTTAAGTTTAAAATAAGGTGGGAGAGATGTGGCTTAGCAGCAGTTTATGAGGAAGACTTGGGGCTCCTCACTGCCCGTGGGCTAGAGATGAGTCAGGAGAGTGAAGTGGCTGCCAAGGACGGAGGTGGGAAAGCCGGCTGTGTTAACGGCAACTCACAGAACCCAACAGAAACCAGGGGACCAGTACTGCAGCTCTTGGGGAGCCTGAAGGGTATTTCTTGGCCTGACCACAGATGAGGAGCTTGTGCTCCATTTTAGATGGTTATTTAGATACCAGAGGAGTCTGAATGGTTGAAGGAATTTGGGGGGTATTTATCCTGGTACACAGAAGGTTCTAGATGTGTCTGTTGCTTATAGCTTCAGGGCTGCATCTAGGGCAGGGAGAATAGACTATTTCTATCTGTAGCATCTATCACTTCCTGCCTTGAATTACGTATTTATTAGTTTATATTGCCTGTCCTCCCCCGGGAACAAGAATACCTTGAGACCTGTGCCTGGCACATGGAGGAGCCCCTCCTTTGAAGGAACGAAGGAAGTAGGGTCTCAGAAGACAGGGCTGTTGCAGAGAAGGAGTTGTGCCAGGTGGGTTGTTGGGCTCAACGATCTCTAACTTTGACTGATTTTCAGGTTCCCATACATGTAAGAGGAGGTCAGTGCGTACACGCACCAGAATGGGTATACACACCCACCACCTGGATGGTCTCGGGTCCAGATTCTCAGAGGGACCTGCGCTCCATTCCCTACTCTGCCTGGAACCCATTAGGTATTGCTCTGAGCCACATTCAATGGGGCAGGTGTCCTGCCCCCTTCACCAGGCTGTGTGCCCACCCTAACCTAGACAGCTGGCAGCCTCGGCAGCTTGGGAACCCAGAATATGCCCAGTGACACCTGCCTCTCCCGAATCTCTGATCGGCATCTCTGAGAGCTGGGATCTCTTAGGCTGAAGGAAACCCCATCTAGACAATGGCTCGGTGGTAAAGGACTGGGCAAGAAAAGAGTGGCAGGAAGAGGACATTTCAGCAAGTTTTATTTGGTCTGTTTCAGAAAGTTTTCTTGGGTCTCAACAGGAAAATATTTCCATTCCCTATGTGGTATGTTTATTCATACCACAGCCTGCTTCGTGCTTCTGCTCTGGGGTCATATCAGGAGACTGAGGCAGTAATTCGACTCCTAGAAATTTACACGAAGAAAACAAGATCACTGATTCAAAAAGACACATGCACCCCTATGTTTATTGCAGCACTGTTTACAGTAGCCAAGACACGGAAGCAACCTAAGTGCATAAGTAGATGAATGGATATAGATGATGTGGTACATATACACAATGGAATATTATTCAGCCATAAAAAGAAAAGAAACCCTACCATTTGCAACAACATGTATGGAGCCAGACAGTATTATGCTCAGTGAAATAAGGCAGGCGGAGAAAGACAGGTACCAAATGACTTCACTCATTTGTGGAGCATAAGAACAAAGCAAAACTGAAGGAACAAAACAGAAGCAGATTCACAGACTCCAAGAAGGGACTAGTGGTTACCAAAGGGAAGGGGTTGGGGAGGGTGGGTGGAAGGGAGGGAGAAGGGGATTAAGGGGCATTATGATTAGCACATAATGTAGGGAAGGCAGTATAGCACAGAGAAGACAAGTAATGACTCTATAGCATCTTACTGCACTGATGGATAGTGACTGTAATGGGGTTCATGGGTGGGGGGACATGATAATTTTGGTGAATGCTGAAAGCACAATGTTGCTCATGTGAAACCTTCATAAGATTGTATATCAATGATACCTTGATTAAAAAAATTTTTTAAAAAGAGGCTGAGGGCCTGGCAGGTGGGCTTCCATTCCCTTTGCCTCCCCCGCACACCCACCCCAGTGCCCCACATCTTCCTTCATTTTACCTCAGTACAGCCTCCTGGCCTCTGGCTTGTCTTCTGGCTCTGCCCCTCTGCCAGGCCCCCACCCCAGGCTTTCTCTGGCTCGGTCCTGATCATCTTCCCTCTCACCCCCTTTTCCCTTCCTCCCAGTCCCTCTGCCCAGCCCCTGTGTCTGACCACCTCACCACAGTGTTCCTTCCAACTCAGACTGTTCCTGCTTTGAGGCCTGAAGGCATCCAGCCTGCGCTCCCAGGGTGAGCTGGCAGCTTCAGCGCCCCTGGTCAGAGCTGTCTCCTTAGATCCTTAGATTTTACTCTCACATCCACTCTCACCACCACATCCCACTGGAAACAGAACTCTTGTCTGGACTCGAGCCTTCCAGAGCCTTTCCACCAAAACCAACCCTGAAGCCCTGAAACACCAAGACTGTTTTTGGAGGTGGTGCGGTGGGCCTTGCAGGGAGCCACAGGGCAAAGTCAGACACCCTGGGATGGGGTACAGTTTATTCTGAGGTTGGAAAGGGGAGGCCTCAAAATTTCTCTTCCAGCCTGGGTTTTTCTGAATCACGGTTTTCTTGGTTCTGTGGTTCAGATTTGAGTCAGAGTTTGGAAGGAACCAAGCTTAAGAACATTCAGATTTGGAGATTCCCCCATAATAGAATAGGTTCACTCCATAGTAGAAAAGACTCCCTCCTCCCACCCCAGTCTTCTCCTGGTCTGGCTTCCCTGAATCCCTCTTCTCTCTGGCCCAGGCAACACTTCCCAGCTCGTCCACCACCACAGCAGGTCCGGGAACGCTGAGGGACCTGCCCTGGGGCAGGTTCTGTCACCCAAAACAGTTGGGCAGCGAAAGGGACAAGGAGTAATATCTGCCTGATTTCTACAACCTACCAAAGGAGGTCATTCCCAAAAGGAGACCTCCAAAAGGCCCTCTCCCAGATCTAAGGACCTGGGGGAGATAGGACAGACAGACTGACTCGTAGTGCACATGAATAGCAAGCAGTGTCCCTCGAGGAACCCCCCCATGACAGTGTGCTCTGTGGAAGGGATGAGGTAAGGAGGCGGCAGACTTCTGGGAGTAGGGGTGAGGTGGGGGGAGGGAGGGGAAGGTCGTGAGCCTAGTTTTGAAGAGAGAGAAGAAAACAGATTTTGTGAGCAGAAGGGTATCCAGGGAGGTGGGAGGTAGAGTCCAGATGTCCAGGCTCCAGCACTGTGGAAAGAATCTGGCCATCCTGGCCCCTGAATAATCCAGCTGCATGACCTTGGGCTGGACCCTCACCCCTCGGTCATTGAACTTGGCCTTGTGAGCTCCTGTAAACCCCTGCTAGCTTCAAACTTTCCAAATGGAGTGGCAAATACTGACCTTGCAGGGTTGAGATTCAAGAGCCTCATGGGAGGCACCTGATGGGTTCTTGGTCCCCATTGCCTCCCCTCCCCATTCTGGGCTCGGTGCAGGGGGCCTCAGGGCCTGTCCTGGCTGCTCAGCCCAGGAGGGCTGTCTCCCGTGTGACTGCACTTGTTGACCCTTTTCTTTTCCCTTGGCCAGATTGGTGGGTTGGTTTCTTTCTTTCTTGTTGAGTTGATATTCACATAACCATTTTAAAGTGAAGTGCATTTGATACATTCACAGTGTCATGCAACCGTCACCTTCCTCTAGTTCCAGAACATTTTCATCTCCCCAAAAGGAAATGCTGTGCCTTTTAAGCAGTTGCTCCCCATTCCCTGCTCCCTTCTGCCCCTTCCAACCACCAATCTGCATTCTATTTCTATGGATTTACCTATGCTAGACGTTGCAGATATAAGTGCAATCATGCAATATATGACCTTTGTGGCTGGTTTCTTTTACTAGCATAATATTTTGAGACTCATCTATTTTATGTCTGAATACTATTCCATTGTACAGATATACTGTAATTTGTTCATCTGTTCATTTGTTGATTTATATTTGGGCTGTCTGATTCCACCTTTTGGCTATTGTGAATAGTGCTGCTGTGAACATGTGTACATATATTTGAGTACCTGTTTTCATCTATTTTGGGTATATACCTAGGAGTGGAATTGCTGGGTCATATGGTAACTCAATGTTTAACTTTTTGAGGAACTGCCAAATTGTTTTCCACAGTAACTGAAACATTTCACATTCCTACCCACAATAAATGAGGGTTCCAGTTTCTCAACATCCTTGTCAACACTTGTTATTTTCCCTTTTCAAAAATGTATAGCATCCTAGTGGGTGTGACATGGCACCTCATAGTAGTTTGCTTTGTATTTTCCTAGTGACTACTGATGTTGATCATTTTTCCACATGCTTGCTGGCCATTTGTATATTTTCTCTGGAGAAATGTCTGTTTAAGGACTTTGCCCATTTTTTCCTTTGCCCATTTTTAAATTGAGTTGTTCATCCTTTTTGTCTTGGGCAAATTTCTTAACACCTCTTCATTCTTAAATGGGGATGCTTTATTTAAAGGCAATTGCAAAGGTGTTCTACAGGAAGCTACATAAAGAGCCTGGCCCGGGGTTGGGAACGAGAAACACCAGCTGATTCTGAATTAGGCTTTGGTCCAGGATGACCAACCATCTTGGTTTTCCCAGGATGGTCCTGGTTTTAGCACTGAATGTTCAGCAGCCTGGGAAACCCCGGTGCCAGGCAAGCCCAGACAGTTGGTCACTACAGTATGGTCCCAGGTAAGGTAGTATATGCTTGCCACATCGTTGCTCTAAACCTCAGTTTCCTTATCTGTAAGGTGGGAGTGAGAATGCCTCATAGAGTGGTTATAAGAATCACTTGAGCTAACTGGTTGAGAAAGTTAACCAGAAAAGTCTAGGAAAAGTGGGTAGTGTTTTCCCCCTCAGATCTTACCTGGAAGTACAAATATAGGATCCCAGTGGCAGAAGAGGGTTTCCTGGCCTTGAAGTTCCAGGTGCTACGGTTCATATCCTCAGTACTCCTCCAAGTCAGGTGGGGGGACCAGCAGCATTAGCAGTGCCTGACAGCTTGGTAGAAATGCAGAAGCTCAGGCCCCTCACACCTACAGATACAGACACTGATTTCCACGTGATTCATATGCATATTAAAGTTTGAGGAGCACTGCTTTATACCAAAGGCTTTGAAGCAGGGGAAGTAATCCAGGATATGGAAAGCACATCAATAAATTTATCACAGTAGTATTAATGAAAGCATAAAAATTGGAAGCTGCCTAAATACCCAACAATTGGGAAATAGTTAAGAAAATTATGGGTTTTCTTCTGAGTAGATGGCCATGAAGCCTTTGCAAATGACTGTTAGAAGATAATGTTCAACATCAAAAACTGCTTTAGATGTCATGAAACATGACAGAAGCAGTCTACACAACTGAATGGTTAGCAGGATTATAACTGTGTGAAATTATATACATATTAGAAAGACCAGACGAAAAATACGCTAGCATGGGGCCAGATGAGGGATGGAGGATGTCTGTTTTTGCTTTTGTTTTTCTTTGTTGTCCTAATTCTTTGTGGATATATGATAGATATTTATGTTATCAAAACCGCTCGTTTGCTGATACTCCTCTGAAAGCCTGCATGTTGAACCAGTGCCAGGGTAAGATGATTCTTCCATTGCCATGAAGTGCTGGGGGCATTAAGAAAGGCATTGTCTAAAAGCCAGTCCACACCCTCTTTCCAAGCCTGCTCCAAACCCCCATTTTCAGAGCCTTCTTAGGTCAGCCTCATCCACCCTGATGACCCCTTTATACCCCAGACCCTCCACAATGCAAGTGCCCCTTTGTGCAGCCCAGGTCCTTCCCTTTCTGGCTAGACCCATGTTCTGCCCTCTGTGATGACAAGCGTTCTCTGTGGCTTTATTTCAACCTGATGCTTGAGTACCTCCCGACAGCAGGTGGAAGTTATCGTGTGGCTATGTGAGGTAAGGGAACATATTAGCAGATAATGTTAAAGGAGCCCTTTCTGAGTGCTGGTCTCATTCTGTGGCCTTACATTTAATCCACTCAACTATGTACCCCATGAGGCAGGCATTTCTAAAACTACCCTGGGACAGAATGCTTGCCCAAGATTGCACAGCGAGTGAGTGGCAGAGCCAGAACAAGAGCCCAGATCTTTCTGCCTTCAGAATCTGGGCATTTAACCACCATCTCCTTGTGGACTGAAATGAGTGACATGATGGTCCAGACAGTGGGTACTTCTAGACCAGTGCTTTTCAAACTTCATTGTGCAAAAGAATTCCTTGGGAATCTTGTTCAAATGTGAGTTTTGATTCTTCAGGTTTGGGGTTGGGCTCAGGATTCTGCATTTCTAATGAGCTCCCAGGTGATGCAGTTTCTGCTGGTCCCTGGGGCGCCTTTTAAGTAGCAGCAGTCTAGAAAACATTCTGGCTGGTCTTGCATGTCCTCATGGAATGGTGGAGGCAGAGGATGGGGTGCCCCTTCCCCTAGTAATCCCATCAGCACGTCCTGGATTGGAACCAGCTGCCTCAGGCGGCATCCTGACAAGCCTGGCTGGCCAGGCCTCTCCCCCAGGCCCTGCAGGGTGCCCTTGGTTGCTTGCCGCAGCATTTCCACCTGCCACTTGACTGGCAGTTGATGGGTCGATGGTGACAGCTTAGCTGTAGTTCCTGTCCAGAAACGTCTTATGCTCAGCCAAGGTAAATGCTGCCCTGCTGTCAGAAATGAAGTGCCTGGCAGGCTCCAAGCATGAATAATTGAGGCAGAAGAGACTTAGTAACAGCAGACATTTAGGATGGGACTGGGGTTGGTTTTGAGGAGGCAGCCTCTACAATCAAGACCTTGCCTGGGAAGGTCCAACAAAATCATCATAATAGCAAACACCTACTGTGGACCAGGCACTGGGCTAAGAGCTTTACATTGGTAGATTTTGTCTGATCCTTTCAAGAACTGTGAGAAAGGTTCCTTATAAGAGACTGAAGCTCAGAGAGGAAAGTAATATTTAGCACCAACCATTATGTAGTGGAGACAGTTTTTGAACTTGGGTCTGTCTAACTCCATAGTCTCTGTGCTTGATCCTAGAGAAGTGGTTTTCAGATTGCATTTTGCAGGGCCCTAAGGATTCTCAGAGGTGCTGCGTGGGCTTGTGAGTTGGAGGCTGGTGGAGAAGGAGGTAGCACAACTGGCCAGCTCCAGGCCTTTCTCTTTTCTTTCCCCAGAATGGCCTACTTTGATATGATTTATGTACTGAGGTCCCATGGAAGATTAATTGGAAGAAAGGATTTCATGGCCAAAAATGTTTGAAATCCACATGAGGCTGCCTCTGCAAATGAATGTGATTATTGACTAAAGCTTCTTGTATGCATTTCAAGGAAACATAGTTCAGTTCCCTTTGGTGGACTTGCCAAAAGGTCTGGCTCATGCTATGTTCCCTGACCTTTGTAATGTCAGGTCACCTGTATCATGGCTTCTGACCTCCAGTCCACAGTGTCTGGAGGGCTGCCCTCTGGGGTAATGGGACTATGCCACAGACAGCAGGTCAAATGTGGTGACAGGCTGTGAACTGGGTGAATTCCTTAGGTGAGTTCACTGCCAGGCACAGCCTCTAAATCCTTTTTAAGAGACACGTCAATATGGATTACAGTGAAGAAGCCTTCAGATTTCCTGGCTTGAGGAGGCTGCTTAGGACCTTGTATTAATTAAGATACAGATTCAGCTACAAATGCCCAATGATGTGGCACTTAGACAGAAGGCTTTACTTTTCTCTCACACGCACTAGTGTCGGTGTAAGTAAGCAGGGGTTGATGTAGTGTTGCTGTGGTGTGGGGACACAGGTTCCCTCTATCTTGCTGCTGCTCTGCCCTCTGCAATGTGTACCTTCTGAAATGGCAGTTTTGGCCCCCCCCATCACATCTGCCTCCCAGCCAACAGGAACCTGGCAAGAGGAGGGCCCCCCTTTCTATTAAAGGCAACTGTTCTGCTCATCTTTCACTGGCCAGTCATAGTCACGTAGCCATGCCTAGCCATAAGGCGTGCTTGGGAAACAGAGTCAAGCTGTGTGGCCATTGCCTAACCAAAACTGGGGGGTTCTGCTAACAGAAGATGGGGAGAATGGTTCTAGGGAGACAGTTCAGTCTCTCCCATGGGTGGACTTCCTCCTTCAAAGCTGCTAGTGCTAGCAGCAGCATGACCAGGAGCCTGCAGGAGCAGATGGGAGGTGCCCGCAAGGTTGGGGAATTCCAAGCCCCTGGTGGGCAGGCAAGAAGCCAGCAGTGACTGGCTTTGTAGAAGGAAAAACACCATGTCTACTGTGCTGCAGGGGAGTTCTCCCAGACGCTGGGGTTTCTCACTTCCCTTTTGCCATTCATATTCTTGCTCTCTGTGCTGGTGAACGACTGTCTGAGGCCTAACCATAAGTCCTTCCTCTGATCGTCCTCTGAGCAGGATTGTTCAAGTCAGTGCCTTTTGGTTCTGAGGAGCCATTCAAGCTGTGTTAGGGGAAGGATTTATAGTGAGGCTGCAGAGACCTATTGTGAGGCCCAAAGGCCAGAGCGGAAGGACCACCTGACCTCCAGGACCTGGGGCCCTGTCAGAAAGCAGTGCTGCTTTCTCTTCTCTCCAGGCCCCCCTCAATCCTTGCCTCTTTTCCACTCACCCAGCTTGTGTTTATTGAAGCCAGATGCATGCAAGGTCTTCCTTCTCCTTTTTATGGACTGGCAGTCACACTTAGGACAATGGCCTGATACATGTGCCACCAGTGTTCCACACTTGCTGCCCTGCTGGACCCTTGGTCACTTTATCTAATATACTTCCTCCGTGTTAAGGCAGGTGGAGTCCGGGTTTCTCTTCCTTGCCCTGAAAGGACCTTTGTGGCTAAATTTACCTCCTCAGAGAAGAGCTCCAAGAATCAGAAGTCGCCCTTCCTGTGTACAGGTCATCTCAGCTGTGGGGATGCTTACCACATGCTTGGATCCCAGAGGAAGCAGCTGGTTCCTTCCCAAGAGGCTTTGTGTCACCTGCCATCAGTGCTTGGGGTGGATGCTGCCTTTGTCAGAACCACACTGCCCGCTCTCAGCACAGCCTCCAGCCCTGTCAGCCTTGGGATCCTTGTGAATGAACTGATTCAGCAGGCAGTTCCTTAACACTAACCCTATGCCAGGTGCCAAGCCCTGTACCAGGTAGTTGCTGGGGTGAGGAGAGGAACACTATACGGGCCCTGAGCTCTGTGCTCTGGAAAGGACCCAAGCTTGTCTCTTTTCCACTCACCCAGCTTGTATTTATTGAAGCCAGATGCATGCAAGGTCTTCCTTCTCCTTTTTATGGACTGGCAGTCACACTTAGGACAATGGCCCGATGACATGGGAGAGATTTTAACCAATGACTGGTAAGTGGCTCAAGTCACCTTCCAATGAGGCAGTTACTCGAAGGCCTGAGAAACAGTGGACATAGGAAAAGTCACTGTTTTTGTGTGAGACTGACCTGGTTTCAGATAGTTATGTGGGCCTCAGTTTCCCCCTTTATACTATGGGACTAATTCTACCACTCGCCTCCCAGGTTGTCACACAGTGATGCATTGGAAGTGCCCAGCACAGCCGTTGCGGCTCTGCAGATGCTGGCTTCCCTTCCCAGATGTCCCTGCCATGGACATCAGTTTTGGCTCTGCCCGGGGGTGACCCAGCTTCAGGTCAACATCCCCTCCTCTCCAGGCTGCAGTTGGCCTCACCCTGTACTATGGAGCCTCCCAAGCTAGGGTTCTGATTAAATACAGCTCTCGGCTTCACTGTCCTGGGGATAATGCGAGTCACTGTGCGGGGAGAGGTGGCCTGGTGGGGCCTGTTTGGGACTGGCAGATCTGCGTGGCTATGCCTCCAGCGCAGTCCTTCCCTGCCAGGCTGACTGCACTTGGCACTTCTGAGGCCTGAAGTGGGATCTTGGCCCTGCCTGCCTAGCCTGCGTGGGGGGTCCGTTGGTATTGAGCCCCTCGCTCTCCCTGGGATCGGCTGACTCCTTGGCAACATGCTGCCTGGGAGGTAGAGGGGCAGCTCCCTTCGTGTCTGGCTGCCCTGGAGACAGCACAGATGACAACTCTGTCAGCTAGGAGGCGCCTCCAGAAAGCTCCTTGGAAAGTCTAAGAATAAGATGATCTGTCCGTGGATCCCCCGGTGGCACACAGGGCCCGCTCCTCAGGGGAGCAGCACCAGTGGGGGCTGTGGGCCGTCTGTCCTTCTGGGAAGCAGAGGGCTTGGAACACTGGCAAGTGAGACGCGTCCCCAGTGTCAAAGGGGAGGAAGCAGGCCGTGCGCCAGCGTGTGTTTGGACTTAGCAGCTGCAGAGCGTGGGGTCTGTCCAGGGCCTTTCATTTCTAACACTTGGAGGTTTGGTGAGAGCTCTCACCAGGCGAGTCCCAGGAAGCAGATGATGGAAACCAGACCCTTCTCCAAGCCTCCAAGCAGCTGTTTTAAACACAGGCCTGCTCAGGTTCCTGGTGGGGAGCTGTGCTCAGTTGACTCCCACCATACCTGTTCACCTGCTGCTGCCCTGCGTTCCAGGGTAATGTGATCCCACCCTGGCCACCAGAATGCGTGGTGGTAGAAATAATGCAAAGGATGAGCAGGTCTTCAACAAACTACGCTTTGCGGTCATTCATTCATCAGTCCGTCCTCCAACTGAGTACATATTCTGTGCTTCAGCACTATAAATGAAGGCTGACCTTGCCTGTGGGGAACTTAGGCACCTTACTGGAAAGACAGGTGAGGAGGTGAGTCCAAAAGCCAAGCAAATCATCACATGTGTGCCGCACACTGAGAGGGAGAAGCCCAGGGTGTAATGGGTGTGCAAAGGGAGAGTCAGGGAGGCATCCCGAGCTAGTGAATGCTGAGCTGAGGCCTGAGGGACAAGAAGTCAACTGAGCTGAGTGGGACAGAGGTATTGAGGCACAGGAGGCACCAAGGCCCTGAGGCAGGTTAGCCCTTGGGGATTTCAGGTACTGAGGAAGTGCACCAGGGCTGGAGCACAGAAAGCAGAGAGAGAGGAGGAGGTGGTGGCTGGGGGCCAGACTATTACGTATCAGGAAGGTGTGTTTTTTTCTAACAGAGGGCTGAATCCAAGAACTTAATGCGTGCATCTCTCCAGCATGTCATCAGAGACCCAGGTTCCATCTAGCACTCTGCTCCACCATCCTTAGAGTATGGCTCTTGTCCTTATCCTCACAAGATGGCTGTGGAAGTGCCAGCATTGTATCTGCATTCCAGGCAGGAATAAGAAGAAGGGCAAAGGCAAGAGGGTCAAGCAGTCAAATATGACCTCTTTTAAAAGGTTCCACTGGAACCTTTGTTTATCTCATTAGCCAGCCTCGGTATTATGGTGGCCCTTAAGACATTCAGGGAGTTCGTTTTTTAGCTGGCTACGTTGCTGCTTACTATAAGATCAATGCTCTGCTAACAAAGAAAAGGGGAAATGGGTATTAGATAGGCACTGTCCAGTGTCTGCCCCCCAGGGCTGTGTAGGTCACAGAGTGTGACCTCTGTTCTGAGGTAGCTGGGGAGCCACAGAATGTTCTAAGCTGCTTGGTGGCATAGCAGTGTAAACAACTCAGGGTTGCCCCCCTTGAGCTACAACACACACCTGTGGGCCTATGTATTAGTTTCCTAGTGGTGGTATTAGTACATTACCACATACTTGGTAGCTTAGAATGACAGAAATTTATCCTCTCACAGCTTTGGAGGCTAGAAGTCTGAACTCAAGATGTCAGTAAAGTCATCCATGTTCCCTCTGAAGGTTCTAGGGAAGAATCTTTCCTTGCCTCTTCCTAGGTTCTGGTGGCTGCTGGCAATCCTTGGTGTTCCTTGGCCTGTAAACTGTGCCACTCCAATCTCTATCTCAGTGGCCACATGGCCTTCTTCCCTGTGTCCCCTCTCTGTCTTGTATCCAAATCTCTCTCTCTGTTATTAACACTCACCCTACTCCAGTGTGACTTCATCTTAACTTGATTAAATCTGCAAAGATTTATTTCCAAATAAGGTCATATTCATAGATAAGGGGGTGGGTGGGAGAGGGGGTGGACTTGAACACACCTTTTTGTAGAATTCAATTAAAGCGGTATAGCACGCAGAAGGCCTACTGCGCCACCTAGCCTCTGCTTTGCTCTGCTGGGCCATTTTCCCTTCATCCACAGATCATAAACAGATAGCTCAAGAATTAGGGAGGTAGGTTTATTCCCAAAATTTCTACCCAGTTCCTCCTTCTTCTTATATAAAAGGACAAAAGCAAGGGTCTGGGTTCCTGGCACAGGCATCTTCTCACCTTCTTGGGCACCAAGAACACAAGGACCTTAAGTCATGAGTACGGAGGTGGCCTTGCCCATCTCTGCATGTCAGGGCCTCATAGTTTGGGGGGTTGGGAGGAGCAGACACTCAAATGGCTGAATGGCCATCTAAACTTGGTTTTCTTTCTTCAGGCAAAATTTTAAGCTAACTGAAGCCTTTAATAAACTTTTTTTGCTTGAACTAGGTAGGGGAAAAGGTGAACTACAGGCGTGGCTCTGGCAGGTGGTTGTAGCTGAACCTAACCTGGCTTCAGAGTTGGGATCCTTCAGACTGGCACATACGACCGGGTTATTCAGGGACCCCTATTTTTCAGCTTTGAGTTGGAATAAAAACCATTCACCATGTGGATCCCAGGAAGCAGGCTGGGAGGCATCAAACTTCTGGGCACTGTTGTGCACATCTCTTTGCGTAAGTTGGTGTGTGTAGAACTTTGCTTTTTGGCAGGTGATTTTATGGGTTTTGGGTATGGGGGTTTTTTGGTGAAGGTGGGGGATGGGTGGGGAAAGGAGAGATGGAGACGAGGAAGGAAAGGATGTGGCATCTGATCTCCTGGGGAGTTGGGGTGAGAGGCAGAAGCTGAAGGAACTGTGTTCCTGCGGAGGCCGTGAGCTCTGGGCATAGGCGTGGCTACTTTCATACTGGCAGACAGAGCTGGGGAACAGGGCTGCCTCCTCCTTCTGGGGTCTCACGGTGGATGCTGGCAGCAATGGTGGGAGACAGCATCCTTGAAGTCGCCCCAGGAATAGTGGCATCAGGGTGGGCCACTCCTGGTTTCATGAATAAATCTGTAAGTCCACAAGGGTGGGCCCATGTGACTCTCACAAACAGTACAAATGAGGCACCCCTTAAGGACTCCCATGGATGACAGTGGCCGTTTGCAAGTCGTAGGGTTCCTCATTGGGCAAGTTGGGGGAGAAGAGCAATAAGAAGATGGTGTTTAAGCTTAGCATTGAAGACGTAGGAATCTGTGAGGGGGAGAAGGCAGGGAAGGCATTCCAGTCAGGAGGATCAGCACGTGCAAAGGCATGTGTGATCACTGGTGGCCTGAGCCCATCAGGGGGGCCTGGTTCTGTGAGTGGGTGCCAAGGACGTGCAAGGGAAGGAGAGACAGAGAGAAGTGACGCCAGAGAGAAGGTGTAGCTGGCTCGTGATGAGACCTTGCATGTCAGGCTGAGGTTTGGGTTTCGTCCTGAAGACGGTGGGAGCCCCAGATGGCTTGTTAGCAGAGTGCTGTGGCCTTGCATGTGTTTCAGATTTGTTTGAGGGCTGTGCTGAGGATGGATGGGGCAGGCAGCCTGGAGGCTGGAGGGGAGGACTAAGCAGCGGCAGTGAGAAATCCCCCTTCCCCCAGTACCACCACCATGTTTCTCCTGCTCATCCTCCCCAGCTGTGCCCCGGCGCCAGGTCCCCGGAGTGCGTCACTTGCCAGAAGAGCAGAGTCTGCCTCCGGGCAGGTAGGGAAGGTGGGCATCCCTCAGCCCTGCTCATGCTGGGCCCAGGGCAAGAGCTTGGCTGGGTAGGTGGCGGGTTGGCAGGGAAAACATGGTCCATTCTGCTGTGTCTGCAGCCAGTGCCTAGGCAGCCTGATTAATGACCCCAACACCAAGGCTCCCTGCGGGTCAGCACCCCCATCTCTGCAGCAGCGGCCAAGTGAAACTGCCTGCTCTGCCTCCTAATGACTGGCGCTTCCAAGCAGGCTGAAACGCTATCACATGGCTTCCCTACCCTTTCTGTTAACCATTTCCCAGCCTCCTGTAAATCCTGGCCCTAAATGCTCCTGTGCAGGAGAGGCTTCACAGAATTAACTCTCCGCCCATGTATTCTGGCTTGTTCTTTATTTTATCCCATTGGGCACATAGTAGACGTTAAAAATGGGCCTTGAAGGAATCATTACTGCCTCTCTCCCCTTCTCAACTCTCTGGGGACGGCAGTATGGGCCCCGTATCATCTGTCTGCTCTGTGTTGACATATTCTGTTTGCATAAGCCCAACTCCTCCATCAGACTAGCAGCTGCCCAAGATCAAGGATCTGCCTCATTTTAGACTGACGGTTTCTAAGACCCAGGATTTCTTCTCCTTAAATAGGGTGCTCCCCAGGGCAGGGCTGGGGTCTGCCCCTCAGCCTGGGAGCTCCCTGAAGACAAGGGCTCTGTGTGGGGCTGGCCTGTTTCTCCCTCATGCCCAGGCTGAGCTCTCCCTTGTCTGTGCTCTGTGGGGACTCAGGGGCTGCAGGAAAAGCCTTTGGGCCTGTCTGGGAGGGGCAGGGCTGAGCATGGGTGCAGCACGCAGGTGGGTGTTTGGCAGTGCCAGGACAGCTGGGGCATGGCTATGGACCAGGTACTGAGCTGTCCGGGGCCAAAGGGAGTCCGGAGACTCCCAGCCCTAAACCAGCCCTCTGGTCTCAAGTCCAGCACTCTGGACAGCCAAACCCTTTGACTGCCAGAAACATGGGGAGGCTGGGGGATACAGAAGATGGTTCCTGGCAAACCCGCCTCCTCATGCCTCCTACGGGCTCTGTGCTGGGTGACATTAGGAGGACAACCACAACTACTATGTGTCCCGCCTGTACGGCCCCAGCGAGCCTCGCAGTCGGGAGCTGTGGATGGATGTGGCCGAGGCCAACCGAAGCCAAGTGAAGGTCCACAGAATTCTCTCCAACACTCACCGGCAGGCTTCGGTGAGTGCCCCAGTATCCAGCAGCGGACCCTGGGCTGGGAGATTGGGGGCAGCTCACTGTCTGGTCAGTGGGCATGGCTGTGGCCTGAGGTCTGTGATCTGGGAGGTGCCTTCAGGGGATCCTGGGGGACTCGGCCAGAGTTGGGGTGCCCACCTGTGGCCCTGGAGGCCTATCCTGAACATGCCTTCCCCCCACCCTGTCCAGACAAGCATGGGGTGGTGTGGGTGCCCAGCCCCCTGGCCTACAGCTCAGCCATGCTGACTCTGTCCCATCACCTGCAGAGAGTGGTCTTGTCCTTTGATTTCCCTTTCTATGGACATCCTCTGCGGCAGATCACCATAGCAACTGGAGGTAAGGCTGTGTCAGTGGGGCTGGGGGCAGGTTTGGAGGTCGTGGCCAGGACTTGGGGGACCTGTCTGACAGGCTCATTGGAGGCAGGGCTGAGCAGATGGACTGGGGAGGGCCCCATATTTGGCCCTGAGACCCCACTCTCAGGAGGGACGTCGGTGAGTGTGGTGGACTACCTCCCTCACATGGGCTGACTGCCGTGTGTGTGTGTGCGCGCGCGCGCGCGTGTGTGCATGTGTGTGTGTCCCTCTGGGCCAGCTCAGGCCAAGGCCAGTGTGGGCAGTCCCTTGGTTTCTGAGCCTTTGAATGAAAGAGAAGGAGACTTCACTGAGAACCTGGGTCCTGGGACCAGCCTCACTTGCTGATAGGAGGAGCCCGTCTTTGGTCCTTGTACTTTCCCAGGGACAAGGAGAGGTGGGAGTTTGTGCCCACCAGCAGGGGCAGGGAGAACCTTCTCTGGCTCTTCTCTGTATGGAGGTCCTTTGGCTCCATACACACCATAGCCTACCAGGCGGGGTTGGAGGACAGGGGTCCCCATCTTGCTCCCAGCTCCATCTGCACTGCCCCTTCCTGCACAAGGAAGCAGCCCCTCCAGGCCATCCCTGGTCATTCCTTTGCACTTCTCCCCACCCCAGGCTTCATCTTCATGGGTGACATAATCCACCGGATGCTCACAGCTACCCAGTACGTGGCCCCTCTGATGGCCAACTTCAACCCTGGCTACTCCGACAATTCCACAGTTGCTTACTTCGACAATGGTGAGACCAGATCTTATTTAAGTCACCTAGCTCCAAGGCTCCCTTTGTCCAACCCCTTTAGAGGAGCCCAGGGTTCAGAGAGGACAAAGGATTTGCCCACAGCCACAGCAAGGCAGCCAGCCCCCATATCTGTGTTCAGATTCCTCATCTGTAAGATGGGGACAAAATGCCTGCTTCCTAGTGGGATCTGATGAGATAACAAAAGGAAAGTGCTTGGTAGAGGTGGAATCAGTATTAAAGACCTTTATTGTTTCTTATGCTCACCAAGTTGTTCCTTGAGCCCCATCCACTGAACAGGAGAACAGACATTTCTCCTATTTCTCCTTTGCATCTCAAGAGGTCAGGATACGCAGGAAGGAAGGCGCGTGCTTGGGGAGAGGACGAGCACTCACATCCCCTGTGGGGAGGGTGGCAGGCTGAAGCAGGGTCTTCTTGTTCTTCTCCAGCTTGGAAGCCAAGCCAATGTTTGTGGGCTGCCCAGTTCCTGCCTCCAGCCAAATTTGCAAACTGCCCCATCATCCCTAAGGGACCTAACTTGTGGCCAATCCATATTGGCTACCGTTTCTGGGGGGCCCTGCTCCCTACACTATTCCTATTTATCCAGGTCTCTGTCCTTCTCCCCAGGGACAGTCTTTGTTGTTCAGTGGGACCATGTCTACCTCCAAGGCCGGGAGGACAGGGGCAGCTTCACCTTCCAAGCAGCTCTGCACAGTGACGGCCGCATTGTATTTGGCTACAAAGAGGTGAGTGAGCCCGCTATAGAGCGGGCTGGGTCTTGGAGTCTTTGATTCAGCACATATCTGCAGAGAACCTGCAGTATGCCAGGCATAGGGCTTTGTGCTGGGGACACAGCGTTAATGAGATGACTGTGAGCCCTATACCCTTGTAGAGCCGTAAGTCTGGTTAGGGAGATAGACAGTAATTGCAGGGACAAGTGTAGAATCACCACTGTGACAAATGCTCCTAAGTAGAGGTGCCTGGTGCCAGGAGAGTCTTTCATGGGGCTCTTTACCTGAGCAGCGGTCAGAGGAAACTTCCCTGAGAAGAGATGAAATCTGCAGAATTCACAGGAGTTAAGGAAGCAAAGAGGAGAGAGAAAAGGACATGTAAAGATCCTGTGGCAGGACAGCATGGCTGGTACAAAGCTCTGAAAAAAGGCAGCAGGGCTTAAAGGAGAGAGTAAGAGCCAAGACAGGGCAGCAGAACAACCAGATTTGCCTTTGAAGATGGGCACTCTGGCTTCAGAGTGGGGAACAGATTGTTGGGGACTCAGAGGGAAGGTGAAGAAATGATTTAAGAAAGAAGTGGTGTCAGGTTGGAGTATGGTTGGGTGAGATGAAGAGAGCTGGATAGATGTGCAAGCCAGTTAATAGGCTAGTTAGCAGGCTTTGGAGATGGATTGCATGGGGGAGTCGGGAGATGATGAAGGAAAGGTTTCTGGCTGGCATGGAGGTGCCATTCACTAAGGTGGAGAAAAGAAAAAGGAAATGTGCTTGGAGGTGGTGTAGGGGAGACTTGGAATTTGGATGGGGCCTACTGGATTTGAGAGGTCCTCTGAGTCCTCCAAGATGCGCCACCCAGCTGGCGGATGGGTCTGGAGCTCAGGGGGGGAAATCTAGGCCAGCCCAGGGGTACGTGGTCAGGGCATAATAGATGGAGCCTCTTTTCTACCCCAGATCCCTATGTCGGTCCTGGAAATCAGCTCCTCCCAGCACCCCGTCAAAGCAGGCCTGTCAGATGCCTTCATGGTGCTCAACCCATCCCCTGACCTACCAGGTGAGTCCTCAGTGATCCAGGGGGGATCTCTACTGGGCCAGGCAGGACTCAGACTGACCCAGGCTGGTAGGGGGATGGCAGTGGCAGGGAGAGGACAGAGGGTGGACAGTGGAGTGGGAACTGAGGGAGGATGGGGCATAATGAGTTCCACCTTTTCTTCACTAAAACAGAGGGACCATTTTTTTCCAGTAAAATCTCCAGGGAGAGGCATTGTCTGGGTTTTGAAGGGGAGCCCTTTGGCACCCCTTCCATTTAGAAAGTCTTCAAAGACACCAGATTAGGGTTTTGAGCCCTCCCGGAGTACAGCCATCACTGCCTCCACCTCCCAGCTGAGAGGAGCAGCACAGGGGCCTTCAGGAGGCTGGAAGCCAGTCTCAGCTGTGTCGTTAACTGTCCTCTGGCAAACCACGTCATCTTTCCAGCCTCAGTTACCTCATCTATAACATGAGGGAGTAGCTGGAGGGATGTTTCTTCCTCCTGGGTCCTCCTTCAGTTCTGATATGTTAGGACATCTCTTTCTCTCCTGCTTCTAAGCCTCTGCTCACCCCCATGAGGATCCTGGATTCACAGTCCTGGGGAGGGGCTGCAGGCACACCATTTGCTGCTTCTAGAACCTTGGTTCAGAGACTTTTGAACCTGACCTTCTGCTGAGCTGTGTATGCGAAAGTTCTGCCATGTAACCTGCAGGACAGAGGAGAAGGCCTGAGGAGAAGACCCTTGTCTGCTCTTCTCTGTGCCTATCTGTGCTTGACGGGACCTGGGGACATCCTGACCTCCCACTAGGCATACCAGGCTGGGTGAGAAGACATGCCTGGGAGCTGCCGAGGCACCACCCTTGCAGGAACTCCAGGGCTTCCAGAGGAAGCTTCTTTACTTACATCTGTTGGTTGAATTCAATCAATACACATATTCTGAGTTCCTACTGTATACTAGGCTACCGTGTTCTGGGTGCTGTTGAGAAATGATAAAGAGGAAGACATAGAAGAATTCATCATCCGAGCAGGGCCTCTGTCCTTAACGGAAATCTGAAGGAAGGGGCCAGGGCTCATGTTACAAACCTTTATCCAGCATCTTCTATGTACAAGGTTCTTAGTACAGTGTTAGGTGCTTGGCTCTGGAACCAGAAGCATGAGTTGGAGTCCAAATTCTCTACAACCATCTGGCCTCTGGCAAATCATTTAACCTCTTCAGGCTTATTTCTTTATCTGTAACTGGGGATTTAAGGGCTCTGGGCCTTCTACAGTAACTGTGAAGATAAATACACTAATGTACATGAAGTGTTGACCCAGTGTCTGGCACATCGTGTCTGTGAATTGTGTATTAGGATATTTTACTGTGCTAGCCTTTGATACAGGACTCAGTATTTTATAACCAAGCAAGACACCAGGTACAGTAATAAACAGTTTAGAAATCAGAGTAGGTGGTGTTCTGATGCTAAGTGTGTCACAGGTCAGATGCCATGACCACAGCATTTGATGTGGCTTTTGTGGCTAGCCACTATATGCTACAGTGTCAGAGTTTATGAAACTTCACTCATTCTGCATCACCTTTGGGAATTTTGCCATTTACATGAATTATTATTCTGTTATTTACTAATGCTCCTCTTTATCCTAACTGATAAAATGATGGCTTTTCATGAATAAATGTACCTGGTCTAAAATTCAAAAGGTGCAAAAAAATGTACAGAAAAATTAGGCTTCTCTCCTGTCCCTGACCCCTGTCCCCCAGTTCCCCTTCCTGGAGGGAACCAAGACTATCAAGTTATTTCTAGATATCAGTTATTTCTAGAGCTACAAGCCTTCAGGTAAATTTATGTACATATATTTAACATAAGTGATGGCATTTGATGCCATGCTCTGCTCTTGAGCAAAGTATATCTTACTCATCATTCCACAGCTGCACACATGTAGTTCTTTTTAAAGCCTGCATGATAGCCCATTGCATGGGTGTACCTTATTTAATAGTCCTGGGCATGGGCTTTTCAGTTGTTTCCAATTTTTGCTGCAACAAATAATGGTAATGTGAATATTCTTGCAAGTATGTACATTTATGCCCCTGTGTGAGTAGTTCCATAAAATAAATTCCCACCACTCTACCTATCCCTCTCTGACCACTGCCTCCCATCCCCGCAACTCCCCATGCTCTATCAAGTGGCTCAACAAAGGCCCCCAAGCCCCTGTTCCATAGTCCCAGCCAGCTTCTGCTCTAACTGGCTGGGTAATGCATGTGCTGAGCTGGTTGCTGCATAGTCTCAGTATTCCCCTGATTGTATTAGTTAGCTACTGCTGCATAACAAGTCACCCTGAAATTTAGCAGTTTAAAACAACAAACATATTCTCTCAGAGGTCTGTGGATCAGGAAGCAAAGCACAATTTAGCTGGGTCCTCTGGTTCACGGTCTTTCAAGGCTGTTCTCGAGGTGTTTGCTGGAATTACAGTCATCTCAGCAACTCCGAGTGCTCCCTTGTGGTTGTTGGCAGGATTCAGTTCCTTGAGGAGGCCCTCACCTTGGTTCCTGCCATGTGACTTCCCCATAGCACAGCCTACAACATGGCAGCTGGCTTCCCTCAGAACAGGCGAACAAGACAGCAGTGACAGTGAGCACAATGGCAGCCAGAGCCTTTTTGTAACCTAATGTTAGAAGTGCTGTCCCATCACTCTTGCCCTAAGTTACTGGTTGGGAGAAGATCACTAGGTCCAGACCATAGTCAGGACAGGATTACACAGGGTGTAAGGGGGGCTGTTTTAGAGGCTGTCTACCACACTGATTATAATCCTGTCCCGGCACCGAGTTGTGCAGGATCTTATTTGGTCATCCTCCCAACTTTGTAAGTGAGGTCTATACATTGTCCCTTTCTAAATGAGGACATTTAGAGAGGTGGAGTGACTTGCTTGTGGTCACACAGCTATAAAGAAAACTGAAACCCAGGTCTTCTGCTTTTCTTTTAAAACCCAGGGTCCACCATGAAGACTTCATAAATCTGACCCACCCCATTCCACCCAGAGGGTGAAACCTTTCTTCTTCATTTCCCCAAACATTCACAGCCCTGTGTGCATATACCCACGCTGTTTTGCAAGAAAGGCAGCTCCTGGTGCCCCCACCTAGTTGCATCACTGAGCCCTGTCTGTTTCATCGGCACCTCCCTCACAAGGCTTTTGTGCACTGGAGTTTCAGGAAGTGTGTGCTGGATCCAGCTGTGGAATGAGGGTGAATTATGGGAAGTCAGATCCTCAAGGGAGTGTTTGTATCTGAGGCTCCTCTGTGATTCTGGAAAGAAAAGCTGTTTTAGAGCAAGCCACGGAGATGGGGGAGGTGAGGTAAAGGGGTGCAGTGGAGGAAGCACAGCCCACCTGAAATAACAGGAAAGCAGCTGCACCTGCTCAGTGAGGCTAGGAGGAGGTGCAAGGACTCTATTGTGGAAGTTACTGGACTTGGTGACCCCAGGTGCTGTTTGCAGAGGTATGTTCACCTGCCTGGTGGGAGCCAGCACCTGACCCACAGACACTGCCCCAAGGCTCTTAGCCTCCAATCTTCATTCCCTCTGCCCCACTTTGCTTCTTGGCACTGCCAAATCTGATCATGTCATTCTCTGGCTCCTTGCTGCCTGCAGCACCAGGTCAAAATCCTTAGTGTGGCATTCAAGGCCCTGTGCAGCTAGGCATAGCCTACCTTTATGGGCTCATCTCCAGACCCTCCTTTCATCCATCACTCCCTGTTCGGGCATACTGGTCTGCATGCCCTGTGTTCCCCAAATATGCCAAGGACTATCCACGTCTCTGTGCTGCAGTTCTTGGTATAAAGTACACCCCCACCCCCAACCCTTTTCCCACTTGGCAAAATTCTACTCATCCACTGCACCAGCTCAGATGCTGCCTGCTCCGTGCAGCTGCCTTCTGCCCAGCTAGCTGTGAGCTCCAGAGGGACTCACTGTGGCCCAGCACTTAGCCTAGTGTGTCAGGGCAGGCCATAGTACAAGGGTAAGCACTCTGTGGTGACCCTGCATGAGAACAGGGGCCTGACACCACTTGAGTTGGGGGTGGTAAGTGCTTCAGTAATTATCTCTCTTTTTGTCAGAAGTTTTTAGCTGGGCACCCAGACATAGACTTGAGGAGGAATATTGAGGTGTAGATGGAACATATTTACATGCATGCATTTTTCTGGGACAGCATGCATGGCCTTCCCTGAGATTTATATGGGGCCACCACTTCTGTCACCTCTGCTTTGGGGAGTGATGGCTTTTATGTAGTTAAGAGGTCAGATTCCTCTGGGTCTGAAATTCAACCCAGCCAGTAGGGAATTAGTTTGGATTAGGCTGAGCTGCAAATAACAGTAAATTCCAAATAAACACGGCTTATGATACAGAAGTTCAGGGAGAGCCCTCTGGGCTGCAGACCCTACTATCAATGTGGATATTCCCATGGTGCAAGCCCACCTGGCCCTTCAGAATGGGTGATGTCACTGTCCTCGTACCCATGCTTGGCCCCCTCTGCCTGCAGTGCTGTGTGGAGTGGAGTGTGGTTCCCCCTTATTTGTGATTCCCCAGCCACTGAACCCTGCCTGGAGGACTGTCTCCTTCCCCAAGCTCCACCCCTGCCTGAATGCTGATGGAACTGTGCGGTCTCACTCCTGGGGCTGAGAGAAGATGATGCTGAGAACAGCCAGTTTTTCTCACCCGTACTTCCTTATATAAACTGCTCTGCAGCTCTGGTGCAGTCTGCAGGGCATGCTCTGATGCAGAGAAAAGACTTGTGCAATTAGCAGCACATTTTTGGCAATGGCACGCAAAACATACAGGGTAGCATACGCACTCTTTATTTGGCTGGTGGGCCCCCTAATGTCAGTATAATTTCCTCTGTTCATTTGTTTAAGAAACCCTTTCTTTCATGGACAGGATAAAAGCAGCTTTAGTGTAGGCAGCGTCAAGACTGACAGATTCTGAATTAGCGGAATCAATTAATGAGGACTCCATTATCGAGGACACCACATTGTAGCCTGCCCTTGGCTGGCCCCAGAATGGCCTCGGATAACCCTAAGACGTGGGCCTTCTCCTTTACCAGAACTATCCTTTCAAAGCAGACTTGAGTCCAGAAATGTGTCAGAGGCCGGTACTGTACCCTTGTGTTAGGCTGCTGGGTGGGATTGCAGGGGAGGCCCCCAAACTGACTGTGGAAGGGTGAGAAGGAGCAGCTCAGAGCGGAGAAAGGGTGCAGGTGGCTCGGTTTGTCTTCTCCCCTCTCCCGAAAAAGGATCCTTTGCAGTGCTCTTCATTTTAGCTTTTTATCCATCTGGGGGCCCTTCCTCCTCTCTTTTCACTTTTATTTTTCCCTCTACCCTGCTCGCTGAGTCTTGTCATTCTTGCCTCCTCTCTGCCCCTTCTCTACAATGCTTCAGTGCTGAGGAGGGATGCTCTCGTCTTCCCTCCGGGGCTGAAAGCTCCCTGGGGTACAGGACCCTCACTGTGTGTACCTTTGGGGTCCCCTGCTGGGGTCCCCGTGATCATTGAATGAATAATCCAGTGAGCAAAGGAACACATGAACGAATAAATGGAAACTTTTTCTCAAACCATCTTATATGTTTTATATTGTAACCTCCCAATTTGGAGAGAGGTCTGTAGCAGGACCTGTCAGTCTGATTTCTTCAGACCAATCCAGCTCTCTCCCACTGGTGTGTGGTATTGAAACGCAGTGGGACAGGTCAACCTTTCTTTCGAGCCATTAACAGTTCTTGATTGGGCGGCAGGGCTTTCTGTGTCTGGACCCTAGGATTTCTGAACCTTTGATGAGTGGGAACAGAGATACGTGTGATGAGTGAGCAACGTCTCACACTGCCGGAAATGCGGCTTTGGGTTGGTCCCAGTCTTGGATCCGGAAGGGATCTGTTGGTCATGCAGATAGATGTTTATTGGCCTTGGGCAAGCCCCGGATGTTGGCAAGATAATCCAAAAGCAAATAACTCAGGGATATTAAGGGTTCTGTTTATAGAGAAATAAAAACATTACCAAAGCCATACACTCAAACAAGTACAAGTTGGCAGTTGAAATGAGCAAATAGTTTAAATCAGAGATGTATTTCCACACACCCACCTGCATCCCTTCCTACCACACTCATCTATCTTCCCACCTTCCTGGTAGGGCTGTGCTCGTTTTGGGAGGACATCTGACCATCTGTGGCTGCCCCCCTCACTTGAGGCACCCCCCCACTCTGCTCCCAGCCCTGGTGGTGGGGAGACCCACCCTTAGATTCTGGCATGAAGTTTTCTCGGAGCCCTGCCTTCCCTGGCTGCTGCTTGTGTGTCTCCATCCCGGAAATCAGCTCCCTTGATGAGTGCCTGTCTCCATGGGGTCCCAACCCTGAGTCCCTTGTCCCTCCCATTTCACCTTCCTTCTGATGGAGGGCAAGCTCTCCCCTATACCTTTGCAGTGGAGAAATCCTGCAAGCCAGTTCTCCTCCTCCTTTGAGCTCTAGCTTAGGAAGGGGCATGTCTGGCTTTCTGTGACCCAGTGGGGGCTGCTGCCCTTTTAAGAGAAGCTGGATCTGTGGTGGGCTGGGGAGAAAGCATGCTCTTCCTTTGGGCTGGGAGCTGAAGTTTTACTAAGTTACTGAGGTTTTCATGACTCCTTATAACCCATTCAGTCATTCACAGTCCTTTTTTGACGCACTATTCTGAGCAGGCAGGGTACCAAGGGCTGAGAGACAGAGACAAATAACTTCAAGGCTCTGCCCTTGGGGCACTCACAGCTGGGTGGGGCGGGTAGCCAACAAAGGGAATGTTGATTGAGCAGTGTAACAGGTGACACTGGACACTGTACAGCGGGCTGTGGGTCTTAGGAGGGACCATCAACTATGCCCAAGGATGGGGGAGCCTTCTAGAAGGACAGGAGCTGAGCCTTGAAGGATGAGGCAGATACAGAAAGGTTTACTAAACTCTAGACCCCATAGCCTCAGGCACCTTGGAAGACCTGGAGTTTCACATTTTGTTTTTTTCCTATTATGGGTTTCTGGTGCTGAAAGGGATGATTTTTCAGAAACAGAGATGGCCCCTGGGGATAGAGGGAGGGATGGAGCTGAGAAAGGCTGCCTGGAACTTCCCCATCCTCCACAGAGACAGAAACTTCCTGAATCCTCCAGGCTCACTCAAAGCCCAGGCCACCTTCTGCAGCAGCTGGTGTCATGCAGGGAGGGCCCTGCAGCACAGGCAGACCTTTGTGTGAAAGGAAAATCGGTGCCTCCTCTGAGTGGATGAAAGGTGCCCTTCCTCACCCCTATCTCTTTCAAACCCCACTGCTGCTTAGCAAGGGGCCTTTCCTGTACCAAAAAAGTGTGTGTGCATGCATGTACAGGACTCTGTGAACCTCATTCCATCAGCTTTTGATGGGCTCCCTAGGGCCTTAGGGACCCTGTACACATCTGGCACTTACTGCCTGATATTTATGAGGCTTTCCTCCTGGCCTCTTCTCCCTCAAACTTAGGGTTGTTTATGAGAAAAATAAACACATAATCACTCCATCTTCAGGACTTTGGCTTAATGATTTATTTTCAAAGGAGTTGTAAATGTTTCCCTTTGACTCTTTAAGAAACACAGAACAGTAGTCCCTTCTTGTCCTCAGGGATATGGTCCAAGATCCAGGGCATGGATGCCTGAAACCATGACAGTACTGAACCCTATATATACCATGTTTTTCCTATACTTACATGCCTATGGAAAAGTTTAATTTTTAAATTGGGCACAGTAAGAGATTAACAACAATAGCTAATAATAAAATAGAGCAATTATAACAATACACTGTGATAAAAAAGCTTTGTGAATGTGGTTTCTCTCAAAATATTGTACCGTACTCACCCTTCTTGTGATGAGATGACAAAATGTGTACTCAATGGGATGAGGTGAGGTGGATGACGTAGGCAGTGTGACGTAGTGTCAGGCTACCACTGGCTTTCTGACGATATGTCAGAAGGAGGATCATCTGATTCCAGGCTGAGATTGACAGTAGGTAACTGAAAGGAGCTGGGGGTGAGAAGCAAGAACTCATTCACCCCGTAAGTGTAGTAGAACTAGTTCCATTTTTTGGATGAGGCTCACTGAGCTTAATTAAGTCTCTTGTCAGCAATCACACAGGTGGTAAGGGCAGAGCCTAAGTCTGCTGCCCTGTGGGGTCACCCTCCCAATGCAGGACTTCTCTCCCCATGCTCCTGTCGGCCTCCCCATCTTTCTTTCACTTTCCACTCAGCCCAGAGCAGGCCCTGATCCGTGAGTAAACAGGGGACCCTCCTAGTGCCACGTGAGTGGGTAGGGCCAGCATTTCAAGCACAGGCCTCTGAGGTGGGGCTGCGGAGTGTGTCTAGTACCAGGGGAGCTTTGCTGGCACCTGTACCAGAGCAGTTTCCTTTTCATTGCACAGACTGTCTCAAGGTCATTCTGTGATCACCGCAGGTTTAAGGGCTGTGATGTCCACCTTTACTCTGCTGCGAGGCTGTGTGGTATGGTGGGAAGAGAGCATACTTTGGCATCAACCACCAGGGGTTCAATGCTGGATGAAGGAGGAGGGATCAAATATATAATGGAAATGTAGCTGAGATGTTGTTTTGATCAGCTGATGCTCTCCCAGGTGCTTCATGCAGGATGGTAGGGGGACAGGGCATCCAGCCACTGCACAGGACACCTTCCCTTTCGTGGATGCCCCTGCTGAGTTCTGCCACCTTGGGAAACTCGTCCAAACCACCTTCAACTGAGTGAGAAACTTCCTCACCTGCTCTGAGCTACAAGTGGCAAAAACCTCACTCAAACTAGCTTAAGTAGTCCAGCGCCACTCAGTAGTATTCAGAGACAATCCTTTGCCAAAATTCTGAAACTACACTCACCACATTGTGTGGTCATTTAGGGTCTGTTTGGAGAGTGGGGGGCCATTAGACTGTGAGCAGCAGGTCCTGAATTTGACCCAGAGCAAGCACTCTGCAAATGTCTGCAAATGGAGAGGCTGACCTTGGAGAACCACTCCCGTCCTCAGAGGAGAGCTGAGCGAGGTTCAGGGCCTGCAGCCAGGCTATGTCCCACCTCCATCCCTGCAGAAACTTCCCACAGGATCTGAGTCAAGTGACCTGAATTTCTGATTCAAGTTCTGCTCCGGAATCCCTGGATAAACTTAGAACTTCAGTTTCTTGTCTATGGTGTGGAAAGATAGAAACACCTGCCACAGCACTGTTGGGAAGAAACAACTGGAATTGTAGATGAAGAGACTTTGCCTAAAATGGCAATCTGAGATGCTCTGATATTTCCCACCCTGTACCCATGCCCACCCAAGAACCATGACTTACAGTTGGTTTCCTTCAGCTCTGAAAGACAGGCAGCCAGCCACAAAGCTTTGTGAATAAGTTTCCCCATGAGAGCAGGGTCACTTAGTGTTGGTCTGTCCAGCACCCCTCTTCTTTCTGGAAACAGCATTCCCTTTGGGGGTCCTGCCCCCAGCCCATTCCTACATGTGGTCTCCACTGGCACTCATCTCCCTCTATGAGCCTGCCTTCCTGGCCACACAGTGATTGGTACGGCGCTCGGCATCTGATGAGAGCTGGACCAATCTGAGAACTTCCCTGTAATCAAGAGGCCCTTTGCTTTCTAGTCAAGAAGCGGAGAAGATGCAAGCTTGGAGTCTGTGAGTGGCCACCTTTCCAGTCTCATGGGGAAAGCCAGAGACGGAAGCCACCTTGTGGAGAGATCAGGAAGTCCTGGTGGCTCTGGAGTCCTGGGACCTCCCCTGGTCCCTGTCTTCCCAGGTGCCAGCTCTTCCTCTGGTTCTTTGGGTAACTTTAGTATCCCTAATGTATCCCCGTTTCTACTACCTGTTTCAGAATCTCGGCGAAGGACCATCTTTGAATACCACCGTGTGGAGCTGGACCCCAGCAAGGTCACCAGCACCTCGGCCGTGGAGTTCACCCCATTGCCAAGTGAGTAGGATCGTTCCCACTGAAGGAGGGCATTCCACTGTCCTGGAAAGAGCTTTAGAGCCAAACAGACTGCTTTCCATTCCCAAGCCCACCGCTGACCCCTGTGTGGGTACAGCTATCTGACTTCTCTGGACCCCCTTTTCTCATATGTCACATGGGCCTAATTCCACTTCCCTCTGGTGCTATGGGATGGGTTAGAACCACAGCAGGTAGAGCTGAGGACATAAATGGAATCCCTGACACTAACTGGTACCTCCAGGCATGGGGCAAGGTGTGTGCTTGATATATGACCGCTATTGTTATTAACACATAATTGAAACTCAGGACAGATGTGTCTCTGAGAACTCATAAACCAAGCCACCTGGAAAGGTAATCCAGGGACTGAATGAATTGGTCTCTAAGTTTTTCATTGTATTTTCCATAGAGGTGGGGTGATGCTGGAGTCACAGGCCAAAGGCAATAGCTGGATTTAGCCAGAGGCCCTCTGAGAACCATGGGCCCGGCCCTCTGCCCCCTCTGAAACACACTCCGCTGTGGCTGTAGGCACACCGCAGCCCAGGCCCCAGCTGCTGCTGGACCCTGTGGGGTCGGGGTGGGAAGCTCTTCAAGATGTAGTCAGGGCAACTGGGGAGAGAGAGGGAAGGAGGATGGCGTTCCCACCCCTGCACTTTTAGAAGACGGTTTTAATTTCCTCTCCTGTTTCACTGTACCTCTCAACTTCCTTCTGAAGCCGTGGGGTCTCCCTGCCTTCTAGGCTGTTTCTTGCCTCTGTCCCCTCCCCACTTCCCTTCCTCTTCCCTGGAGGTTCTGGGAGCAGAGGATGGAGAAACAAGAGCAGGATGAATGTTCTTCTCCAATGCTGGGCCACGTCTCAGCCAGGGCTCAGCAGTGTCTTCCCCCAGAAAACAGGAAGGATCCAGACACCACGGGGTGGCAGGGTGAGGACACCTTGCAGGTCACAGCCCCACCCCCGTCTACAGTGCCCTCCTTCTAGGTAGGAGGCCCTGGGACCTGAGAACCAGGGGTTCCTCCAGGACTGGTGAGAACACACTCAAGCCATCAGACTTGAATAAAACTGCCTTGAAGAGCAAGGACACCCAAGGGCAGGGCTGACTGCCTGGGCGAAGAAGTGAGATGTCCTGGGAATGAGTTTCTGGGACACTGTGTGTACATTTAAGCCACTTCTCGCTCCTCCAATGAATTTTCTGAGCATTTGTTGGCATGCAGGACTTTTGAAATGCAGATGAGAAATAAAGGTCAGTGGGGTTTATGAAGAGCCCATGAGGCTCCCAGGGTTTTCCTTATGGCCAGTTTGACTGGAGCCTTTTTGGGAGCCTCTAGAGTCACTGGGAATGACCTGGTCATGGGCTCCCATGTGGGTGCCCATATAGGTACAGCTGGTCGGGGAGGGGGCAGTGCAGCCAAGGCTGTGATTTGAGCCCCTGGGAGGCCGGTTAGTGTTACACTGAGAAAACCCTGCATCCCCAGGCCCCAGGCTTTCTCCCTTGCCTTTGGATTGGGGAGGACTTAGCCAAGATTGTTCCAGCCCAGAGCTGTCTCCAAGCCATTGCACTCTCCGGCTGTTTCTTCCTCGTCCCTCTTATAGAAAAGACTCATGAATAGGCAGCCTGCGGTGAGCTGGGGCAGGGCGAACTCACAGTGGGACCCTGGGGCTAAGAGGTCAGCTGAGATAGGCCTTTGTTCAAACTCAGACCTGCCGCTCTTAGCTCCATGACGCTCTCTCTCTATGCCTCAGTTCCCTTCTCTGTAAAATGGGGAAAACAAAAGTATCTATACATGAATTTCATAAACGTTTATTAACTACCTACCAAGTACTAGGCACTGTTCTAGGTCCTCTGGACACACCAGGGAACAAAACAGCCAGAGAGCTGTTTTCATTCTCTTGAAAGCACACAGTGCCACCTACAGCTGGTCCCTCCCACTAAGTGACTGAAGGTGACCCTGCTGTGCCCACAGCGGCTTTTCTTCCCGCTCACCAAGGGCTGGCTCCCAGCTGCCATCTTGTTGGGAGTCCACAGAATGCAGACTGGTCCCCTAATGAATGGACCGTGGTAGAGTCCCATGCAGACTCACAGAGGAAGAAATGCTTGGGTGCTGATTCAACAAGTGGTCAGCTTTCTGCAGTTGGCTGTCACTCTGCTGCTACAACCTGTTCTGTTCAGCTGTTCAGATGCGCCCTTCTATTGCACACAGTTATTCCGGTGAGAGGCTGTCTCTCCTTGTAATAAAATGCACGGGCTCTGTGGCAGCTGCTTGCCACTTGGAGGTCATTCTGGTTCACTTGAGCGGGTAGCATTTAATGGCAAGTGAACAACTCTAAAAAATCCATCCCCCAAACCTCCTGCTCCCTGGCCCTTTCTGCTCCTCTGCCTGGCTGATGCCAGAAGGGGTCCATACACTCTCCAGCAGCCCGCTCCCACCGATTTCTCTGCTCTTGGATGTGGCCGTGCCCAGGCTAGGCCCAAGCTGTGGCTCCTCCCCGTTCCCACCACCCTCCACCTCTCCACTCTGCCTAGCCCATCAGCGTTCGGGTTGCTGCTGGGAACACACCTGGGACAGGCTCCTCTGGACTGTGCGCACAGGGGCCCTTCTGCCTGGACTATTGCCCCAGGAAAGCTGCCAGGCTTGCTTCCTCCCTTCTCTCAGTTTCTACCCATATGTCCTCTTCTCAGAGGCCTCACCCATCCTTTGTGAACAGAACACACCTCCACAGTCATTCCACTTCTCAGTTCTGCGCTACATTTTTCCCAGCCCTTCTCACCACCAGAAACCCTAGTGTAGAATTTGGTGCAGACTGCAGGCTCCATGCAGGCAGTGCTCTGTCTTTTCCTGTTCATACCATATCTCCTGGCCCATGGCAGGCATTCAGTAGTGTTTATTGAAGGAATGAATTAATTTGTGAATGAGTGAATGAATACCTAATAGGTAGATTAAGAGCAAGGAATGAGACTGTAGCCAAGGACACCAAGCAGCATGCCCTGGGTCACCGCGTGGCCAGCACTGTTCCAACCCCTCACTGCAGTGCTACCAAGCAGAGAGCATCAGGATCCCCCTTTTAAAATGAGGTACTGAGGCGCCAAGAGGTTCAGTAACCTCCCAAGTGAGATGTCAGCCTGTCTGAGCAGAGATGTCAGTGCCCTCCCTGGGGCAGCTCACTTCCAAGAGGAGAGGGAGAAGAATGGAATGGAGTTCTGCACGCCTGGTTTCCCTCACAGACTCAGCGCCCAGATCTCCCTGGGAGGTGGCGAAGGAGGAGGCAGACAGGCCAGGAGCGGAACTCTGCCCTTCTCGTGAACTGAACATCAGGGCTGGGGAAGGGGTGCTCAGCTAGCACTGGGTGGGGGTCAGACCAGAATGTCGTAAGAAATCCTTTTCTGTGAGTATAGACAATAAACCTGTGTTATAAACATTGAAGTTGCTAAGAGACTAGAATCTCTTCCCACCACAAAAAGAAACAATAATTATGGGATGGAGTAGAGATGTTCCCGAATGCTGCAATGGCAGTCATATCCTAATAGAAATGTACCAAATCAATATGTCTTAAACTGACTCTATGTTAATATGTCAAATATATCCTAATTTAAAAAATCTCTTTTGACCCTGTAACTACAGGCAATAGCCTAGAAGTATAACTTTACAGACTAGGTGAGCTCCCTGGGACACACTTATCGTATTCTGTAATTTCCTTCAAAACTCACCCCAATGATAATTATGTAATTATTTTTGTGTGATTTTCTGTTTAGTGTCTGTCTTCTCATCTGACTGTAAAGCCCAAAAAGGCAGGAACCAGGCCTCAAGTGCTGAACTCACAGCACCAGCTCAGGACCCAACCCCCTGGTGACAGGAAGGAGGGAGAAAGGGACAGAGAGATGGAGGAATTGGGGTGTGACTCAACTGAGGGTGGCATTAATGACCTCTGGGGTCCCTGCTAGTCAGAGAGCCTATAGTTCTGTAAGGCCCCAACACGGAAGGAAGCTGCACCATTTGGAGGCCCGTGGAGGGCCTGTTCTGAGAGGCCACTGCCTTCTGTCTTGCAGCCTGCCTACAGTATCAGAGCTGTGACACCTGCATGTCCTCGGACCTGACCTTCAGCTGCAGCTGGTGCCATGTCCTCCAGAGGTTTGTGCCCTGGCTGACTCTCTGGTTCCCGAGGACAGACTGTGGAGGAGGGGCAGAGGGCAGCACGGCCCCACTCCCTGTCCCGGCCTCACTGCCAACATGAAGGTCTCTCTAGCCACTGTACTGTGGCCCTTAGGACAAGAATGTCACAGAAGTGAGTTGCTGCCTGAGGCCTGTGACTGATCAAGGTGACTGTGTGGCAGGGTCCCTGTGGTGATGCCAAGCTTCTAGAAGACCAATCAGAGATTCCAGCTACTGCAGCTCTCTCCTCATCCCTGGGTGGGCTGGTTCATCCTGGGGCAGGGCTTTGCAGAGTGGCCCGCAGCTGCGAGGTAGGGCTCTCATTAGGCAAGCAGAGTCCAGGAACCCACCCTAGGCCCCCTGCATCAGGATCTCTGGGAGAGAAGCCCAGGAGCCTGCATTTTAACATGGTGCCTCATCTGCCATCAAGCATGAGGTCTGCAGGCTCAGAGGCACATTGATTCAGAGATCCATTGTTATTGGGTGAGAGACCTGGGATCTTTCTCAGGCTACAACAGGGTTTGCTGAAAACCAGGGCTGTGAAAATTCAGGCATCTATGGAAAGTTGGGGCAAGCTACAAAACCATGTTTGCTTGATTTTGGAAGCAGGGAAAATTCTGGATGAGATTCAGGTCCAGGGATAAAGTTCTTAAATCCAGCTCATCTCCCACTCCTTGTTCTGAAGTCATTTCCTCATAGATTAGACTCAGAATTTGAGCCCTGTTCTCCTGTCCAAGATAAATAAATGGCAGGAAGGAAAAAAAAAAGGAATTTTCTTTGGGGACTAGGGTTCTCATGAGAGTGGGAAGCTCTATGAACTCCAAGAGCCTTTAAGGCAATCTTGCAAATGGCACATTACAGAGTCTCTGAGTTCTGTGCAGCTGTGGTGCAGCTGTCAGGGTTTCCTTTGCTCCTTTCCAATATCCTGGTGCAGAAATTGAAGCCACCGCCTTTATAGGCGGCTAGCCTAGCACACAGGACACAGCTCTGGGCGGGGAGGAGCGCGGCCCACCTCAGACCTCCAGATGTACTTCCCACCAGCTGTGCTCTCATTCTCACTCTTGGGGCCTCAGCTTGTTTTCTCTGTGAAATGGGCTAGCGTTATGTGGTTCAGGGAGGTGTGTGAGAAACACAATGTTAGTTTAATGTCTCAAATACCAAGCAGCCTTTTTGCACACCGTTCAGGGCCCCTTATATGAAAGGCACAGAGCAACAAAGAGAATACTTTGGTTAGCCCGCAGGTTGGTTCTTCCTGGCGTGGAGCTCTGCCGCACCCTTGTGCACTTTCAAGTAGAAAGCCAATGTCTCAGTGTGGGGAGATCATGCAGATGACCTCAGATGCGCCCTGGAGTCCTAGGGCTGACTGCCACTGTATGACTCAGTGTCCAACGAGAGCTGAGCCATGAGAACTGCAAAATGGGTCAGATGAAAACAAAACCTTCGCGCTGATCCCCACCTCCCTCCCATGTAACACAGGCATCCAAGCCCAGAGACCATGACAGCTTAATGAGGGCTGGTCAGGTCAGGGCAGGGCAGGGCCTTGGGTGTGGACACTGGCTTTGCTATGGTCACATCAGCCACAGGACAGAGAAGCTGCTTCAGAGAGTGTGCAAGGCTGATGTGGGGCTGGAAATCCTGTTCCCTGATGCCCATGGGCTTGGTCTCAGCCCAGCACGGGCCCCCTGGAGACTCAGTTCCACCACAAGCTAACTCTAGGGCTCTGAAGAGCCAGAGGGCAGGGCCAGTGCGGCCACCATTGTCTCTCCCACGAGCAGCTGCTTGCATTCACCACGTGGGCTCTCTGCTTCCCTGTCCCCTCCACCAGCTTGCCCTCTGCGGCCTCCCAGAGCTTCCCTTCTCTGTGCTGGGGCCCCATCTAACTTAGGCAATTCCACTTAGCATGGGAGATGTCTTCCCTTTCATCTCACATTGCCCCCCTGTGGCCCACTCTGGCGTCTAAGGGTGACCTTCAGGATTTGGCTCAGGATGAGGGTCATAATCCTTGCCTTACAGTGGAATTGTGAGGGTCCCAGAGACAGTGCAGGAACAGCATGTGGCTGGGGCAGCACCTGGCATTCAAGAGGTGCTCAATAAATGGCCTTTTCTTATGCTTTTCTCTGCAAAAGAGAAGAGTTGTGGCTGGTGAGCTCAGAGCTCAGAATGCAATGATGCTCTTAGACCTATACTGAAGGCTCAGTCCTGGAAAGAAGCAGTTTGACTGACTTAAAAGAAATGTTAGTTCCAGACCCTAATCCTCCATCTCCCAAAATAGTGGGCACGGGGGACCTGAGGGGGGCATGAGGATGGCCCAGTTCAGCCAGCTCTGCTGTAGGAGGAGCAGCCCAGAGACCGCCGAGGCATCTGAGATGGAAAGACTGACAGTGTCTCAGCCCCACCAGGGCTCAGGCAGTTGCTGCCGCAGAATGTGAACTGGCCATGCATTCTTTCTCAGCACTGGTGGTTCATGGTATCATTCTTCCCATGTGGTTGTCTCTGCTTGGCACCAAAGAGTGAGGAACGGAAACGTGTGTGTGATGCCATGGTGAACAGTCTCTGGTTCATCCTTATGCTGCCACCCCTAGGGAAGCATTTGGCATCTTCCAGCCCAGCTGAGCTGTGCAATGGCCTCTCCAGGGATGCTTGTCCGTTGGTTTTTAATTTCTCCAAGCCTCTGGCAGGCCCTCATTTCGGCCCTTTAATAATCACACCATGGGTGCTGGCTAAATCTGCTGAGGACCACCTTCAGCCCAGCCTCTTCTTGCCAAGTTTAGTCCCATCTGCAAAGAAAGGGGTAGGGGCTCCGTGAATGAGCAAGACTTTCCCCAGAAGACATATGCGTGAGTTCCCTGGATTCTCAGCAATTTCGTGACAGCCCAGAGTCAAGGGGACCTTAAAGTCCATTAGAGGTCATGCAGTCCATCTAGCCCCCTACACGCACACACATCTAGGCAGATGTGGCCTGGGGTGGGGAGCTGGGTCAGAGGTAGGTGGGGATGCCACAGACACTCTCCCCTCCTTCCGGAGAAGGAGGAGAGGGGGCAAGAGGCCTAACTCCCAATCCCACAGCCACAGGGTGCTGAGAGCACCTGGGCAGTGGTTTTGGGGAGTTTGATCACCTTGGCCCTGGGAGGTTAGCCCCCTCCTCACTATCATTGGAGAGCTGTTACTACAAAGGAGGATATGAGGGGAGGGCTTCTTTGTCAATGTCCTGGCAACTCGGTCCTTTTGGTCTCCTGCAGATGTTCCAGTGGCTTCGACCGCTACCGCCAGGAGTGGCTGGCCTATGGCTGTGCCGAGGTGAGAGGCTTCAGTGAGCTGGGGTGTGGGAATGGTAGGGCTGCCAGCAGGCCCTCCCAGGTTGCTCTTCTCAAGGCATCTTGGCTCTTGGTGAAATTCTCCCCTCCACCTGGGACTTGACTCCCAGTCCGCTCTGAGCAGTCAGACCAGACCCGGGAGGTGTTAGAGAGCTCTGTGCATCCCTGAGACGAGCGCTTATCCTGTGACTTGGCCTTGAGCTCGCAGCTCTCCGGGAACTCCTCCGGTCCTTGCAGAGGGCACATGCAGCACGGCCTCAGCCACAGCTGGACCCTCCAAGAGGCTGTGCACCTGGTGATGTTCGCAGAGCACCTGCCCCGGCTCCAGCCCTAAGGCTTCTTAGGGAGGTAGTCATGCCAGAAGGGAGGAAGGTGTTCCGAGCATCGCCCACTTAGAATCCCATACAGGTTCCTTTTCACTGCTGGAATTTTCCAGAATGCTAAACACTGTGGGTGGGGCACATTCTGTTCTCACACCTTATGCCAACAGAGATAACATTCATCCATGCGTCCTTTCCTCCTCCGTTCTCTCTCCATTCCTTCTCACAGAGCAAGTACCGTGTTTGTGCCCAGCACTTCTAACTGCAGGCTGCCCTACACTTGCTCTGATCTAATCCTACCACGGCCCCAGGAGCTGGGGACCAGTGCCCCTGCTGATTGGAACAGGAAGTGGAGGCTCAAAAAAGTTAGCAACCTGGCCTGCACCTCATAGCTGGTGAGATGGTGAAGGTGCCAGGCCCAGTATTTAAGCAGAAAGCCCCGAACCCACTGCTATGCACTCAGCACCCCCTATTTCATCAGTGAGGCTGGGCAAACTGTCTTCTTATGGCCTTAAAAAGAAATCTTGTCGAGCAGCCCACTCCTGACATTGGCTGTCGGTGACTGTACAGATTTGCTTTATTTATTCAAGACTGACGTTTCAGCTCCTTCCTCAAGGAAGCAGCTGACAGATAAATTGCTCTGTAAGATAAGATGCTTTCAGGATAAAGTGGAAAGCTTAAATGCGTTCAGGGTCCAGCTTTGGTTAGCTTACCACGCTTGGACCATGCACCAGAATTTATAATTTTCTGGTCACTGAGGCATGAAGGTGACCCCGCCATCCTCCTGTTTGAGGGTTCTTTGTGGTGTGGCGTGCCAGCCCAAGACCTGTGCCCAGTGCAGCCCGGGTCTCTTGCAGGCAGAGGGCAGGACGTGCGAGGACTTCCAGGATGAGCACCACTACTCATCCTCCCCTGACAGCTCCTTCAGCCCCTTTGACGGAGACCTCACCACCGCCTCCTCGTCCTTCACTGACAGCCTCCCCACAGAAGGTAAGGCCTGAGCTGGTGGCGAGGAGGAGGGGAGGGAAGCCATGGGGAACAGCTACTGCCTGGAGATAGCTATCCCTACCAGGCATTATCTCAGGGAGCAGGAATTCCTCTGTCCTTTCACAGATGAGGGACCTGGGGCTCAAGGAGCTGGAGTCACTTGCTGCTGGAAGGCCGAGCCAGCTTTTGCACAAGTGAACTCCAGGCCCAGACTCCACCCACTGTGCCAGCCCACGTCAGGCTGTGGGATGGGATTCACTGCGGCCACAGGAAAAATTCATGTCCTAGTCTCGTGCCAGGTCCTTCAGATAGTATATCTCAGTGAATCTTAATAGCGCTCCTGACACAACGGGTGAGGTCTTACCCCTGTGGCAGGTATGAACTCAGTCCACACACTCAGTCACAGAGAAAGGTTGCCTGATTCTTTACAACTCTGCTCCTGCCTCCCAATCCTCCCTCACCTGGAGTGGAGGAATTCCTCCTCAGCTGTTCTGGGGCTTGGCTCCCTGCTTCTGTGACCGTGTACAGGCAGATCAGCGTGGGACAGCTGTGTCCAAGAGGGTTGCTGCTGCTCCGTCCTTGTCTCTACAGGCCTGGCTGTCCCCAGGGGCTCCTCTGCCATCCCGAAGCCTGGGCATCTTGTTCTTGTTGAAGCCACCAGTGTCCATTCCTAGGCACCACACAGCACCTTGGGGAGCCTTACACAGGCTCCTTCAGGATTCTTTGCCTATCTCAGAACATTTTCTCTTACTTTTTTGATACATCACATCCGGGTTTTAGCCCCTGTCCCTGGGCTAAGACTCAAAGACCTGTGGACTCTTACCACCTCCTCTGAGCCAGACACCTGCTTGAAAGGGGAAAATGGAAAAGAGGAAAGAAGGAAAAATTTCATATTTTAAAACATTATTCAGCCACTCTCCCATTTTGTAGATAAGGAAGTGGGCTCATAGGGGCATCAGCCAGGCAGAGGAGCAGAAGGGCCAGGGAGCAGGAGGTTTGGGGGATGGATTTTAAGAGTTGTTCACTTCAATCAAATGCTACCCACTCAAGGGAACCAGAATGACCTCTGAGTGGCAAGCAGCTGCCACAGAGCCCATGCATTTTATTTATTTATTTATTTATTTTGGTATCATTAATATACACTTACATGAGCAACATTCTGGTTACTAGAATCCCCCCATTATCAAGTCGCCACCACATACCCCATTACAGTCACTGTCCATCAGCGTAGTAAGATGCTATGAGCCCTTTATTACAAGGAGAAACAGCCTCTCCTCTGGAATAACTGTGTGCAATAGAAGGGCGCATCTGAACAGCTGAACAGAACAGGTTGTAGCAGCAGAGTGACAGCCAACTGCAGAAAGCTGACCACTTGTTGAATCAGCACCCAAGCATTTCTTCCTCTGTGAGTCTGCATGGGACTCTACCACGGTCCGTTCATTAGGGGACCATCTGCATTCTGTGGACTCCCATCAAGATGGCAGCTGGGAACCAGCCCTTGGTGAGCGGGAGAAAAGCCGCTGTGGGCACAGGAGGGTCACCTTCAGTCACTTAGTGGGAGGGACCGGCTGTGGCACTGTGTGCTTTTGTCTGCCAGTGGTAGTGGTGGACTGGGCTACACTGGATTTTCACTGGTCTTGATTCTGATCAAGTTAATTCGCCCAATGATATTTAGGGTGACTTTGGTCAGTTCTGATTAACCAATGTGTTATTTTCAACTTGCAGTAACAAATAGACTCAGTGTTGTATTTAAATTCCCTGTTTATTGAAATTCCAGAAGAAAATATGTCTTTATATTACAAGTCTACAACTGTCTGTTTTGTTTTACTTTCAATTTTTAGGGGTGCTTTTTAGTTCATTTTAGAATAATTATGCAGTAATTATAAGTGATGATTTACATGGTTCCAAAGTCAAACCTACAAAAAGATATATATTCAAAGAAGTTTCATTTTTTGTTCTCACCCCTCCACTCTATTCTCTTTCCCCTGCAGGGAACCACTTTAAAATTTCCTTCTGGCTTATTCTTCCATTATCTAATGTGATTTTGGGGGGATATTTCAACATTTATTGGAAATGTATAGCTCAGCGAGAAGCCATGTCCAGGCCCTGGGAGTGCAAATAGGTTGGGTGTTGAGGGGTACAAGTCTAGGGAAACAGTGGGACCCAAAATGCTACAGAAGCAGGTACCAAATGCAGTCTGACACAGAAGGATGCACACATCTGTCCTCCAGGAAGTGGCAGGGCCAGGACTTAGGGTGAGGCAATGAGGCACTCAGCTCAGGCCTAAAATTTAAGGAGGCACATACCCACATACACAAAAGCATGAGCCAGATCAATTATATTTTAGTGCAATATTTATACAAATCTAGATTAATGCTGTTTAAGTTCCATGATGAGCCAAATATCAAAATTCTAAGTAAAGACAGGCTCTGACCTGCTTCACTTGTGTCACCCTAATTCCAGCCCTGCAGAGGAATAGTGAAAGAGGAATAGTGACGGGGAGGAAGGGCATCCCCTGCAGGAGGAACAGTCAATGCAGTGACCTGAGCTCAGAGGTCTCTAAGGTCTCTAAGGTCTGGAGAGCCTTGGGCTAGTGCCATAGTGTTGAGTTGCAGTGAGTGACAGGAGGAAAGAAGATTGGTAACAAATTGCAAAGGGCCTTGAACATCTGTGGACAATGGGAAGCCAGTAAGAGCCTCTGGAATGACATGGATGGTGAAGGAGCTGGTGGGGAGGAGGAACGGAATGCCTGTCACAAACCCCAAATTGTGGAACAGTTCAGTTTGTTTAAAGTTTGCTGCTTAAAGCTTTAATCTTAAATCATCTAGAGCATTCTCCTGACATGGAAGTCTTGCTTGCCTTTCTCCTTTTAAATCTGTGGGGAAGAGCCGCAGGAACGGCCAACCATTAGAACTTACTTAGGAAGCCGCAGGCACATGCCTTGACATGTAGAGAGACAGTGTGTTGGCACAAAAATCTGTCCCCCAAGCTGTACCCTGGGGGAAAATCTCAACCAAATCTGACCTTGGAACACACACAGCCCCTCCTCAGTCCCTCCTCAGCTTCCTGTTGCCCCTTCAGACACCGAGAAAGATCCTCAAGCTGGCTTTCCAGGCGGCCGTCTCCCCACCCCTGGCCCCACCTGTCACCCTGCCCCACTCACATCCTCTCTACCTCTAGCCACACTGAACTGCTTTTTATTTCTCAACCGACCAAGTTCTTGCTGACTCCGGGCCTTTGCCCACACACCTTCCTCTAGTGAAGTGCTTTCCCCAGCTCCACATCGCACTCTTCCTTCTTGAGGCCCTTGGTCTAGGGGAGGCCGCATCAGAGTGCTGTGCCCCGTTTCCTTGAGGCCCCGTGTGGAGCCGCAGTCACCAAGCTCAGTCGCAAGATGCAAAAACAAAACAGGTCTTTATTGCTAGTTTGAGCTAGGGTCCCGGCGGCCCGTCAAAACACAGGACACAATCTGAAACCTTGAACAACGGTCCCCTTTTGCTTTTATACTCTTGGAAGTTGGGCGTGGTTTGAGCGGGAAACTTCTTACTCAAGATGGAGGACACAGAACAAAATGGAGGCACATAGTTATTCGAGATGCGGGACACAAAATGGAGGCACATAGTTATTCAAGATGGGGGACACAAAATGGAGGCACATAGTTATTTGAGATGGGGACACAAAATGGAGGCACATAGTTATTCGAGATGGGGACACAAAATGGAGGCACATAGTTATTCGAGATGGGGGACACAAAATGGAGGCACATAGTTATTCAAGATGGGAGACACAAAATGGAGGCACATAGTTATTTGAGATGGGGGACACAAAATGGAGGCACATAGTTATTCGAGATGCGGGACACAAAATGGAGGCACATAGTTATTTGAGATGGGGACACAAAATGGAGGCACATAGTTATTCAAGATGGGGGACACAAAATGGAGCCACATAGTTATTCAAGATGGGGGACACAAAATGGAGGCACATAGTTATTTGAGATGGGGACACAAAATGGAGGCACATAGTTATTTGAGATGGGGACACAAAATGGAGGCACATAGTTATTCGAGATGGGGGACACAAAATGGAGGCACATAGTTATTTGAGATGGGGGACACAAAATGGAGGCACATAGTTATTTGAGATGGGGACACAAAATGGAGGCACATAGTTATTTGAGATGGGGGACACAAAATGGAGGCAGGGGTCAAGCTAACCTTCCAGGGGTCCCACAAGAGCTTCCCTGCTGAGTTTTAATTGCCCCTCCATCCTCCCTACCTGGTAACTCCCTGAGGGCAGAGACCAGGTCTGCCCTCTGTGCCTGCTCCCAGTGCTCATGGTACGGAACACTCAATAAATATTTCTTGAATGAATGAACACAAAACTAGGGAAATTTGGCTTGTTTGTGACTTCTACCATTTCACTGCTGTGTGACTTTAAGCAAGTCACCTCCCCTCTCTGCACTTCAGTTTCCTTGCCTCTAAAATGAAAGGTTGGACTGAACCTCCCTAAAGTCCTAACGGGACCTAAGGTGACAAAGGCCATAATGGTTCACTAATCTTGTGCCTTCTCTCCTTTCTCTTTGAAGACGACACCAAGTTGAATCCCTATGCGGGAGAAGACAGTGAGTACCAAGCTGCTCGCCCCTATTCATCAGACTCACTGCCTCCCAGATAGATGCCCCCAGGAGAGGGAGCAGCAGCCACCTGGCCCCTGCTTCCCTTCCGAGGTGGGGAGGAGGGGAGCAACAGCAGCCTGAGCTCCCCAGACCTCCTGCTGGGCCAGAAGGTAGGGGGGCTTCTGGGCACAGGCTTCCTAGACGGAAGGAACGTCTACATCTAGACGCTTCTCACTCAGCCAGGAACCTCCTGGAGATCTTCTGTTCTTGAATACTCACTACCCTGAAAGGAGTGAGAGAGGAGGGAAGGGCCGAGCTAGGGCAGGCATGACAGTAAGGGGTCTGCCATCACTGGCCTCCTGTCCCCATGGGCTTCACAGCCACCTAGGGGTGGAGAGCAGCTTCTCCCACATCCAGTTTCATTTGATTCCCAAGCTGGGTTGGCAGAGACAACATACGAGTTGTCCACCACAATTTTACAGGGTGCCAGAAGGTGTGGTCCCTGGCCCCAGGATTAACTGGAAGGGTGATCTCTTCTCTGATGATATGAGGTGGCCGCCTCTCCTGCCCTTTGCCCAGAGCCAGCTCAGGCTTTGCTGGTGCCACAGCAGGGGGAGATGGGAATGCCTCCAGTTCCAGGGCCTGCAAGACTGCTGTTATCTGGGTTCCAGCAGGAGATGAGAGGGTATTAGTGCAGCACAGTTTGGTCACATTTCCGCCAGAGATGGAGCCGTTACTTCTCTGTGTGCACACGTGAGTGTGTGCACATGTGGCTGTGCGCGGCTTTGGGGGTGATGGGGTCCGGGCTGGGCCACATTCCTCTTGCTCTGCACCATTTGATCATCAGCCCAAGCCCTGACTGTCAGATCATCAGTGTCACTGCAGGCTGCCAGCTGCTGGCCAGGTCAGATGGGGCTACTGGGGTGCATCATTCAACTCTACCTGTTGTCAGGTACAGGCCCAGATGCACTGGGGTGCCCCAGGACAGTTTCTCTTCTGGGTTTCTGCTGCTTCCAGAGAAGAGGGGTTGGGCAGGACAATGATTTTGCATGCATGCAATGTCCTGTTAAAACCCCACCCCCACCCCCATTGATTCCCATCCCACCGGTTAGCTACGTAAAAATGATTCAGTATTTCTTACTGCTCATCTCTCCTCTTTATGTCACTATCTCCACATCCTTTTAGGGTAGGGAGAAGAAACAAATAGCCACCTCAGGTAATATTGGGGAGCTAGGCTTCTAAGTGGCTGGCTGGCTGTGTCCCTGGGCAAATCACTTCACCTCTCTGTATTTCCGTGACCTCAGCCATGAGAAAGGGGTTGGACTTGATGAGCTTCCAGCTTGACAGTCTATGGAAATAGTCTCCTCCTTAGGATATATTTCAAATGCTTAGGATATTCTAAGGACACAGAGATGAATAAGACACTGTCCCTGACCTGCAGAAGGCCACAGTCTGGTAGTGGACAGTGACTGGTATGCTCATTTTGTTATCAGAATAACTAACACTTATTGAGATTGTCCAAAATAACAGCTATGGTCCTCAGCAGTTGATGTGAACTATCTTGTTTTAACCCTGATGACCTAATAAGCCTATCAGGTAGTTATTATTAACCTTGTTCTACAGAAGTGATGGCTGAGACACAGACAGGTTAAATAATTTGCCTAGGGTCACACAGCTACTTAGTAGCAGAGCCTGGACTTGAACTCAGGCAGCCAGACTCCATATCCCAAACTCCTTACCATCACATATCCCTTATAGATTCCTTAAAAGCACTTAAGTAGCACAGGTTTAAGAGAGAGCTTCTCTTATGATCCTATCAGGCAACTTCCAGGTGATTTTGAAAAACCATCTGAAACATGCCAAGAATAACACTAATGCCATACTCATGATCCCACCCCTCCTGCCCCATCCTTCATGTATTTATTTAAAGTAGATCCGAAGGTTCTGTTGGCTTTCATCTCTGGGTCTTTGTCAGAACCTAGGACGCCACGGCCCCACCTTTCCTGCTCCCCTGCAGCTCCTCCTGCCCTAACGGTCTCTCTGCAGGCCTCCAGAACAACCTGTCCCCCAAGATAAAGGCCCCCCCCGTGCACCTGGGCACCATCGTGGGCATTGTACTGGCAGTCTTCCTTGTGGCAGCCATCATCCTGGCTGGGATTTACATCAACAGCCACCCCACCTCCAACGCTGCGCTCTTCTTCATTGAGGTGAGTGTGGAACGTGCTTACAGCTCTGCCACCTGCTTCTCAATCAACATTTCCTCGGCCATTCGGTACCTGCCTCTCCCCATGTCCTCCTCACCCTGACACGCCTGGCTCCTGTTCCCACCTGAGGAACCCTCACTGACTCCACCCTGACCCATCACACACTGATGGGAGCCCTTTTAGCCCCTACCCCCGAGGGCTCTGCTCCTCAGAACTCCGTCAGTCCCCCTGTCCTGCTGAACAGCCCATCTGCTTTTACTCCCCATGCATGAAGTCAGAAGAGCCTGCACAGAAGGAAAGACGGCCCACAGTGCTACCCAGGCTGTTTACGGCTGTGCAGCAGTCCCTAATGTTTTATGGCCTCTCACGCCCAAATCCCAGGCCGGTGCTTCTGCAAAGCCATAATGGAACCTAGGTCTGTCTCTACCTCTTTGCCTGCTGGGTGGGTTTCTTAGATTAGAACTGAAAAGCCATAATAATCTTAAGAGTTGCTCTCTTTGGGAGCTTCCCGGGAGGATGCTGCAGTTTTGAATGTCTCGGGGTTGGGAAGAAAACAGCCCCTCTTTGCTCTGGGCCCAGGGATTAGCAGCTCGTGCCCCGTCACTCTCAGCTTCTCACCTGTGCTCCCCGTGGCACAGCGGTAGCGCCTCTGTGCCGCTGTCTTCTTCAGGGGGTCACAAGCCCACTGATCTCATTACCCAGAGGCTGCGGTGGTTCTCTCCTCTCCTTGGACAGCCCTGTTCCCATGAGTCCTAACCAGGCAGTCATCAGTCACACCTGGGTTCACCCGGACAGCTGCAGATCCCCAGCCGCAGGGATGCTGATGGGGCAGGTCCGAAGTGGGCCCAGAAGTCTGCATTTTCCGTTGCCTCCCTAGCTGACTCTGGTGCAGGGCCTGTACTGTCTGGAGGGTTCCCTCGGCATTTCCAGAGTCTCCAATATCATTCCATTTCTCACCCCCTCCCTCACTTTCCACAGTCTGAGGGCTCCACGTGGTACGTTGCTAAGGGTTTCACCTGTGTCTGGCAGACCATATAGTGAGGGGTAAAATGACCTCCTTCCTACCTCCTTCAGGACCCAACAGGTTCCCCAGTGGCCCAAGGATCACAGTGGGGAGTCTTCTGGGGAGAGGGGTCCTGAACTTCACCTGGCTCCCAGTAGGCCCCCAGCCACCCTTGTAAAGAGGGTCTCCATGCTCAGCACTGTCCCCCGGGGATGCCCCAGGGGTGAGGTCCCATCTGCCGACACTGTGGTCTGCGTCCCCACAGCGGAGACCTCACCGTTGGCCGGCCATGAAGTTCCACAACCACCCCAGCCACTCCACCTACAGGGAGGTGGAGCCCTCGGGCCACGAGAAGGAGGGCTTTGTGGAGGCCGGGCAGTGCTGAGAGCCCCGTGGCTCCCCTCAGAAGTGTAGGAAGAAGACCTGGCAACCCCACTGAAGACCAGGCACTGCAAAGGGGTGAAGTGGCTTTTCTTGTTTCATCTGAGCACACTGGGCCAGGAAGGTGAGGCCACCGTGTGCCATACCAGAGCTGCACCCCAGAGACTGAGGCAGGAGCAGGACTCACTGAGTCTTTAAGGATCAACAGACTAATTTCATTCAGTTCTGATGGACGGGCCTCCCCTCCGGGTCTGTCAGTGGTCTAGCCTGTAGCTGCCCCAGAGGCCCCCACCTGCCCCCTGATGCCCCTGCATATGACACAGGAGAACTAAGCCCTGGACTGGGCCCGCCACATTCCTGGGTCCATAACTCCAGAGCTGGTCCTCACGGCTATGGACTGTGCATATTTAGCCCCAGCATCCGTGGAGACTGGAGAGGTTCTCTCCGGGACAGCTGCTCCCAGCCTTCTCGGCAAGCTGCTGAATGACACACTGTTATCAGAGGAAAGCCAGACGAGAGAAGAGCGAAGAACCTGTGGGAAAAATTGCATCTTTAGGCTTTGCTCCCTCAACTTACCCTTTCTGCTGAGAGCCAGGACTTCTGCATCAAACATGTGTGCAGCCTGTCTCTGGCTTTACCCAAGCCATGCCCAGCCTTGGCCTGGCAGCTGTGCTGTGCACAGCCACGTCTACAGTGTGGGACTCTTACCCAGAGGGTACCTTTAGTGTCCATCCCATTCACTGGCCTGTTCTTCTACCAGTGCCAGTCAGTACCTCTGAAGGCAGGGCCTGCCTGAGTAATATTTTTGCTCCTCCGGGCTGGATTTTTATAGTCATTAAAGAGAAGCAGGGTAGCCAGAGTGTTTCATGAGACAAACCCCGCAGAGAACTCCGGCTGAGTCCTGGAGAAGCACAGCCACCTTACGGTTGGGACAGAGCAAGCTGGTGGGACTTCCTAGGTAAAGCCTTGCCCTGGAAAGTTGCTTCCACCTCCCCAGCTCAGCCAGAAGTTTTTGGGGCAGAGAGTTTAGGCTTCCAAACATTATGTGGTTTTAAGGGAATTCTGCGGGGGATGAATGGGGGCTGCTTCTGAAGAGCATTTAAAATTAAAATCTATAACTCAACCTCATTCAAAGCTGAGTATATCAGCAGCAAATAAATGTTAAATCACAGTCTCCACCTAGTCATGCCCTTTTATGCACGTCACGAGGGATGCTGCAAAAGAAAAGAAGTTAGGTTATGTATGCAGTCTCCCGAGGTGGGGGTCGGGCATCCACAGATACCCAGACACATCCGAACACCTGACTGATGGTTTTTCTAGACGTTCCCTGGTTCATCCTCCCAGGGGCCGCTAATGACAATCTGGGTAGGAAGCGAGCTGGACCTGGGCTACATGTATATATATATATGCTTCATAAACCAGACAAGGAAGAGCTGTAGTGAAGGTCAGATTTTGAGAAAGAAAAAAGATAACAGCAAAGAGAACAGTGTTCCTGAAGGACAGGAAGTTCTGTAACAGAGCTCTCTGAGAGAGAGAAGAGCAGCCAGGTGCTGAACTGATGTGGGCTTCCAGCACTCCTGGTCGTCAGGAGGGTGATTTCTGCCCTTGCCTGACCAGCAAAGCTCCTGTGACCTGTATGTATCTAAATGGCCAGAGGGGCAATTCCCGCTACGGCCAAATGGCACGGCACCATTTCTCCCACTCCTAAACTCCAGCATCCTTCTTCCCACCAGGAGCTCTGCCGACCATTCTGGATTCTTGAAGGGAAAGAACACAGAGTGAAGAGTGGAGTGGTGGTGGGTGAGGCTTCTGCTGTAACCACTTCAGGTGGAGAAGGTTCCAGATGCCTTGGTGGGTCAGAGCAAGCCTGGTTGAGCTGTGGGACTACAGTGGTGAGGGCAGTGGAGCTGTGTGGTACCAGGTAGTCTGTCTGTTTACAGCAAAAAGAATGTCACTGAGAGAGGCCTCCAGACATTAAAGATGCATCACTGAGAGGAGGCCCTGGACTTGAAGAGCCTCTGAATTTCTCAAGCCAAGCACATAGCCCAGTGCTCCCAAGAAACAGAGCCAGGCGTCTCCGAGTTAATGCTGGTCTCCAGCCCTCCTTAGGTTCTGTGATGTGATGAGCGTTTCTTAGACAAACCCAGGAGTTTTACTCCAAGGTTTAGTGCAGGTCAGCTGGGTAGCCATAGGGAGTGACAAGCTTGGAGGGTGGGCGACCAGACCTAGGGGTCTCATGACCCCTATCAGCCTGTGAGCCCAGCCTTGTTCTCCTTTAATCAGCCACTCCTAGATTTGTGCTTGCCTAGTCAGGTCCCCAGGGTTTCTGATTCTAGAAATGAGTGCATATGAGCCCAGCCATCAACCCCAGCACCAGGAATGCCCCAGGTAGAGGGGTTTCCAAGCTTGACTGACTGGCCATGTCCCTCCTGCCATAATCAGGTATCACCCTCTCACCCCAGAAGGCCCCTCAGTCTGGAGACCACTTCAGGTCTCAGCCTAGAGCCTGCAGTTGAACATGTCCATTTGTCACTATTAGAGGTTCTCCATGGACCACTGGAGACAACCTCTTAAATGTGTGTGTTGCCAGGGCTCCCCTGTATATATATATTTAGGTGCATGTGTATATATATATACACATACATACATACATGTGTATGCACACATATGTACATTTCACTGCTAAAACATTGGATGAAGCTGTAGCTATGCTCAGCCCGTAGCTTGGTGTATTAAATTAAGACAGTGGCAAAAGCTGCCAGCCAACCACACTATTTGAAAAGCAGTCACCACTGCTTTTCACCACTGGAGCTGATCACTTAACCTGGTTGTGGGCAGGGCTAAGACTCTTCTCCAGATCCCGAGACAGATTAACAGATTTACACAGCACACTGACCAGGAGCTGTACCCGGACTCTCAGGCCTTGAGAACTGACACCAGGTAGAGTCACAGATAAGAAGATGCAGCCAACCTCTTCTCTCTCTCCCCCTCTCCCTTCTCTCTCGCTCTTTCCATTCCCCTTTTCCCCTCCAAACAAAACATTACCTGAATTTACAACAGAAGAATCTGGGGATCAAGGACACCCTAACAGTCCTAAATGCGATGTAGTCAAGTATTTAGTGTGAATTATTTGCATGGATTCTCAGTGTTAGTGATAAATGGTAACATTCTTTTACAACTTCTGCTATGGGCAAAATAAAGCGCAAAGGATTTTGAGTGACATTCTGCAAATCACCACACAGACCTTAATCCTGATGACTGGCAACTTCTCTAAGGACCTGCATTAAGGAGCATAGGAACAGCTTCCCACAATCTGTCCCCCATGGGTGCTTTTCCCAACCTCCCCTCCCACCCCCAGAAGAAACCCCTAGGTCCCTCTGGAAAAAGACCCCAGTTATTTATTTATTTGGGGTTTGTAAGTCCCTAGAAGTAAACCTCATGGGTTTCTCATCTACTGTCTAGAGGTAACAAAATAAATCTGTGTAAATTCATGCTGCCACATTTCTGGAGGCTTTGCATTCAAACCACCTCAGCAGCCTCATTGTGTTTTTATTACTTTGCAATTTTTGCTCACAAAACATGGTTAAGCAAACCAAAACAAAGGAAAAATTTGAAGTCCTCACAGCCAAAATCAGCTATGCCAAATTTCAGGCTCCAAACAGGACAACTTATAAATAAACATGCTGCACTTGCCAGATAAAGAGGAATGTGTTAAGAGAAGGCAATGCAGATTGGTGGAGAAGGTGCCGAACTACGCAGCAAGTCAGAAGGCAGGAGCTGAAGCCCCAGTCATGTCCCTAAGGAGCTGTGTGATATAGGTCAAGTCACCCGACTTCTCTGGGCCTCTGCAAAATAAGCAGGTAGGGTGATAAATTGATCTAAGGTGGGAATATCCCCTCTCCTGAGCAAACAAGCCTCACCTGCTTTTTATTCCCAGTTCACACAGTAGCTCAGACCAGAGCATCCCTTGCTTTTCCCTGGACAAGGTGACCAACTTATTCTCATTTGCCTGGGACTTTCCTGGTTCTCACACTGAGAGTCCTAGGTCTCAGGAAACCCCTCCATCGGTGTGCCCCAGGGGCACACTGGGACAATTGGCTAGTCTATCCTTGGAGCCTACCCAGACCCCATTGGCTGAAGAAAGAGGTTAATCTCAAGCACTTGTAGACCACTTTAGAGTCTTGGACCTACCTGTTCACAAAACGTGGTCAGTACAGGCAGCCTTAGCATCCCCTGGGGATTAGCTGGAAATGCAGAACTCAGGCCCACCCACCCCAGATCTACTGAGTTAGAATCTGCATTTGAGCAGCAACCCCTCTCCCTGTCACTCATGTGAAACTCAAGAAAGTGTGAGAAGGCCTTCTCGGAAACAATTCTGATGAACACAACTGGTTGAGGAAGCATTATTCCCCATTTCCCAGATGAGGAAAACAAGGCTCAGATAGATGGTTTATTTATTCATTTGATCCATTAAGCACCTACTGTGTGCCAGGCACCATTAAGTGACTTGCCCAAGGTCACACAGCTATTAAGTAGTCCAGACAATCCCCAAACTCAGATCTTCAGATTCCCAGCCAAGGTCGTTCCCTGTGTACCTGGGGGCAAACCACATGGCCACAGTTTAATATGCAAACTGATTGTAGATTAAACAGAGGCCTCCCAGGCGGTAGAGAGCTTCAGATAGTTCCAGATAGCATTCTTGGCTCATGAAACTGTGAGCTTATCAGCTATTTACTTACACAGTCCACAGGTCACTGAGGCTTGAAAATGTCCTTATTGTTAACTGCCCCCTTCTCATCCCAGCTCCCCCTCTCCAGTGACCCTCCCACATGAAGATTTGGAAGCCCTGTCCACAAGGATTTTCAAAGCACCAAGGCCATGCGTCTGTGCTATTTATCTTCTTGAATGGAGGACAAGTGATTATTTCATTTGCTGTAATGGGGCTATAATGCTATAATGGGAAGGGCCAGTCCTGACCTGAACTACTAAAACCAAAGAGAAAGTCTTCGGGGACAGTTTTCCTGATGCTCATAAAACATTTTCACACTTGGTCCCTAGCGATAAGCTAAATAATGCCCACTGTTTTCCACAGCGCTGAGAACACTGACAAAGGAACAGCTGAATACAGGCCAATGAAATGTCATCAGACCCTCCCAGTCTGGAGTTATGAAAGTTTTCCCTTACAACTTCAGTCTTTCCTCTTCAGTTTTTATTCCAAAACTGAATGTCACCACCATGGGGTCAGATGGAGCATCCAAATGATATAATGTAAGACTCACAGCGTCCCAAAGAGGAAAGTCTGAAAATCTTTAAAAAAGAACAGATCCTGCCTATCATGCATTGACCCTCCTGAAGGTTCCCTGGGTTCAGATCCCACTGGGAATTCAGACATGCTGCTCTTGTCACAGGGAGAAAGCAAGCTTGGCATCTCTGCCTTCATGTTGTTCCCACCTCCTTCACTGCCCTAACCTTTGAGCCAGTAACTCCTGCTCAGCCCTGTACGTAGACATGTTTTAACCTGTCTACTTTTGCAAACAGCCCTCTCTTACCCAAAACTTGCCCAGAGAAGGAAGGAATTATGTCCAAAAATAACAAATGCCTGTCACAGATGTATGGAAATAGCATCACCAGAACCATGGCAGTAAAATGACTGAAGTCACCTGACCCATAAAAAAAGTTCCCAACCTCCTTGAACCCTTGCTGGCTCCCCAGGTGTCTGGGGTTGACCCTGACCTCTGGACCTCAAGCCCCTCCTGCTTCCCCTTTCCCTAACATAAAAGAAGCTTGAAATCAATTCTGAGTTAAGATGAGCCTTTAGGACGTGAGTCCTCTATCTTCTCAGTCTGCTCGCTTCCCAAATAAAGTCACTTTCCTCACCCCGACACCTTGTCTCTCGACTAACTGGCCTGTTGTGCAGTGAGTAGCATGAGCTTGGATTCAGTAACACTCTTAACGAGCTCAGATGTGGGTTGAGTGCCTAGTGGTGATCTCCTTGCCTTGACTTCTCTTCCCCAGGGAACAGTGATTCCAAGACCCCCAACTCCAGGCCAGTAGGGCAGCCAGCCCCAGGGCCCGCCCCTCCCCTCTCCAGAGCAGCTGAAACCTCTCTGTCTTCCGTGGGGCTTTTCTCCTCCAAGCCCTCTATGGACCAAGAAAAACCCTGCCAGCTGCAGTTGCTCTTCCTTCTTGCCTCCAGAGACAAGCACTCAGTTCTCTTCACTGTGAAGGAGGAACCAAAACTAACAACATTGGCCATGAACAAAGCTTACTTACAAAAGGCTCTGATCTATTTACTTTTCTCCTTTGAGATGGTAAGAGAGTGGGGTGGTTCACATTTACTAAGGGCTGACTGGTTCCAGGCCCTCTTTTAGGAGATTTATTTGTATCATCACCTATGGGGGCAGGTATATTGTTATCTCTACCTTACAGAGGAGGCCGCTGAGACTCCAGTTCAAGGGAATTTACTCAAGGTCGCCAGTTAGTCATGCAGGGGAGGAGATGAACTCCTAAAAGGTAAGGAGATGTTAGTTGGCTTCTGGTTGCTTCCCTAGCTCCGTCCTGAGGCCAAGTCTTGTCCACTTTCTTAACCTCAACACCCTGACCTGCCCTCTAAGGCCCAGGAGACTCCATCTTCCACGGAAGACTCACTTCCCAGCCTGGAAGTGGAGTTTAAGGGGAAGAGGCCCCCATTGCCTCAGTTTCAAGTGAAAGTTTTAAATCTCCAAGGCCCTACAGATGGGGTGACCCCAGTTCACTAGGTGTTAGCCTTCTAGAAATGAACCCTCCCAGCCTTTGGGCCACACATCTCAGAGAATGTTACCTGATGTTCTCATAAATAAAGGCCCAGTCCATAAGAATGGCTCTCTTGTCCAATGACCCAATCCCTTGGTTTTACAGAGGGAAGACAGAGGCCCAGGAAGGCCAAGAATGACTTGCCCACATCCACCCAGAAAGCAGGAGAGCCCAGGCTGCTGGTTCTTGGAGCTAGCATGCATGGTGCATAAGCACGTGGATTCTGATGCCACCAGGCCTGCACTGAATGCTGGTGATGCCACACACCACCTCTGTGATCTTACACAAGGTCCTCAATATCCCTGCCCACTTTCAGCACTGGTTAACTGGAGGTGAAGAAAATAGTAACACCTGCCTCATTAGGCTCTGTGAGGATTAGACATCCAGTGTTTGGAGCCAAGCATAGCACTCAGTAAGTAATCTGAAAATCTTGGCTTCCTTTTAACTTGTTCTCATCCAGGGTGGTGAATGGATTTTCTGGAGCTTTCTGCTGCCTTTATATTTGGGCATGATTTCCACCCAAAGGAGACTCTGTTAGGTGATCTGCTACTCAGCGGGCAGCCAGCATCTCCCCCTCAGAAAGCCTCCCACTTACCCCAGGATGAAAACAGACGCCAACAGCCCTTCAGTGGGGCAGCCTCATTACTGCGAAGGAAACAGGCACTCTTCAGTCTTAGCGTCTATATTTCTCTTCATTTTTGTGTTCTTTAGGGGAGAAAAAAAAAGGAAAGAGAAAAGGATATTGCCAAATTCAGCTTGCAGAAATCAAACCCTGGACCTTTTCCTCAGTGATTAATTTTGAAGAAAGGTCTATGCCATACCCAAGGCTGACTGTAGGTAGACCAGAGAAGACACCAGGTTTGCTTTTCCATTTCCTTTTAAACTTAAATTAAGACTAGTTGTTGCAGTTCCTTTGTGAAAACAGATTAATAAAGCATCTGCAATGAGGGCTGGGACATAATAGGCACTTTGCATATTTGTAGAAAGGATAGATATAGATCAAGAGGGGTACCTCTTAACCCAAAGAGAAACCCTTCCTGTCCGTGCTTGCGGAGTCCTGCTCCAGGATGCCCTGGCGGAAAGGAAAAAGGCGATAAGCCTTCCTGTTCTTTCAGAAACACACGAGGCCAAGACGGGTCCAGATATGGCTCTCCTGCAGGTGTGTGTTTGATGGGCTGCGGGCTAACAGGCCCCGGGGAGAGAGGATAACCCTCTAAGCCTGGCTCAAGAGCGACCTCTAATCCTTAGGCCCAGGCCCACAGAATAACCAGAAAACCCAAATTTAGAATCTTTATTTCTCCCCTTTCCTGCTTCTCTCCTTCACAAGAGGAAGAAGAAGGTGGATGTCCCGGCAGCCTCAGAAACAGGACAAAGGATCACTGGACACGGAAACATCCCCCGACCCAAGGAGGCCCCAGGGCTAGCTCAGCAGGCTTCTTTATTTGGCAAAAAAGCACAAATTAACTCTGTCCTCAGCACCCAAATGTATGACTCACAGGCAGCCTTCTGCACAAAGAAAGGATACCAAATGAAGAAATGCAGAGTGAAGTGCCAGAGGCGCAGCCAGCATTTCTGGAACAAATTCCTTCCTGGCCTGGTCTTCGTAATCCAGATTCTCAGTTTCTGGGGAAAATCACTTTTGACATTACAAACACCCTAGGAGAGTGGGAGGCATAGGATCACAGCCCAGGGTGGATTAAAATCAAGAACCGAAAGGCTAGAAAGGAATTTCTCTCTTCCTTTGTTTATGAATATTTAGCAGAAAGGCCCTCTGAGGAAGTAATTCTGCCTTTGAGACCTCAGAGAAGCAAACGGCTCCACAGGGCCTCCTCTAAGGTTTCTCCTGGTTCTTCTACTTGGATCTTCTGGTTAAAGAAATATCCAGCACGGTGGTTTCTGTTACTATTTGAGTTCCTTCTTTTCAGGCAACTGTGCAGATTTGACAGGTAGCAATCACAAGACCCTAAAGGAGTGCAGGTTTCTTGCACCACTTGTATTTCCTATATGCGAGTAAAACAAAGCTCCTCCTCAGGTGGGCTGCCTCTCCTGCCTTCACTCCCACGCATAAGGAAAGGGTCCTTTATAGAGGGACTTAGAGCTTTCAAAGCACTTTCCTCCATTCAAGTCTCCCAGGCAGGGAGAGCAGTGCTCACACCATCGGGACCATGGGACAGCCCGCTGCTGTCCCTTCCCCAGCCCCAGCCCAAGCACAATGCCAAGTTCAATACATGTATAACCGTACTTCATTTTGATAGATCTTAGTTTTCAAAACAGTTTCTCAATATAGTATCTCTTCTGAGCATGATAGTTCTCCTTTGAGGTTGGCAGAGTAGAAACTAGCATCCCATTTTAAGGATGAAGGAAAGTGAAGCTCAGAGCACTGAATGATCTTCCCAGGCCCCACTGCCTCTGACCAGATCACATCAGAACTTCAGTGCCACCTGTCACTAATAATATGCCAACAACAGCTAACGTTTACGGGGCACGTTTTGTGCAGTACTAAACATCTCACAGGCATTTCAATAAGAAGGTAGAAAGGCAGCCAATGACCTTCACTCATTGTCAGGTTCCCAAGGACGTCACTTAAAATGTGCTTCCTGGCCGTCTCATCCTGGGTCCAGCGAAGCAGGAGCTTTGGAAAGAGAGAAAATAAGAGCTGGTCACATTTACAATGCTTATGGTAGGGTGAGTGAGGCAAGATGAGATTGCATGAAACAGAGAACAGTGTGATCCATCCATATTTTTGGCCTAAATTGGTAAGCAGACTAAACTCTCACAGTTATGGCAGCTCAGAGAATTAAGGTGGAAGATTTAGAATTTCATTGTTCAGTATGGTAACCACTAGCTACATTTGTCTACTGAGCATGTAAAATGCAGATGATCCATCTTACTAGGCTGATGGACAGTGACTGTAATGGGGTATGTGGTAGGGACTTGATAATGGGGGGAATATAGTAACTACAATGTTGCCCATGTGATTTTTATATTAATGATTCAAAAAAAAAATGCAGATGATCCAAACTGAGATGTGCTTTAGGTGTAACATACTCCCTATTTTGAAAACTTAGTACTAAAAAAGATTGTAAACATCTCATTAATAATTTTTATACTGATTATATGTTGAAAGTATAATATTTTGGATGTGTTGGGTTAAATTATTAAAATCAATTTTACTTTTTTAACATGGCTACTAGAAAATTTTAAATTACATAGGAGACTCATTATATTTCTATTGGACAGTGCTGGTTTTGAATAATCGGTTATCAACGTTATTTTAGATTGCCTATCTAAATGCTAAGTACTTTATGTACATTCCCTTATTTAATCTCTGTATCATCTCCATGATTTCATTATTATTCTATTTTACAAATGAAGAAGCCATGGTTTAAAAGAGTTAAGTATATAGCTATTAAAGAGGATAACAAAACTATATGTATTGCAATGGAAAATGCCCATAATAAATTAGTTTTTAACAGTGAGTGACCTTTCATTATCAGAAAAATAAAATTTGCCTATATAGTTTATTTTAAATAAAGACGTTAAATGACTTGCCTATGGCCATCCAACTAAGTAACTGGGGAGCCGGTACTTGAACCCTGGGCCTCTGATGACTCCAAGTTCATGCTCTCATCCCCGTGAGAACTCACAGAGGTGGAAAGGCTTTGGAGGTGCTAAAATCAAGCACAGCAACCAGCCTTGAAGGTTCCCTGAGCAGACAAAACCAGTTTAGTCAGGCAGCCAAAGCTTAATGTAGCTTATTTTGCAAGGCTAACTTGATCAGGATCATTTCTTGACTTTGGAAATGATAAGCAAAACTTGAACTCCTTCCCAAGATTGATATGCGGTAACTGCTAAAAATTATAATATTATAACCGATCACTGTGAACAACAACCAGTCCCTGCTTTCTCACTGCCTAAGTCTTTTATAACAATATATGCCTGAGCCCCATTCCCTATTCTGGTTGGAGTGCTTTGGGTTTGCACAATAAAGTTTTAGTAATTACTACTTCAGGGACTGATCGGTTTTACTTTGGTTATTTTGAACTTTTGACAGAAGCATAGGAGCTAAGCCCCCACCCATGCCACGTCTTCTCTGCAATATTCCTGGAGAGAGGCCAGCTAGCATTTGCTTCAATACCTCTAGTAATGGGGAGTTTGTGACCTTCCTGAGCAGCATGCCCCATTGCTAGCCACCTGGTTATTAGGATTTTCCTCCGTTATGTAAGGAGAAATCTGTCCGTCCTAAGTTCTGTCCTTGAGTTCAGGATCCTCACAGAGGAGGTAGCCAATCTAAGCTAGGCTGAAAAGATGGGCTGGCTTGCACTGGTCTCTAAGGAAGGGGCAGCCCCAGCAGGTTTCTCCCTGCTGTGGGGAAGGAAACCCTAATCTGCCCTACACCCCGCCTTTCCACCTCCACCGCCCAGCACTTCCTGCGGACTGGCCCAGGTAAATCCCCTTGCTTGGCGTGTACTGCCTCCCTGATGTGGCTGTGGCGACCACAGCTGCAGCAGACGCCTGAATTTCCATTCATGGTGTGGCCTCCCACTGCTGAAAGGATAATTATCTGCCTGCTGCGCTGACAGGTTCCCATCTGGTGAGGGCTGAACGCTGTGTCTTTAAAAAGACACCAGAAAAGGCAAGTTCCTGGCCTGGCTTTGACAGATTCCCTCAGCTACTCCAAGGGGAAAAAAGAAATTGATGGGGTAGGAGTTGGGGGTGGGGAGAGAGGCATAGAGAGGAGAAGAGGAGGAAGAATCTGGGATGCTAATGAATTCCTTGTGATCTCACCCTCCTTATTCGAGCACATGCTCCTCTACAAAAATTGACAGGGCTGCCATGCCAGCCGGAGCCTGAAAATATGCCCAGGTAGACAGAACCACGAGTCCTAGGGCAGCTGTGCTGGCAGCCTGTGAAATGCTGGCAGCCTGCTAACGGATCAAAGTCCAGGGCAGAAAACACAAGGGCTCTCTAAATAGGACCCTCCCCTCCTCGACATTGTACTTCTGCTTTCCAGGTCTGTCCCCTGCCCCACTCTACCCCCAGTGACAACAGAGATGTAGACCCAGGACCTTTTACAGCCAAGAAAAGTGGCATCATCAGCCCTCCCATTGCCTCTCACTGCCACTGTCATCATCAAAAACTAATTTTAAGAATGCCCCTTAGAGTTTTATTAAAGGGTCTGGAGCCTATAATTCGATCCCCAGTTCCATTTCTTCTACTGGAAGTTGTGGCAGGCCCTGTATGGTTAGGACTGCAGGCCAGCCATCTGCAGCAAACAAGACCGAGGGCCAAGGCTGTTCCTGAACCAGCACATCAGGCACAAGTAAATCCACAGTAGCATTATTGACTGCCAACCATGTTCCGGGCTTTGCCCTAAGTGTTTTGGTATTTGCAACAAGTTTGGGAGCCAGGAATTATTCTTATTAACATTTTAGAAATATGGACAATGAGCTCAGAAAAATTAAATGAAGAGATCACCCAGCCAAAAAATAGCAAGAGACAGGATTTGAACCCAGGTCTATTATGCTCTAAAATCTGGGCTTTAAAAAGCAAAAGAAACAAAAATTTTAATATGGAAAATGTCTAACATATCCCAAAGCACCATGAACTAGTTCCCTGAACTGTCACACAGCCATCACCAAGTTATAATAACCATTCTTATTGTGACTCTGCCCACCCATTCTCCTTTATAGTCTTATTTCAAAGCAAACGTTAGACATGTCATTTTATCAGTAAATCATTGAGCATGTATCTCTGAAAGAGAAGGGCACATTAAAAAATCTGTGCCCTTGACTCCCTCAAAATAATTATCCAGGGTTAAAAATTACCAAGAAAATGTCCAGAAAAATTGCAAGAGTTCCATCACTCCCAGAAAGGGACGAAGCATTCCCTGGCTGCCTGTGGGGAGGGTACAGCCATCACCTGCTAAGTCCAAGAATGCCCACCTGACAGTCCAGCATCACGAGGAGCTGCCGACTTGGCCGCATGGACAACCTATTCCTGCCTATTACCCCTGAGCAACGCCTACCTAAAGAAAACGTTATCTAACCAGTTCCTTCCAGCTGCACTTCCTTAGAACTTGTTACCTTGTCGGCTGTCCTGTGTGCACAGAACGTTAACATTTATCCAGCACACCTACTGTGTGTCAGATCCTGAACTAGGAGTCTCCCTGTGTGTTAGGAACCTACCACTTGATTTAAAAAATTTTTTATTTGGTTTTTATGCTTCGAATTTCCATTTTGTTCGGAATTCCATCCTACGCTGGAAGATTATGGAAGGGACTATATATAATTCCTTCAGGGACTAGATGTACCAGTCGGCAGCATTTCTTGAGAATGGGTGACTCTGTGAGTCACTCTGGGGGGGGGGGGGGGCACCAAGAATAGACTATAGTCCCTGCCTTATACTACCGTGGAAGAATTTCTCTGTATTCAAGTCTGCAAATACTCACTGATCTCCACCCATGCTGCACGGCTTGCCATCCCAGTCCTAGGGCGCTTGGAGGTTTAGTAGGGTGGATAAGACACAGTATACAGGTAAGTAGATCTCCAAGGCAAACCATAATGACTGCTAGCGTGGATGTAAAAATAGCACATCCTAAGAGTTGAAAGGCAATGGCAGTTAGGTGTGACGGCAAGTGTTGGTGGGGGAGGTGGCACAAGCAATGTAGAATGTTTCCCAGGACTCAGTGCGGTTTGCTCTGCATGCCATGTGCAATAGACTAGAAAGGCCACACACTGGGTTCCACACTCCTGTTCCTCCTCGCCTTGGTCCTGGTGACGGCCCCTCCCAAGTTCAGCTGGCTTTGGTCTCATCTGCCCTCTTCCTCTGCGAGTCCAAGCTGTCCCCTAACTGCTCTGGCTGTCTGCCCCCTACTGTAGGACCCTGCTTGCTGCTCCTGATGGCTCTCGGGGTTCCTTGTTTACCCCAGAAAGCGGGGTGATGCTGCAGCTCTCTGCGTCTCCAGCACTGGGTTTGCTCATCAGATCATCGGGTTTCTGCTCACTGTGAGGATGGCAAGGTGGTCTGAAGTACCATTGGAAGAAAGAGTTATACCTTCTGAGGTCAGGACTAGAAACAAACCCATGGTTAGGATTTTCACAGGCAGAGGTGATGAGGGAGGGAACTATAAGCAAAAAGGCACAGGAACAGAGGGTTTTCACCAAACTCCGTCCACAGGACGCACTATGGGGAGGGCAAGACAGGGAGAACCAGGACGTACATCTGGAGCAGCAGGCTAGAGCATTTTGTGAACACCTGTCAACACCTGCTGAGGACATACACAGGCAATGGAGAGTCAAAAAAGGAACCTGGCAGAATTGTCACTGTACCTTAGGAATGTTCATCTGGCATGGGTAACACTGGTTGGAATGGCGGGAAAAAAAATGGAAGTGAGGAGCCCAGCGAGAAGTCTTAGAGTGTACGCCTCGGATAAGCCTTCTATTGGCTCTAAGCATCTTGGGGAATGGGCTTGCACTGCAATATTTTTGTTTGTTTTTTTCTTTGCTGTCTGACACATAGTAGGTGCTCACTAAATATTTGTTGAAGAGAAAAAGAGGGAGGAAGGGATGGAGATAATGAAGGAAAAAAATCCAAACCTATGATTGGCCAGGAGATGGCTTAGGGCAGTGATAATGAAGTCCTTTCTGTAACGGAGGTGGAAGAAATGGTGAGGTTGCAACAGCACAGTATTTCAGTAGGAGCATCTATAGGACTTGGAAGGGACTAGCCTGGGAGGAAAGTAAAAGCAAGGAATATAGGAGGACTAGGAGAACAAGGGGCCTATTAATAAGATGACAACAAACAGGAGAAGCAAGTTGGTGAGAAAAAGAAGTAAAAGGGAGGTTTTCATTTTGTACATTCTGAGTTTCAAGTCCAGTAGAGCCACCAAAAATATTCGTCCTGTGCACCTGGTGTTTGTAACTAACTCCGGGGGAAAATCCCAGGGCAAAATAGCTTTGAAACTGAAATCAGTCAGAGGGAGAAATAAGGTGGGAGAATATCCGTTTATTGCTTACAAGCAGTTGTCCACTTCTGCTCTCCTGTGTCTCTGGTGACCCGGCTGCAGGAAAAGGGCCCCATCCAATCTCCTCTCCAGTCCAGATATGCCCTTGTTTACCCTCGTAATTACCTGTTGATATGGAGATGGGCTACTTCTCTCCACCCCTTGGAAACACCTATTGACATGGAGATACACTAAGGTCAGGTGAGAGATTCTGGAAATACTGCAATATTACCCACAGTGCTAAAGCTCAGGAAGGAGCTTGGAGCTGAAAAGTACAGACAGGGGAAGCATCTGCAAAGATGTTCTAGTGGCAATGGTGGGAGTGGGTGAGATCACCAAGCAAAAAAGAGAGGAAACCAGAGGCCTGAGGGCAGAGCCTTGAAGAACGCCAACACCTGTGGGAAGGGAGCAAGCAACTGTTAGAGAGAGAAAAGAAAAATCTGCGAAGTGCAGGATCGGCCTAGCCAAGGAGGAGGTTTCAAGCATGGGGAGGTGATCAGCTGGGCCAGATGCTTCAGAGGGCCAGGGGGACCACGCCGGAAAAAGAGCCCACTGGATCCTTCAACAGGAGGTCACAGGAGCCCTCGGAGGGCGCTGACTATCCTGCCCCTGCATGGGGACCCGCATCGTGGCTGGCAGGAGCCGGAGGGCAGCCAGCTAAAACACTCTTTGAAAGACTCTGGCAGCCATGGGGAGAAGAAAGGAAAGACAACGGCTTGAGGGGGGCAGCGTTGGAGGAAAACGGGCTTTTAGAATGGGTGAGGTGGGAACAGATTTGTAGTGGGAGAGAAGGAAGCAGTGAGGTGGAAAGGAAAGCAGAGGGCCTATGGGGGACAGAGCAAGGCCCCAGAGAAAGAGGAGAAAATCAAGAGGAAAATTTTTTTAAGAAGCCTACAAATCAAAACAGCCCATGAGTGGTGGTAATTTGAAGTCCTGACACTTGAAAAGCAGTGAAATGCCATCTACAAAGCATTGTAATGTGCTTTATCTCATTTGAAAATCCATGTGATGGGCCTATTATTATTCTATTAAAACACATGGAGGTTAAAAGACTCACCCAAGATCACACATCTAATAATGGAAGAATTCGGGATGAAAAAAGCCAATGAACAGACACTCATTGATTAAACACCTGGTGGGCTGGCGCTGTGTTTGGTGTTCAAGATCCCAAAGAGCACGGGAAATGGCTTCTGCCCTCAAAGAGGTCACAACCCACAGCACGACAAATGAGCTCCAAGACATAAATCTGCTTAGCAGAGGGCACTAATCCATACCCAGAAAGGGAGAGGAGTAGAATCCGAGGAGGAGAATCAGGAGGTGAGTTGGGTTGAGTCTGGAAGGGTAAAACAGGAATGAGCTGGCTGAGAAGTAGGCTGACAAAGGAAAGGCTTCTTTTCAGCAAAGGAGACTGGCAGGCAAGAGTTTGGGGCCTTTGAGAGTCATGAGCAACTCACTGTGCTGAAACAAAGGGTAAGTGTGGCAAGGTACAGGAGAGGTGTGCGCCAAGATGGGGTGGGGAGCACGGTATTCTACCCTGAGGAATGCTAATCATGTCCCTCAAGTGAGAGCACCAATGAAGGGTTTTCAACAAGGGAGAGATATCAGCATATTTACATTCTAGCACAATCACTCTGGAGGCCCCTAGAGGATTAAAGGATTAAAGGAGGGTGTTCCTGGAAGGAGGGAGACCAGTGAAGATCTCTTATTAATTGATCAAGAGGCTTGGAAGAGCACAGAGACAAAATGCAGTAAGTTGAGCAGCAAGAAGTCCTTATTTAAGGCAAAGTACACACTCTGCTGCCATTCACTACTACTCTCGTTTTAATGAATTCCTTCCTTATCCAGGCTCATCTTCCCTGTTGGAGAATTATTTCTTGATCAGTTAAGAACCCTCTCCACTCCAGGCTGAGGTTTCGCCGAGTGCACAGGGAGAGACCTCCCCAGGTGCAGCTATCTGACAACAAGAGGTTGCTACTAAGAGTACCAAAAGAGAATTTTTTCATTTGCTTTAATTTGCTTTTGGGGGAAGGGGAGATGACTTCCTCCAGGGTAGTCAGAGAAGGTTTTAGAAAAGAAAAGTGTTGTTGGGCAGTCTGGTCTGGGAGGTAGCTTCCTGAGCCCTAGGTGAAACTTCAACCAGGATGGAAGAGGACTCTTGACTCTGATTGGAAAAAATTCACAAACAGGTTGAACAAGTGCAAACAAGAAAGGAATTCATTAAGCAAACGTAGCGGTGAGAGTCAGTGTTGGATAGTGTCAGTAAGAGTGGCCCTATTATTTGTGCAGCCATGCACGTGGTAGAAAGCAAGGAAGAACAGAGAGTAAAGGACAGTTCACTAAACTGCTCAGCACAGGGTAACTCCGCTGCCAACTCCTAAAGCCAGGGTCACCTGGCATCCAATGTCCACTAGGATCTTCATGGCATCTCTCCCATCCCAGGATTGGGGTAGCTGCAAAGCACTGGATGGAGTGAGTTTATGTTCTGGAACCTTTCCAAAGCAAAGGAAAGGAGACATTCAGGCAGACTGCTGAATGTGATCATTTGCCTGCAGTCCCGTCGGGGTCAGGGTGACGGGAACTTGCAAGCCCACATACTCAGAGGTCCTGCAGCCACTTCTCTACTTGTCTGAAATAAAACAGGGGCAGAGAAAAAGCTTGTGTTCAAAACTAGAAAGCAGAATGAAATAGCAAAGTGACAAGGACACTTATCACTGGTGGTGGGTGTGGGAGGGGCTCCCTAGAATCTGATTACGGTCCAGGTTTTTGTCTTTATTGTAAGAAAGAATTCAGAGACAAAGTGCAATAGGCTGAGCAGCAGAAAGTTTTATTTAAAGCAAAGTACACAGTCGAAGGGGGAGTGTAGGCAACCTAAGAGAGAGAAGAGGTGTGCTTAGGATTTAGGATTTGGGGTTTTATAGGGTTTTTTGGGAGGGGTCGGTTATGACCCTTGTCCCATGTCCCTGCTCTACCTCAGAAGGAAAGTAAGAAAAAGAAAGGCCCTTTCAAGCTGAAAAACGGAGAGAAAGAGGGTTAAGTCCATCCCCTCTCCTCTTTGCCATGTTTCCTTGGCTCTTGCTACAATAATCAGTGCATTCATAGAAAATAATGCATGCTATTTGATGAAATGTGGAGAATCAGTGTTCAAAATGTTTCTATTATGTGCTTCAAAATCAGACACAATGAAAATGGAGACTGTCCAATGTGATCATGCCGTCCTTAAAAATGTTCCTTTGATAAACATTAAACTATTCTGTTTACCAGAAATCGTTAACTAGGAAAATAAACAACAGGGCTTTTAGGAGTATTTCAAAATTGAAGTTTAAACCATAAGAGAAAACAAGAGGTAAAAATAATCCAAACAGCATGAACACTGCAGACCTCATCTGCCCTTAAAACCTTTTTCTCTGCCTAACATTACATAATTCTTCACCAGCCAAAGCTATCAGTTTCACAGGCTAAAATTCAATGAGTATGTGTCATACTTAAAGGACAGGGTATTAAGAGGGGACAATAACATAAAGAGATGGGAAAAGGTTTGGCACATAAAGGCCTGAGTATTTTCTGGAGGAAGTTTAAGAATATTGGGAAATCAGTTATGCAGATTTCCATTTCAGATGGAATAATGAACTCAGGCACCCTGACTCCCCAGCTGAAAACAACTAAAAATTCTGGATGAAATACTAAAAATGTCATCTAAATACAAGAATAAAAGTAAGAAATAGTCAAAACCAAGTGACAGTAGGAACACAGAGAAATAAATGGAGCAACTGCCAAACTAGTTCACTTTCAGCTTTTATGATCTTAAGGAGATCCAGGGGCAGGAGACAGGACCAGGGTTTGCCCAAGTTGGAGATTCTAATTGGCTACCCGACCTTACACATGAGGCCCTAAAGGCTGTACCTTCACTATTAGGCTAATGTAGGAATAAAGATGGTCCCTACCTTATGATGGGTTGACTTAGGATTTTTCAACTTTGCGATGGTGTGAAAGCCACAGACATTCAGAGAAACTGTACTTTGAATTTTGAATTTGGGTCTTTTTCTGGGCTAGTGTTATGTGGCACAGTATTCTCTCCTGATGCTGGGCAGCAGCAGCAAGCCACAGACCTACCAGCCACACCATTCGAGGGTCAATGACCAACACACAGCTATTGTTTTTCACTTTCAATACAGTATTCACTTTATTATAAAACAGTATTTGTGTTAGATTATTTTGCCCAACTGTAGGCTAATATAAGTGTTCTGAGCATGTTTAAGGTAGGCTAAGCTAAACTATGATGTTCAGTACGCTAGGGGTATTAAATGCATTTCGACTTGGGATATTTTCAACTTATGATGGGTTTATTGTAATCCCATCATAAGTCAGGACTGTAAATCTAATGCTTCCACCTGGAGGGTCTGCAACCAAAATGGGTTGAATATATTCATGGTACTGCATGAAAGTGAAACAAATATCTGACAATGTACAACCAAAAGCTGGTCCAAACACAAGTTTGCAGCCCAGATTCATGTTAGTTGGATAGTCTGAAAAGCCTCCAGCAGAGAATTTAATGTAAAGTGGTCCTAAGTGCCTGAAGTGTTAGAAGCGAATGCAAATCCTGTCTAGATGAACCCACCTTCATCTCAGGCCCCACAAAATACCCACAGAAAAGATTTTAAGAAATATGAGTTCACAGTCAAAAATCACAAGACCCCAGGGAACTAGTCACCATGAACAGGAGAAGCAGAAATAAGATAACAGGTCAGATTTACAAAGACTGTAGATACAGGAATGATCAGAAACATGACAAAATATTTTAGCTTTTAAGAAATTTTAAGGTGAATTAATAATATAAGTAAATAATAAGAAACTACAAAAATGATCAATCAGTGTAAAAAAACAAAATTCTGGAAATTAAAAATATAATGACTAAAATTTTAAACTCAGTGGACAGATTTAATAGATTAGACACAGGCTATAGCACAGTGAGACAAAAAAACAGAAAAATGAAAGGATGCTCAGATTCAAGAACCCTAATAGAAGTCCTAATAGGAATAAAAATTCACATTCCAACATACAATAAAATTGCAAAACACCAAAGACAGAGACTAGATCATAACAGCAGAGAGAAAAGTCAGGTAACTTCAAAGCTGCAGCTAAAAGACTAACAGCTGATTTCTCAACAGCAGTAATATATGTAAGAAGATAATGGAATAATACTTTCAATGGGCTGAGAGGAAATTCTATACCCACTATAAAGGACAAAGGTAAAAGAGAAGTAATATCAAATAAAAACCAAAAGCATTTGCTACCAAAGACCCTCACTAGGGAAATTCCAAAGTATTCCTGAGCAGAGGAAAGTAATCTCAGATGGAAGGAGCAAGATAAAGGAAGGAGTGAAGAGCAATAAATGTGGTAAAATAATTAATTAGATACAGATTATTTTATCTACTTACTATTGACTGCATAGAACTCTAATATTCTATGGCATTGAGAAATGACCTAGAGTTTATCTGCTGCCATCTGGCCCCAGGCTCCAGTCCAGGTCCAGCCATGTCTCTGCGCATCCCGTGGCTGCGGCCCGCAAGAAGGACCTCAAGGTAACCAAGAACGTGAGCAAGCCAAGGCACAGCTGCGGCCTCGGGGGCCTCATCAGGCACACCAAGTTCTTGAGGGGCAGGATCCAAAAGGTGTGCCATTGTGCTAAACAATAAATGAGCTGCATGCCACGGAGTTGCTGAGAGTCTCCAGGGACAAGTGGGTTCTCAAGTTCATCAAGAAAATGGTGGGAACACATATCATGGCAAGAGGGAGCAGGAAAACTGAGGAAAGCAGCTGCCAAAAACCCCATTCCTGCTCTGCATATTGAAAACTTAACAGAAAAAAAACCACTGATCAGGATGGGACTAAAACACATGACATATAAGTCAAAAGGCAGGTGACTGGAATTAAAGTATTTTAAGGTCCTTACAGAGTTTGGAAGTGGGCAAAAGGATAATGATTTACTTTGGACTTTGATGAGTTAATTATGCATGGTAAATTTTTAGATAAACCACTTAAAGTCTAGAATAGAATATTTAACTTCCAAACTAGTAAAGGGAGAGAAATGAAGTGATTAAAAAGCGACCAATCAAAAAGAAGTTAAGAGAAAAAAGTTTAATAGGTATAAAAAGGGAGAACCAAAAGGACAGCAATTAAAAAAGAAAAATAATGTATCAGTAATTGTAATAAGTATAATGCAATGAATCTATAGGGAAAAGATTTGTCAGAGTAGGAAAAATCGAGCTCTACACAGTTCATAAAGAGCCTACCTAGGACATAAGGACACAGAAAGTTTGAAATCACAAGAAAGGAAAGACACACTAAGCAAATACTAAGTAAAAGAAAGCTGATATGACTACACACACATCAGAAAAAATGTACTTGAAAGCAAAATGTCATTAGATATGAAGAGATCATTATATAGTGGTAAAAAATACACTGCAAAACTTGGCACACTACAAGAAGAGACTGAAAATCTATCATCATAATGGGGGACAGTAATGCCCTCAAGTGATCAATAAACCAAGCAGGCAAAAAAATAAAAACACAGTAAGGATTTATGAAATTTGAATACCATAATTACCAAGCTTACTTTAATAGGCACAAACAGAACAATGCCAAAGCAACATTTCAAAACCTTATCAGGAAAATTATATGCCAAATTCACTCATGAATATAGATACAGTAAACTATTAGCAAACTGAGTTCAGCAAGGTCTAAAAGGATAATAGATTATTACCAACTTGGATTTACCCCAGGAATGACTTGTAGACTTAGTATTAAGAAATCAATTAATAATTCATTTTCTTAGGTGTGATAATACATTGTGTTTTTATTTATTTTTTATTTTTTTATTTTGGTATCATTAATATACAATCACAAGATTGTATATTACCAGATTGTAGTTACCAGATTCTCCCCATTATCAAGTCCCCACCACATACCCCATTACAGTCATTGTCCATCAGCATAATAAGATGCTATAGAGTCACTACTTGTCTTCTCTGCGCTATACTGCCTTCCCCATGCACCCCCACCTTACATTATGTGTGCTAATCATAATGCCCCTTTATTCCCCTTATCCCTCCCTTCCCACCCATCCTCCCCAGTCCCTTTCTCTTTGGCAACTGTTAGTCCATTCTTGGGTTCTGTGAGTCTGCTGTACATTGTGTTTTTAATAAAACATTTTAAAGAAAAGGTCCTAATATTTAGGAGCCACATGCTGAAGTATTTTATGTGTAGTGGGTCATGATATCTGCAGGTTACCTTCAAATGGTATATATATATATATATATACACACACACACACATATATACAGATGGTATATATATGTGTATATGTATATGATGATACATAGAAAAACAAAATAGTAAAATGTTAACAATTTTTGTACCTAAGTTAGAGGCATAAGTGTGTTCATTGTGCTATTCTTTCAACTTTTAAGTACATTGGAAATTTGTCATAATGAAAAATAATGGAAAAAAAACTATAATGAAATTTAGCACCTTCACTGAGTAAGAGAAAAAGGACTTTGACAAAACTGAACATCTGTTCATAATTAAAAGAAAAAAACCTGTGAGTAAACATTAATGATGGAATATAAAACTAATTTCCTCTAAGATTGGAAACAAGACGAAGATGGCTGTTTTCCAATGTGGTGCTGGAGACCATCAGAGTAAGAGCAAGTGTGAAATTGGAAGGAAAGCAACAAAACTGTCACTATTCATAGATGATATGACTGCTTACATTAAAAATCTCAAAGAATCTACTTCTATATTACAGGAATTAGTAAGAGAATTCAGCAGGCAAGTGTATTAGATATAAAAGTCAATAAATGAAAATTAAGTGCATTTCTATATGCCATGTACTGATAGAAATTGTACTTTTAAAAGAGATATCTTTTATAATAAGATAAAAATATGAGATATCTAGGAATAAATCTAACAAAAAATGTTCCATACCTCTATGGGAAAAATTTGTAAGACTTTATTAAGAGATACTAAAGAATGTTAAAATAAACAGAGGGTCATACAATGTTCGTAGACTGCAAGACTCTCATTAAGATAAATGTCAAGTCTCCTCAAATTGATTATAAATCCAATGCAATCCCATTCAGCAGGCTAATTATTAAGCCTTGAGAAGGAAAGAAATTCTGACACATGCTGCAACATGGATGAACCTTGAAGACTATGCTAAATTAAATAAGCCAATCACAAAAGGACAAATATTGTATTATTCCACTTTTATGAGGAAACTAGAAGAGTCAGATTCATAGAGAAAGAAGGTAGAATGGTGGCTGCCAGGAGCTGAGGTGAGGGGGACATGGGGAATTAGTATTCAGTGGGTTCAGCTGGGAAGAGAGAAAGTTCTGGAGATGGGTGGTGCTGATAAACAACGTGAATTCACTTAAAGCCACTGAACTTTACACTTGAAAATGGTAAAAATGTAAATATGATGCTATGTATATTTTACCACAATAAAAAAATGTTTAATATAAAATTCAAGGTTAATAGTCACCTCTGGGATGAAAATAGATGCGTTGGAGAGATGCACACATGAGACTTCGGGAACATGATAGTGTTTCTTGGCCTGATAATAGATTCACAAGTGTTCATTTTCTTACTTTTATACTAAACATATATTTTCATGCTTGGGTTTTGTACACATGCCATAGTCCTCTTAATATTTTAAGCATGCATATACATCTAAGTATTAGCAATATAAACATGTGTGGTAAAGCTATAGTGAAAAGCAAGAGGATCTATAAACTCAAATTCAGGCTAATGGCTACTGTAAGGGGAGAGAAGGCAGGGAATCTGGGAGGGGGACCCCAGGGGACTTCAGAGGCCATGATGATTTTTTTTTCCTAAAACTGAGTGGTGGGGTATATATACATGGGAGGTCATTACATCGTGGTTCTCTAGTCCTTATATATATTTTGCAAATATTCTTTTTTATTTATTCAATATTTAATAACTGTAATTTAAAAAGAAAACCCTTATAATATCTTTTTTAAGTTTGGCCTTATTTGTCAATCTGGCACGGTGAAAGACACTGAGACCAGCTCCTTTATCAGGCCAGCCTAGGCTACTTCTTGCCTAATTTCTTTGTGCTGCTGTAAGGTGACAGACTGGCCTGAAAAAGTACTTGTTATGTGATGAACAGACAACTTCAGTACATAATAAACTATATTTCTCCTTTCTGCAAGTGGTTAAAAGGAGAACATACCCTCCTTCAGGATATATTAAAGCTTTGTGGCAGCTTCTCCAGTTCCTTACAGGGTAGAAATTGGGCCACTATGCCCTTTGGCTCCATTCAGCCCATTAGCTTCCTCTTCCTTTTTCCCAACGTCAACAAAGGAACAATACATAAAATAAAACCACATAAAAGATTCTGTCTTGTTTGTCAAAGGTAACATTTCTCTAAGATAAAGTACCAAGTATCTCTACTATCATGTCAGAATGAAAGACTCATCATGGGGAGGCAGGGGGCAGAGGGCTGTTTGGCTGGGCCTCCCAGTCACAGAGGACCTCAAATTTTGCTCTTGGGCCTCCTCTGCAATTGAGGTTATGATACAGTCAAAGACACACAAGCAAGAGTAAATGAAAACATTTGTTATGCAGCTTCAAGCATATGTCCTAATATCAGACTGCACTTCCTATAGTGCCATGTAAGTTAATATTTGTTATAAGTCCTATTATTATCTTTTGACCAGCATGGTTACATTGAAGAGCAGCTCTTGGTTTGCATTCTGACTCATTCAGTGTTAAGTGTTTGAAAATTTACCACAAATTTTATAACACTGCTTTGGTGTTTCTTCATTTTGCAATAAATCAGGAGCCTTTAAAAATAAGGGTTGCCAGATTTAGCAAGGAAAAATACAGGACACCCAGTTCAATTTTCATTTCAGATGAACAACAAGTAGTTTTTTAGTGTATGTCAAACAAAATTCGGGACATATTTACACTAAAAAGTGTTCAGTGTTCATCTGAAAATTTCACTGGGTATCCTGTATTTTATCTGGCAGACCTGTAAGGAAGGACCCACCTTCCCCATTTCTCTGTGCTATGGAATGGAGAGAAAAAAGAAGTAACATTCACTGAGTGTCTGCGATGTATGAGCCAAGTGTATCACAGTGTGATCTCATTTAAACCCTGTCACAAGCCTATGGGGCACATATGATTATACTCCTTTTTACAAGTAAACACAAAGCTAGAGTAAGTTATTCAAATGAGACAGCAGACATAAGAGGGATTAAGAATCAAATAAGGTTTGCTTCCCAAAACTGTAATTTTTCCGTCAGGGCACTTTCCATCATCAGAAAACTTTGAGACGACCTTTATTTTTTTCTTTAAGGTTTTAATCAAAAAGAGAAAGAGTTCTGAACCTACTCCCAACGGCTTTTTATCATAACTTAGTATTTCATGTGAAATACAGTATTTTTTCATTTCTAATTAAATTTGTTTGCATCAAGTGTAATGTAATCGAGTTTTGCACAGCCTGACATGTTTCAGGGAATTTATTTTAGTGAAGAGTTTTGCCTTAAGAAGGTCAGATAATTTCTCTGGAGCTCGGTTTCCTCATCTGTAAACTGAGGGTGTTCTGTGACAGCTCAAGTGCTTCCTAGTTCTCTACCTTTAGGAGTCGATGCCTCAGTCCAGAAGGCATCTTCAGTTTTGTACAGCTCTCTGCTGCCACCCGTTGGAAAAATTACAGCACACATTTCTGCTTGAAAGGCACTGTTTAGTAAACCACAGGCCAGTCCTGGTGCTCCTGTGGCTTGTTTACTTAGTAATTTCAGTCATTAATAAGAACTACAGTTTTCTGAGTTTTCCCAGTTTCAGTGTTTTCAATTTGTAAAACATTCCAAATGAGTCAAGCCTGAACTTTGACCATCCGGAAATTAATATTTAAGCAGTTTTTCCCACAGGGGAGTATTTTTCATACTTGTTCAGTGTTTTGCAATGACTGTCCTGCCAAATCTACTCACACGGAATTTGCTTTAATAGTTGTCATTAGTGTTGTATTCAGGACGTCTGATAAGAAGTACTAAAAAGGAAAGGAAATATGCTTTTCTTTTAAAGATGTCTGAAACATTTAATTTTTGTATTTCAAGAAGACAAAGATACAATACTTATCTACTTTCACACATGCACACACAACTTGAATACATGTACATATTTTTAAAAAATCTGCTTTAGTCTGAAAAGTCTAATTTTTCTAACTGGAAAAGTTTTCCTAAATTAAAGGCTAAACATAGGCCTTCATTTTTTTTTTAACATATAGACTTAATTTTTTAGAGCAGTTTTAGGTGCACAGAAAACTGAATGCAAGTTACAGAGATTTCCCATATACTGCTGCCCCCACACAGGTGTAGCCTCCGCCAGCATTAACATCCCCACTGGAGTGGTACATTTGTTAAAACTGATGAACCTATGCAGACACACCATTGCCATCCAAAGTCCATAGTGTACATTAGGGTTCACTCTTGGTGAACATTCTGTGGGTTTTGACAAATGTATAATGACACATTGCCAGTATTATAGCATTGTATGGAATTGTTTCACTGCCCTAAAATTCCTCTGCCCTCTGCCTCCATCCTCCCTAGCTACTGGTAATCACGGATCTTTTTACTGTCTCCATAGTTTTGCCTTTTCCACATCATATAGTTGGAATCATACAATGTTGCCTTTTCATACTGGTTTCTTTCATTTAGTAATATGCATTTAAGGTTCTTCCATGTGTTTCCATGGCTTGATCGCTCATTTCTGTTTAGCACTGAATAATATACCATTGTCTGGATGTACCACAGTTTATCTGTTCGCCTACTGAAGGACATCTTGGTTGCTTCCACGTTTTGGCAGTTATGAATCTGCTATAAATATCCGGTTTTTGTGTGGAAATAGTTCTTAACTCCTTTGGGTAAATATGAAGGAGAAGGATCACTGACTCATATGGTAAGAATATGTTGTTCTGTAAGAAATCACCAAAAAGTCTTCCAAAGTGGCTGTACCATTTTGTATCCCACCAGCAATAAATGACAGGTCCTATTGCTCCACCTCCTCACCAGCGTTTGGTGTTGTCACAGTTTTGGATTTTGGCCATTCTAATAGGTATGCACTAGGATTGTTGCTTAAATTTGCAATTCCCTAATGACATATGATGTGGAACATCTTTTTATATGCTCATTTACCATCTGTTTATCTTTTTTGTTGAGGTATTTGTCCAGGCCTTTTGCTCATTGTTTAATTGAATTGTTCATTTTCTTATAGTTCATTTTTATGAGTTCTTTGTGTATTTTGGATAAAGATCCTTTATTAGTTATGTCTTTTGCAAATATTTGCTCCCAGCATATGGCTTATTGGCCTTAATTTTTAAAACAATTAAAACCACTTCCCAGAATTCCCATCATAATACTAAAAGTGCAGCCCAAATAACTCAATCATAAAGTATAAAATATGGGATTAAATTTATTGCCAGTTGGGGTTGAGTCAGCTTCACATGGTAGGAGCCAGTAGCCAGTCCCTTCATATCAGAATCCACATTATCTCAGGGTTTTGTTGTGTAGCTGCCAGGAGTTTGATGCAATCTGAAGGTAATAAAATCAGATTCTTATATCTTTCTAAAAATTAATTATGTAAAAGGGCTGCTTTTGAAAGGAGATCAGGAAAAGATTTGGAGAAAAAGAGGTAATGCCCCCTACAGCTGTGCTATTTTCTCCTTCTGCCTCATGATTTTTCAGACAGAGCTATCAATGGGCTTCAATATTTGAAAACCTTTATTTATTACTATCTTTTGGTTTATGATGATTCTCATTAAAAGTTATCCCAAACTACTTTCCAACACTTTTCCATCTCCATTTGTGGTACAGTAATATACAATAGTATATATTTTTAATTTTTCTAATGATACAACTTATATAGGTTCGATACAGAGAGCTTGGAAAACTCAGAAATACACAAAAGGAAAAAGAACTTACTTAAATTTCCTTTAATATTGCTGTGCAAAAATAACTACTGCTGACATGTTAATAGTGTTATTCCTTCCAGTATTTTATATATGTATGTACATGTTTTTCCTTAAAAATATTATAGATATTACTTCATAGTTGTTAAACTTATTAACATAGCACTTTTCCTGGCAAAATTTGACATGACCCAAATGTAATTACTCAAACTGGCTTCATGCCAGGATGTTGGTATCAAAAACATTGGAAAAGACATGAACTCCTTGGGCCTTGATGTCCTTATCCAAAAAGTAAAAAATTTATTGCCATTCTCCTGCCCAAGCTTATTTTTGGATGAAATCTTCTTACTATGTCACATCTTAAGGACTCTATATAACAGCCTCTAGTTCCACATATTCTTAGTTAATACATATTTTTATTTTTTGTTAGTCTATTTTTTTCAACTGCCTTATGCAAATCACTTGACTCTGCCTTACATTTACTACCAATTTTTGTGATTCAGTTGAGTAGTCTTTAAAAATAAAGAGTAAAAAGAACATGTCCATCTTTTCAGTAGAAAAGGAGGACAAAAGAAATGCTAAAAAATGATTCATTGAGCTTTATTCTTAATATTTAAAGAAATAAATGCATAAAAGTATAGGAAGAAAATTACTATATTTCAATTCAATTCAAGCCATTATGACTTAGTAAGAAGAAAAGATAATAAAGTTAGGGACCAAAAGTAAGCAACATCAAGAGAACACAAGAAATATCTCAGAAGGATGGAATAGGATTTGAAAACTCTTAAGGAAATCAAACTGGAAAAGAGATTGCTTTGTCTAAAAAAGGGACATTAGAAGTAGCTTTAATTATTTTCAATTATATAAAAGATACAACCCAATTGTGAGTCTCCTCTATCAAGAACCAATAGGAAATTGGTTTAAGCTGTTGTTAGATTAATTTAGTCATTAAAAACCATTCCTATTAAGGAATGGGAAACCAGAAGGCAAAATGTACCAAAAATGGAAAACGTGCTTGCCATTTGTACAGGGACTGCTTTTGTACCTTGATATCTGCTCTTCCCTTCTTATAGTAATAGAATCCCCTAATTTTTAGCTAGGCACAGGGCCCATGGAAATATTTCCCAGTTAAGAATGACCACGTCATTAAGTTCTAGCCAAATCCATGTCAAGGGAAGGGTCTTTGAAGTGTGAGCAGGAAGTCCGTTCTTTCTTCTTTACTGTTGGCTAAATTGTGAACATGATGGCTTGAGCTCAAGCAGCCATCTTGGGCCATCAGGTGGAAGCCACAAGTTGAGGATGAGGAGCAATAAGATGGAAGGAGCTTGGGTTCCAGATGAGCGTGAAGTTGCCGTACCAGCCCTGATGGCTTATCTCTGGACCTTGTCTGTGTGAGAAAATAAACTTCTATCTTGTTTCTACTGTAGTTGGGAGTTTTCAATCATTTGCAGCCTCTCCTAACCTTAAGTGATATACTCTTAAAACCAGAAATTAACTTTAAAAAGTTTATCTTAAGATGAATATACAAAGTGCACCTTGCAGCATCATCAAAGTAGCAAAAAAAATGGAAACAATGTAATAATGCAGAACCAATTAAACAAATTTATATGATATCTTTATAGTGAAATACTATGTAACTAGTAAAAAGAATGATATAGATCTATATTTATTGGCCAGGCAAGATCCCATTGTGCCAAAAAGTGCTATCAGTGGGTATATCCAGGTAGGGAGATTAGGTTGAAAGGGGTGATGGGGGGGAAGGGGTGTGTATATTTTTACATGTTTCTGCAGTGAACATTGATTTTTTTTGTAAGAATTTTAAATTAATATTTTAGAGGAAAAACTCATATAATATTTTAATCTAGGAATTTGTGGGATTTTTTTCTCTAAAGTTTTTATTTAGTGTTACAGGTGACCAGCTGTTTTTTAATAATTTAGGTCAGCTCTCCTCCCACTCTGGCATTCAGGGATGAAGATATCATTTTACCACGGAGCAGGAATCAAAGGGAAAGGGAATGATATTCAAGACTTTCATGACATAATAATAATTAGATGCTCATTTTATTAAGTAAAAATAATTTTGCAACAGATCTCCCTGATCACAGGTGACAAATTTGAGGGTCAGTTTATATTTGGATTCTTGCAAAATTCTGAGTGTCAACAAAACACCAACACCACCTGGGTTTGGGTGGTTGTACGTGTGTGTATGGGGATGTAGCAGGGGCATCAAGCGAAATTCCAAGTCAACTAACCCATCTCTAAATTGAAACCACTGTTACTGCCTTCAAAGAGCTCACAATCTAATAGATTATCTAAGACTTACATGTAATTAACCATGATTCAAGGCAGAATGAAATACCCATAGAGCAGTACCAGAATGAAGAAGGTTCAAAAGTGGAAACACATTTCTTATTATTGGGATATTAAAAGATTTAAGACTCTTGACAGGAGGTCGCCTGTGAAATAGCCTAAGTCAGTATATCTCAAACTTGACTGTGGATTTTGTTAAAATGAAATTCTGATTCAGTAGATCTGGGGCAGGATTGGAGATGTTGCATTTTTGACAAGTTCTCAGGTCACGCTGTTGGTTCAGGCATCTCTTTTCTAGAAGCAAGGGTCTAAAGACTATCTTAGGATGTCAAAAGGTAGAGTTGGAAGAGAGTTTTTGGAGCAGAGAGATCAGTATGAACACCACCAGGGTGATAGGAAGGGGCCAAGTTTTGGGGAAATAAGGAGAGTTTGGGGACTTAAGTCTGGAGACACAAAATTCAGCCACAGTGAAGCAGGCTTCAAAAGCTGTGGGAAGGTTGAGAAGCTTGTATTTCATTAGAGGCAATGGGGAGCCTTGGAAGGCTTCTGGGCAAGAGAATGATATAATCATTAACTAAAATCCTCATATAAATCCCTGTGAACACAATAAGCTTAATGAATCAACAAATACTTAAAGTTAGTTAATTTACAGACCATTAGCAAATATGTCTTCAATTCTCACCTGTTGTGTATGAATACAAGGTAAGTTCAGTGCCTTGGAAGGGGCCTGTACAAGTAGGAGGCCCTGAAGCTCAAATTTCAGTAGCCTAGGGTAGATCCATCTCTGTTATCTGTTGTTCTTCTATATGCAAAGAATGCAAAAGACATATAAGGCATCTCGTGAAGTTTATAGTGCCCTTTAGGAGGGAAAGCATACTCATTGAAGAAACAAACTTGATGCAGGGCAGGAATCTAAAAGTGGGACCTGGAGGAAGATTTAGAAAGGAGGGAAATCACTTCTGATAGAAGTTTCAACATCAAGAGGTGGGGATAAGTCTGCTAAGGAGCAGACACCTCCCCTACCCCGTCTTCTCCTTCCTCCTCAGGAGCAGATTTGTTTACTTGAGAAGGGACAGAATACATGTTAGCCCAAGTAGTGTCCTTATGACCATGAGCCACCAGAAGGCAGAAACTGTATTTACCCTGCAGTTAACACTGGGCTTGGCAGAAAGTAGACATGGATCAAATCTAATAAATGATTGAATAAATAGGGGAGAAAAAGATTATAGAGAACACTGAAGAAAGGGCAGAGGGATTTGAGTTTGATGTGTCTAGCAAGGCATAGTCACTATACATTCTTGAGGAGGGAAATGACAAGGTGGACCCACAGTATTTCTACCTTAACTGGATTGCCAATCAATGGATGCCAGCAGTACTCATATAACTGTAACACACTTTGCTGAACAGCACGTTCAGCACAGCTGACCACTCCTCATTCTCAAAGCACTCTGTTTCAGGCCTCTGTGATTCCAGTCTCTCCTGGTTTTCTTCAGTGTACTCCACTAGATATACCTTTTCAATCTCTGAGAATTTATCGTCCTTTTCCCAATCTCTGAATGTCGATGTTCCTCTAAAGCAGAAAACTCTTAAATTTATATCTTCAGCCCAGATTTTTTCCTCCAACTTCCGTATTTGTAAATTTGACTACCTCCTTGGTATACACTTGGATGTCTCTTAGACACATCAAATTTACCATCTGCAAAACTAAGCTCTTAATTTTCCTCTAGAAACACTTCCCACTTGTGTACTTCAGTTAATGGGATTAACGGTCACCCACTTACTGAAATCAGAAGCCTGGGAATCATGTTATCTCCTTCCTTGCCCTCTCCCCACCAACCCCTCTTCCCACCAATGTCCAATCCATCAGCAAATCCAGTTACTTCTATCCTCAAAATATATCTCAAACCTATCTCCCCAGGACACCACTCTAGCGCTACCATAACATCCTAACAACTCTCACCTCTTCTACTTCTGCCTCCCTCATTCATTCTTCACGTAAAAGCCAAAACAATCTTTAAATGGTGTAAATCAGATCCCATCACTCCTTCCAGGGAGTTTAAAGCTCCCTGATGACTTTCCTTTCCACAACCCTTTGAATAAAATCCAAACTTCTCACCACTGGGGATCTTTGTATCCATTAGCTACGCTTGGCCCACTGCCTAAGGGCTGAGACCTTGTCATGGACCTATAAAAAAATGTGTGAGAGGGGTAAAAAAAAACCCTATAAAGTCAAAATTAATAAATGTTTGTGGCTACAATGTCAACTAATCCCAAATTTCGACTCAACGTTTATGTAGTTATTTATGTTTTATGTTAATGAGGGGTGTGGGTACATAGGAATTTGTTGGATACCATGTGGAGAGGATCCCCCTACAGGGGTTCTAAAATGGCCCCCTTTTGGGGTCTTCATATAGGTCTATGCCTACCTTTCCATGGTCTCCATAATCCAGCTTCCTCCCTGCTCTGGGAGCCAGCCTTGCAAATTACTACAACACAGCAAAACCTTTCCCATAGTTCCTTTACCCCCAGCTCTTTTTCTGATTGGATCCTTCTCCATTAGTTCTCAAATGTAACCTCTCCAAAAGGACCTTCCTGACCTATCCACCTAAAAGTGGGCACCACATCCCACCCCACTCCCAATACCTTATTTTCTGTTGCCTTATTTCCTCCATAACACTTCTCTCCATCTGCAGTTAATTTTGTCTGTTTATTCTGTATTTCCCACTAGACTAATAAGCTCCATTAAGGCAGGAAACTTATGTGTTTTGTTCTCTATTGTGTCCTTAGGGCCTACAGCAGTAACTAGCCCAGAACAGACTTCGATAAATAGCTACTGAATTCATGAACTACAGGACAAATGAATGAGAACTTAATCTTCAAGGGAGAAGGGCCAAGTTACACAGATTTGTCTTCAACGCCATCTTGAGAGGCCGGCGGCAATCATCCTCCTCTGATTCCAGGCACTCAGGGTTTAAAAAGGAATGTTTGGAAATTTTTTCCAACTAAAGTTTTGATGAAAACTCTTGTAACTTACCCTATTGGGATGAGGGTGGGGGAAATAAAAATTCGGCTCAAACCTAGGATGAAAGGAAAGGAAGTGGTTTGCAGATTCGCGGTGCACCAGGTTGGGTCGCTTCCTTTTGCATCCGCCCCTCCCTCAGATTCTAACGGCTCTACCCATTCCGGCTTTTGGCTTGGAGCAAAGGGTGACTGGCTTTGGCCTGCGCCCTGGCGCCAAGCCCCCGACTTCGTTAATTATTCATGATATGGGTGGTCACTATGGGGGAGGTTCGTATTTTACTATTCATGAGGGGGCGGGGTCTCCTTTGCATGGAGGCTCCTGGAAGGGTTCTAAAATATTCATAAGGGGGAGGGCACTACGGGAGAAGGCAGTCTCACTATTCATGAGCGGGCGGGGCCTCCTGCCCGCTGGGGCTCCTGGGAAGATTCTAAAATGTGCTTGAGGGCCCTGGGGCGCCTGGGAGGCGGGAGCGTAGCTTCGGAGCCGTCAGGAGCCGAACTCTTCCCAGCGGGAAAGCTTTGAGGAGCTACTTTCTTTTTTAAATATTAAGAAATTTGAGGATGGTGGGGCAAAACGACTAAATCCCATTGTCCTGTGATTCTTTAGTCGGAAAGCTGCCAAAATCTGTGGTAAAAAGAGATTTTTTTCCCCCCAATACTTTAAGACAGTTTGATCTTTTCTTGGACCGAAGAGGAAATATATCATAATGTGGTTGGATTCTTATATTGACCAGTTTCTCCTCTATGACCTCACTAGTTTACCTCTTTGGAGCTGTTTTGGGCTAATACCTGAGCAGATGGGGTGGGTCTCTTCAAAGGGTTTTTCTTAAGTTAAAACAGAACAAATTGCTGTTGGACGGTTTTGTCTGAAAGCCATCAAAGTCTTTCACACGTAGTCAAAAGTGAGTGGGCTGAAACGGGGGCCTAGAAGCATTGCTGTGTTACTACTATTTCGGTCTGTGATTCTCCTTCTCGAGAGGGGTGAGAGGAAACTAGAAATAATTTGGGATAATTTAGAATTTTCAGAAAAACTTGCTATCTCCCCCAAAACGTTCAGGACTGAGAGAGGAGAATAAGGAAAGAAGAGACTCAAGTTCTAAAAGAATTTAGGCCACTGTGTTTGAATCCTCTCGGAGGTTGACACTAAATTCGTGGTCCCCCGGGTACCACGAGTTTCTGAAGAGCTCGCAGGCCCCACCTAAATCCCGCTTCACACGTTCCTCAGAGAAACAGGACAAATCCTAGACCAGATTTATATTATAATGAAAATGTTTTCAAATACCTACTGTGAAAAAGTTAAAAACAACCTCACACATTTTATAAAATAAGATTTATATAATCTTTTGGTGGAATTACATGTAACTTTTAAAATATATATACTTTCAGAAGTATATTGGCATGGAAAGGAGTTAGAATTTTAATTACAATACAGTTGAAAAAGCAGACTGCAAAACAGTTTGAATAGTGATCCCCATTTTAAAAAGATACATGTAAAATTCTGGAATGACTGTTTATAAATTTTTATTTTGCTGTATTTTATAAACGTTGACAATGTGCATGTTGTGTAATTTTAATGGTTATTTTAAAGTGCTAATTTAAATGCTCACTGAATGCTGAAACAGTGCTATGAAACAGTTTTAAAGAAGGTTCACAGTATGCTTTTCACTAAGCACTAAATTTCTTGGCCATGTTTTCAAGTGTATAGCTGATTTTAAATTGATGGGTAGCCTTTTAGATAAATAACCATGTGATTTTAGCAATTTTTTGACAAAAAGAAAATTCATTTTAGTCAGATACATGTGTAACCTGATGAAATGTCTTAGTTGTTACTTCAGAAGCATGGGGCCTTAGATTGTAGTTGTAGTTACACATATATACATGTACATGTATGTATACAAAAGACAGTGTTTTCTAAATTGCAGCAATACTGGCACAAAGTCACTGTGTGTGTGTGATGAATAATATTTTTTAAATTAATGTTTACTGTAATGTTAAGTGATTTTAGTAAGTTTAGGAAAATGTTCATTTTGAAATCAAGTTGGTAGGCCTTTCCTAGGACTTTTCAGTAACTATTATTAATCAAAAGTGGAACTGAAGGAAAAATTATTTATTCTAGTATTAATTTTACAAGACTTTAATTTTGTGTATTATACAACACATATTGGTGATAGTAATGCAACCTTACTCTGATAGAGCTCTGATTTTAATAGCTCTAAACTTAAATTCTCTATTTTTTATCTCTTTGCTTTTGTTTCTAACAAAAGAACATGTCAGTACTCAGTTTTCAAGAAATAGAAACACATTACTACACATTTTTGAAGCTACATTAATACTTTGAGTTTTTTTAGAATGTAGATTGTATAGGCAACATACTGACAAATGTTGAATCAATTGAATTTTTTATATAGTTTTCTGTGTTAAATCTTTTACTTTTTAAAATTTGGCTATTTGTTTTCTTAGAATACATCTCATTCAAATACGAGTCTCATTTTCTATTAGAACTCTTTAGAATTTTTGGTTAAGAGGGATTTTAAAGTATTTCATATCATGCCAAGATGAATAAATAGACTCTAGACTCTACTGGTAAGAATTCCATAAATTGGACATATTATTAAAATTTGTATAAATATATAGAGAGAACTATTGCTCATCAAAATATCAGCCTCTTCATTTAAAAAACAACATCTCTTCATCACTGTAATTCTCTTTCTTCTCTGACTCTTGTGTTTTGTTTTCTAACCAGGATAAATTCATGAGAAGAATGGCATCTGGACTAAATAACAGTTTCACTTTGATTCCCAACCAGAAATACAGACGTAGTAACCGTCGATCCAGCTATTTTTCCAGCACCCTTGACTCAAATTTTCAGCCTTTATCAACGCTTGGACATTTTAAAGCCTTGCCATTGGAAATATTCCAAGTAATCTTAAGATATTTGTCAGGTGAGGTTTGGGGACTCTAAGTAGGCTACACAGACATGCAAATATTTAAATTTTTTCCCAAGAACTAGTTTGGACCCTGCTAAAATGGTTATGATAGTCACATTAAGTTTATATTCTAAAGTTTCATCACTATTAGGTAAGGGTTACAATGAGAAAGTACAATACTCAAACTCTTTAAAGCATTCCTCTAATTATAATGACATAATCCAAAAATGTTTCTAATGCATCAAGCACTAAATTTAAAACAATTTTAAGATTTTCCCTTTTTATTATTTGTATTAGTGTTACTATTAATGAGCTATTGTATGTTAATAAATTGTGCTAATAGTGATATTTTTGTAACTAAGCCATTCATATGTATGTGTATATGTGTTCTTTTGGTAGTGAAGGATATCAGCATACTAAGCATGGTTTCCAAAACAATCAGCCAGCACATTATTAATTATATCTCAACCTCATCAGGAAGCAAAAGACTCTTACTACAGTACTTTCATAACCATGAGCTGCCTCCCAGGAGACAAGACTGGGACATACTGGAACACTACAGATCTCTAGGTAATTTATATAACAAGTAAAAAGCTACACTGACTTAAGGGGATTTTATTATACAATTCTGTAAGGCCCAGGGAAAATGAGGAATTTCCTAAAATGTACCTGTTTCTATGATGCTTTTACTTTTCAGTATGAGGACTTTCCCATAACAACAGTCCCTTATGTTTTAAAGATGAGAGAATGCACCTTAAAGTGTCAATCCTCATGATTTCATGTGGATACAGTTTCACCTATGCTTATTATCTAGGTGACTTACCAGTTTAGGAAATTAATGTGTTTTTATATTTTATGTCCTGTAGATCAAATGAGTTTGATCTCTCTTTTTCTTTTCAGTTATAATCTAGTCCTTAAAATAGAAAAGAAATTTGAACATATTATTGTAGAAGATCCCTTATTCTTTTATCTGAAACAATGCTTTTTTTAAAGCACTCTACACATTTACTATATTTACTAATAAATCACTATGCTATGATATAATTAACCTTAGCAAGGGTAATTCTGTATAATCTTTCTTCCCTTGATTTGTTATCATTTACATCTTTCGCCCTACAACTTGATTTCATTCTCCCTAAGACTGCTGAAGTAAAATTACAATTTTGACTTGATTAATGACACCAATTTAATTATGAAACCACCTGATAATTAACCAAAGCAAGGCAATAAAACCAAACACCAAAGTGATGTTGAGATTTAAATAAAGGTACAATAGTAATTTAAGTAAATATTACTTTATAGTAGCCCAAGAATGCCTAGATTAAGATAATAAACTAAGACTATATAGATGTGTAAATACATCAAACTGTATTTAACAAATTTATTTAATAAGGTTAAATGAAAGGTATGTAATATGATTCCAGTGTTACTGGTTTCAATATTTATGATTAGGTTAAGTAAAGCTTGTAACAATATAGCAATTACTTTTTGTTTGTTTTATTGAACTATCATTAATAAACAGCAATTAACTTTTTGCTACTTGTCATTGTAAGTATCTTCTTTTCAGACATCATTAGTTGCAGAGAAAGTAGTACTTGATTAAAAGAGTTTATTCTTTGATCTGAAAGAATTTTTTTCTTCCTGACCAATGCTCAGTTACTTAAACAAAAAAACATTGACAATTATTAGATAATTAAGTAAAAAAATACAAATATGTATTGCTCTTAATAGCTAGCTTTTTTAAATGGTCTTTTTCATGTAGTGATTTCAACCTTCCATTTGATTTTGATTCAGGCACCAGGCTTATGACTGATTCTTTAGGTGAATGTTTGAAGTACTTAGCATTTTCTTGTGTTGCCATTCCTATATGATCTGTTCTTGTTTTCCAGACATTAAAATAGCATTTTCAGAATCTTGCACTGAAGATTATAAATTTTAATTTGCTTCTTCATACAAAATGGAGCAGATGGCCAGTGTGAAAAGAACATTACATCTGACTATTTTAGTGGAAAGAAATTTTAAAAGTTGGTTTCTAAAGGGTAGAGCAGAGCACCTGTGTTGGAAAATAAATTAAGTCAGCCAGTAGTGTTTTTTATGGTAAATTGCAACCCTTAAAATACGAGTTTTACGTTAGGAAAGGCAACCAACATACAATTATAACCTACAGTTCCCCAGCTATGATATGCCATGGGACTGGATGCCAAAACATGAAAAGAACTCAAGAGTAAAAACCATACACTGAAAATGTCTTTTTATGTATAAAAATAAGGAGGGTTTATGTTTAAAACTCAATTCTGGTCATGTGCTACCCAAACATAGCAACTTCTAAAAATAAATTAGATTCCCATAGGTTCTACAGAATTATATAAGCAGTTACTATGTTAAAAAGTAGTTGTAGAGAAGATAAAAACTAAAGAATGTCATGATATTCAGGTATATGTTTTCCTGCCATATATCTTATTTTTAGTTTGAGCCCTAAAATGTTAAAAATGCATTGCCATTTTAGGAAAACAGAACACTTAAAGTTAGAGGAAACAAATCATATACTTCCTGTCACAGTAGTTCAAATTACATATCTCACTGGGAAATTCAAGTTTTTTTTTTTAATATCCGAACACAAAATTCTATACATTCTTAACATGCAAGCTCCATAAAAGGATATCTTTGAAAGAAGAAATGGATATTTCATCCAAAATATCTGGATACTTTCTGTGAGTAAAAATGACTTTTAACCCCTGAAATTTTAAGTACTTGTAATTTTGCATTTTTTTATTTGGAGAAAGGAATACAAAATCTCTTTTCCCATTCTTTCTGTTGTTTTACATTAATAGTTCTTAAAACATTTTCCTTTGTGGATACAAGGTTAATATCAAGAGATACTGGAATCTGTTTTCTATGGAATACAGACAACATAATGTTTCCATAGTGTATTTTTGTGTCTTGTTATTGTATCTTTTCAAATCTAAATACTTTATCTGTCCTAGAGTATCAGTTCAACAATTTTTTGTAAGATTTTTGCCAATGCCTCTTACCAGATATCAGAGTCACTTGGTACACACCATATATTATAAACATTTTGCACCCTTCCTTCCCACATTCTCTTTGAAAATATATCAGCTCAAAGTCCGCTATATCATACTTGACTTTCAGGAAACGTTATGCTGTGCTTTATGGGTTTTCTTAAAATAATTGCATTATTGTTATCATTTTTCATGTATCTCTACTTTCTCAGGTCTACTATTTAAAAGATGTACGTTGCTGCTACCCACAAAGGAAAGACTCAAGTACATTCACAGGAAACTTGAAGAAGTAAGAGCATACTTAATGGATTCTTTCACAGTCTTGATTTCCAGTAAAGATATTTTATTATTAATGTCATACACTCATTTTAAATGTCTTCAATAAGTAGAATTTCATGAATTAGTACTAAAAAATTGATTGATGATAATCTAATACTATACCAAGTACTCAGAGATTATAAAATGACAAAGTGTAGTATAATCATCTTTTACTTATTATAAAAGAATTTTTTTTTCTGTAAAAGAACTTTTATAACTAAATTCATCATTCAAGTTTATTAGGTTTACCAGAGTATAAAAATATTTTTACCCCACATGGGAATCCTGAGGATGTATTAAAATAATGATTGAGATGTTTATTAAAATGAACTTATTTGTTAAGCCAGGCAGAAAAAGATAAATGCCAAATGATTTCACTCATTTGTAGAGTACAAAAACAAAGCAAAACAGACGTAAGAAAATGGCAATAGACTCATAGACACTGAGAAGGGACAGGTGGTTACCAAAGGGGAGGGAGAAGGGGATGGTAGTACTGCACAGAGTATACAATTAATGACTCTATGACATCTTACTGTGTTGATAGACAGTGACTGCAATGGAGGGGGTGAGGATTTGATAATATGGATGAATGTTGAACCGCTGTGTTGTGTATTTGAAACCGTCGTAAGATTGTGTATCAATGATACTTTAATAATAAAAAAAAGGAGGAATCTTACTATACTGATGGACAGTGACTGCAATGGGGTATGGGGGGAACTCAATAATATTGGTGAATGTAGAAACCACATTGCTTTTCATGTGAAACCTTTGTAAGGTTTAGTGTATATCAATAATACCTTAAAAAAAGAAAAAATATTTCTGAATGTTAATCTTTCTGTTTAAATGTATACAAACACAGGAAAATATTTTTAATATTAAAAATGATATACTTTTATGATAATTTATGACTTGGAGATGTTTATCAATGTGTTTGGGCATAATCTCTATGTAAGACTTTGAGTTTTACTACACAACCCCAAAACACATCTAAAGCTGGTGGGTCAGTTCTATACTCACTAGTATGCAAACTGTTTCTGATGCACTGGCTTTTTTCATGTCTGTATTTTCATTGAGGTCAGGTCTGTATTATGGCAGCAGCTTTCTGCCATCCACTTCTTCACTTCCCAAGACATTCTATACACTAAATCAATATTATTCCCCTAAAAGCCTCAGTTTCATCAAGCTAATTTTTGCTTAAAAATCTTCCAGTGGCTACTCAGTTTCAGCAAGATAAGGCCCAAAGTCCATAGCTGTTATTTAGGGTTCTCACTGACAGTGCAGCCTTACTTGCTACTAGTTTGAGCCTAATTAAGCTTGTCACATCTTTCTTCCCATATAAACCTTTTGAATCCTACCTCTGTACAATTTTGTCCTTGCTATTTACTTCACCAGTCCTTTCCAGTCATGAATCCTACTTTAAGACATTCCTTGTTTTACATTCCTCAGTTGCTTTTTTGATCATTCCCAAATTTATCTTGTTTCTGCTTTCAGAGTGTGTGATATAATGTTTATTCATTTTAGCATATATATATATATATATTCTAACCTGAATTATCAAAATAATTTCATGTGTATATATATCTTACTCTCCTAAATTAATTGGGAGTTCCTTGAAGGTAGAGACTATTTTATACGTCTTTCATAATCCCCATATATATAACACAGTGTTAATTAGTTATTAAACATTTTTGTTATTTTCAGTTAATATAAAAAATTATTGCATATTTCCATTAAAGTTGAATGTAAAATCATTGTACAGTTCCACTGAAAAGGAGGAATTAATAGTTGTTCTCTTTTTAGGTTCCCTGTTTTAAATTCAGTGGCTGTGCAGCTCCTACACAATGTTTAGGATTACCATGTTACGGTGTGTTTTTACAGGTATGTTTTTTTAATAGAAGAAAAGGAATGCTTTTTGGACTTTAACAAGTAAAGCATGTAATCTATTTTTCCATAGGTTAATAAAATAACAATAATTTTAAAAGAATAAAACAAAATTGTAAAGATTTGAGGATGTGTTAATCTAATAGCATGTTTGCCACCTCAGATTTTCTTGGATTTCTCACTGATAAGAACTGTTTAATATTTGCTCTATACCAGTGTTAAATTTCCAGCCAATTGTTACAACTAAAAATATTGTGGGTGGGGTGTGTTTGTGTGTATGTAAGGTGTTTTTAGTCTTGGGCTAGTTATTTAAGATATGATTTTAGAAATCAGCTGTATGAAAAAATTGTAACTATGAGAGGTAATAGATGTGTTAACCAACCTTATTGTGGTAAGCATTTTGCAATATGTGCATATATAAATCACTATGTTGTACACTTTTAACTTATACAATGTATGTCAATTATTTCTTATTAAAGCTGGAAAAAAGAAATCAACTATATGATTTTAAGAATGTTTTGACTAATCGTATTATAAACAAAGAAGATATTTATGTTAATCAATATAAATAGTATATAATTAATATGTTGTTACATTGTTCTAAGCAGTTTATCTGTATTAACTTATTTAAAACTTTTAACAACCTTACGAGGTTTACAACAATTTTGCTCTGTATCCCCATCCTGTCAGCTGCCATCTACATGCCCAGATTGTAGGGGCCTAGGCCCTCCTACTAGCCCTCTTCCAAGATAGATTTTTGCTTTTTTGTTTTGGAGGGACAGGTAATATAAACACATATGTTCAATCAAAAATCACATATAAAACTCAAAGGTATAAAATAGTATAAAGTGAAAAGTAAGTCTCCCTCTCAGTCCTGTCCCTCGTCCACTGAATTCCCTTCAACAGAGGTAAGCATTGTTGGCAGTTTTTTGTATGTCCATCCAAAATAAGACATAAGAGAGAGAATAAGATTAATTGTAAGCTACTGAAATCTAGTTAAACTATTTCAAGAAAAATATATATGATTAATCAGCCTTTTCAAATTGTAACTATATGGTATACCATTTGAATTTCCTTTTCATAAATGTTTAACTGTATGCTTTAATTTGCTCAAAGATAATTATTAAATGTCCTAATAAAAATTTTTTGCTTATTCACATAAGAATGTCATTAATAAATGCTCATAATTGTCACATTATAATGAGATCATTATAACTTGCAAACAACTTCATAAATGACAGCTAGAGGAGGGTCAAAGACTAGTCTAAAGTGAAGGCACAGTGTGGTTGTGAGTCATATGTCTATAAAGCTGTGGTCTTGGGTTTTGGTCTTTGCTATTTTCCGCATACTATCAGAATTCAGGATTCAGCACCATTAAGTAGTTCTCTGAAAAGATACTCCCTTTATAGCCAAAAATAAATTGGATTTTGGAGCATTGCTAGGTTTTGTGTATGTAAAATTTCTTATTAATGTCAACTGTATAATAGTGTATAAAATTGCATACCCCCTCAATCATGTACCATAACACTTGTACTCATAAGGCAGTAGCGACTTAAATTTTGATTTGATGGTCTGAATATTTGAAATGTTTCCTTTATTTTATTATCCTCAGACCTTAACAGCAGGTTGGGATGAACTCGAGTGCCATCGTGTTTATAACTTCTTATGCGAGCTGACTAACCTCCCCCGCAAGATGCAGTCTGTTGTTTGTGGCAAGCCAGGTAAAGAAATACAATTCACAGAGAATTTTATACAGAGATTAAAATAGGCAGGGGAGAAAAGTAGAATTCGAAAGTATATTTAAAAATAAATTGTGGCATCCATGTGTAGTAAAAGGACAAAGAAATGTAAGGGAATGATAAACACTGAATTAGATAGGCAAATGTGGCATGTGATTGGAGAAAGAGAAGTACTCAGAGGGCTTCAATTATATTAATAATATTCCTTAAGCTGTGGGGAGGATACAAAGGTGCTCCTTATAGTATTCTCTAAACCTTTAAATATATATACCTGAAATGTCTCATATTTTAAAAATTAAGGAGCCCTATAGTATAGCCATTGCTCTCTAAGAAACTCACAGTGTGCACAAGGAGACATGTAAGTGTGAACATTATAGCATGTAACCACAAAAAGTGGCAAATAACCTAAATGCCTGTTGTCAGGAGAATGGATAAATGAATTGAATATCCTTATAAATTAAAGCCATTAGTATTTAAAATGAATGAACTAGAGTCATGTGTATTAATGTGGATAAATCTCAAAACATAACTTGAGAAAAAGGTTACCATAGGATATTTTCTTTTTCTTTTTTTTTTTTTTGCATGTCTGGTAGCATTTATTGTGCAACAAGCCCATGTGACAGATGCTGTCCCACTTCTAAATTGCCTCTCATTTCTTATGACTAAACTTCCTGAAAAGCTCCTGATGAAGCAGCACACACTGGACCGCTCCTATGTGTTGGCTAGAGCCACAGGAGGTTCACAAGAGAACTAGGAGAAGTGGCTGTTAATAATAGCTGCACTTTTATGCAACTTGCTTGTGTGTCAGACACTGTACTGAGGGCTTTATGTAGATCATGGCAATTAATCTTTGCAACAACTGTGGTTATCCCCATTTCCCAGATAGAGAAACTGAAGGGTTGCCTAACTTGCCCTAAGTCACCACAGGTAATAACTTCACAGCTGAACCTGGCAGTCTGACTCCAATGAGTAAGCTCTTTTTCATGCCACTTTCTTGCTCCTGAGATGTACCACAGAGTATTATCAATATGGTAACATTTATATAAACATTTAAAACATGCAAAATAATTATATATATTCTTTATGGTTACATACATATATAAAAAAGTATAAGAACATAGTTGGAAGGTATGATAGTTAATTGTGAGTATCAACTTAGCTAGGCCATGTTACCCAGATATTTGGTCAAATGTTATTCTGTTTCTTTGAAGTTATTTCTTAGGTGAGATTAATATTTAAATCAGTAGACTTTGAGTAAAGCAGATTACCCTCCATAATGTGGGTGGGCCTCATCCAATCACTTGAAGACCTTAATAGCAAAAGACTGACTTCTCCAAGAAAAAAAGAATTCTGCCAGCAGACTGTCTTTGGACTTGAACCACAACTCTCCCCTGGCCTCCAACCCACTGGCCTACCCACCATATTTTGGACTTGCCAAGTCTTCACAATTATGTGAGCCAATTCTTCAGAATAAATCCTTCCATATATATGTATATCTATACATATATACTGTTCATTCTGTTTCTCTTGAGAACCCTAATACAGGATAATATTTGGGTCAGAACCTAAATTCAAGATGGTGAGTACCTCTAAGAAGGAAGGAGAAAGGGATTGGGAATGATATACAAGAAGCTTTAGCTGTACTGTAATGTTTTATTTATTTTAAAAAATATGAAGCAAATACAGCAAAAATAAAGCTTTGACAAAGCTAGGTGATTGGTACACAGTATTTGTTATAACATCTCTGCTTTTCTGTCAGCTTGAAATATTTCATTATAAAACAAATTATGGATCAAGAAGGTAGATTTAGAATTCCAGTGAAACAATAACAAAATTAATTTATTATATCCCTTCCTTGATGGATAACTTTTATTAGCTCCCTGATGTCTTCAAAATAAATTCTGAACTATTTATACTGGCTTTCACATTCTAATCCCAACCTACTTTTCCAAACTTATTGCCCACTACTCTCTGTATCAGTTGGATATAGTTAGGCATTTTGCTCTCTCACTGTGCCTCAGACACCTCTTACACATTTCTACCTCATATCTTTCATTCATTCCCTCTTTTTTCTGAAATACCATTGCTCCTCCTTCTCATCCTTTAAGACCCATTTTTCCTGATCTCCTCTGTAAAGCCTTTCCTGATCTCCCCAGGCCTGCAATAATGTCTTTCTAAAATTCTGTGTCACCTGGCTTAACGTATCAGGGTACTTACTTACATATGGCCTTAGATCATTGGTAGACTTTCCATTTACACTGGTCTTATCTACCAGTAAATAAAACATAAATGGTATAAAAATGTAAAAATAGTATTGCCACTAAGTTTGGCCATTCCTCGAAAATTATCATACGACTGAGCATTCCAATCCTAAGTATATACCTAAAGGAACTGAGATCAGGGACTTGGACAGATATCTCTACACCAGTGTTCACTACAGCATTATTTGCAATAGGCAAAAAGTGGAAACACCCAAGTGTCCATTAATGATGAATGGATAAACAAAAGTGGTATATATATATATACAATAGAATATTAGCCATAAAAAGGAACAAAGTTTTCATACATGCTACATCATGGATGAACGTTGAAAACATTAAGCTAGTGAAATAAGTCAGACATATAAGGACAAATACTGATTTCATGATTCCACTTATATGAAGTACTTTGAAAAGGCAAACTCATAAAAACAAAGCGGATGAGAGCGAGAAGGGCAAATGTGGGGGTCATTACAGAGTTTCTATTTGAGGTGATGAGGAGCTTTGGAAATAAACAGTGATGATGGTTGGACAATGTGAATATAATTGATGCTGTTGTATTGTACATTTTTAAAATGGTTAAAATGGCAAATTTTATGTTATATAATTTATAAATATAAATATATATTTTACAATTTTCAGAAGTTAATAATGTAATATAAATATAAAGTTAATAATGTAATTTAATTATGTACTTTAAATGAGTGAAGTATATGGTATATAAATTACATGTATTTCAATTAATCTGTTTAAAGAAAAAACACAAGATACTGCTTCATACCCACTAGGATGGCTGGCTAGAATCAAAAAGTTAGATAACAACAATTCTTGGTGATAATATAGAGAAATTAAAACTCTCATACATTGCTTGTAGGAATGTGAAATGGAACAGCCACTTTGGAAAGTAGTTCTGGCAGTTCTTCAAATGATTAAACATATGACCCAGAAATTCTACTCCTAGATATATTCCCAAGAGAGTGAAAACATATGTCACACAGAAACTGGTACATGAATGTTAGTTGCAGCATTATTTATAATAGCCAAAAGATGAAAACAACACAAATGTCCATCCATAAGTGAATAAACAAAATGTGTATATCTGTACAATGGAATATTATTTGGTCATAAAAATGAAGGAAGTACTAATGCATGCCATGACATGGATGAACCTTGAAAACATTATGCTAAGTGAAAGAAGCCAGTCATGAAAGACCACAGACTGTATGATTTCATTCATATGAAAGTCTAGAATGAGGAAATTTAGAGATGGAAGATTGATTAATGGTTGCTTAGGGCTGGGGGGTCATAAAGGATGGAGAGATAGAAGAGTAATGACTAAAAGAACAGGGTTTCTTTTTGAGGTGATGAAAACATTATAAAATAAACTTGATGCTACCTGTACATATCTGTAAATATACTAGAAACCTTTGAATTATATGATGTGTAAATTATATCTCAAGCTGTTTAAAAAAATAGTCCCTTGATAATCTAAGACTTGTACAGAGGAAAATATAGTAATGCTTTTAGTATAAAGCATATTGATGATGTCCGTCTTTGACCTATCCCATATATACAACAACCTTTCTAGGAAGAATCATTTAACATTCTTTTGTCTTCATAGGAAGTGCCCCAAAACTGGAATTAAGGATCAGACTTTTCTGTAGGAAAGTCCTGCTTGATCATTGGACACATCGAAGTGATTCTGCTTTTTGGTTGACGCGTATATTAAAACCATGGCCAATGGTGAATCAGGCAAGATTATTGTATATAATTTTTGGACCAATATCTCCTCAAAATGGTGAGCATCTATCTTTTAGGGATATATGTTACAACACTGGTTAATTAGTTTTACTTTAGGAAGTATCTTTTTGTACTTGCTCAGTTTCATCATTCCTAATGACTAAAATGAGTTTTGTGATTTATACTACATTAACTTGTACGTAACGTAAACTTCCAGCCAGTAATTATTCCAAATCCTGCAGGCCATTACCAAATATAGTCCAGTCATGTCTAGTTTACCTAAAGTAGCTGCTTTTCATTTTTAAGTATTATCTTAGCTCAAGGTTATGTTTGCTGCTGCAGGGGATTAATAGTGCCAATGAAGGAAGTAGTAGTTGGAATCGATGTTTTATTTCCTTCTGGGTGTGTATGATTTTTGCAATTTTTTGCCTCTCTAAGTTCTATTTAGATTAATGTTAAAACTAGCATGGAGTTCTTTAGTTCACATTATTGCCTCATGTCAGGAGGTAAACAGTTTAAAGTAGGTTGAATAGCAGCAGGACATCAATCTGGGATTAAATTTTGTTCTGTGTAATTCACGAAGAGGATTGGCTATAGGTACATAATCTAGAATTGACTGGATTACTCTGTTTTGATATAAATGTTCGGAAGATACTCAAATATAGCATGCTTTCTCTTTGGAAAGATATCAATAGATTTAACTTTATTTTATTTTAGTAAGGTCATATCAATTGTTCATACCAATTTCTGTTATAGGGGTAGCATTATCTTTGAACTAGAGGCATTATTCTGCTTGGTGAAACTACCGTTTTTCCCTTCCTTTAGCTATTGTTTCTGTGCTTCATCACATCAGTCAGAGACATTCAGATTTATACTGTTATCAGAATTAATCTTTCCTTATGAAAATAGCATATATAAATAATGGGATTCCATTATGCTATCCAATTTCTTTTTGAAAAAGCTCATGAAGTCTATCACAAAGACAACTATTCTGTAATAGCCTAGTTTTTGTTTCAATTATCATTCAGGACAGGTGGTTTGGCAGAAAATGATAGAAGAAGCTACAGATGAATCCAGTCTGAAGGGTTTAGCTGATGCCATTAAATTACTATATGACACGGGCACCAAAGAGTGGACAGCAGATGATGTTATCAGTCTGGTAGATGAACTGTCAGGTAAAAGTATATATTTACCACACAGAGTGACAGAAATGTTTTATTAGAATACAGTTATAACATTGTAAGGGTAATTCTACAGGTAACAAATGGATTATCTATTAGAAATCACTAAATGCTCTAAAATATTTAAGATTTGGCATTATGTTTGAAGAAAATACATGTAATTAACTTTCCTCCAATTGCCAATTTATACATATATATGCTTATTACTATTATTCTTTGAAAGCATAATTTAATTAGCTCAATTAGTCCCATTTTGCAAGTTCTCAGAAATACTTCCTAAGCTGTCAGAAGAAAGCCCCTCCTATTGGTACAGGAAAGATGAAACAATTTTTCCCATTTGTGCATAATCCTTTAGATTTTAAAGTTTACAGGAGTTTTTTCCTTACACAGGATTAGACCACCTTGCCTGTTGATCTGTGCTTAGGAGAAATTCTTTGACTATATTACTAGTACATTTGTAAGAACCATCATAACTTGGCAATTATCTCTGTCTCTAGTGAATGCTTTAAATGAAAAACTAAGGCATTTTTCTTAGCTTTTCCCTTGGCACGACTTGTATTTCCAATAAGGTGATAAAATATTGCTTGTATTTAATGATGTTTATTATAGCTATTATGCAATTTCTCATTAAATAACTGTTATTCCTCTAATAAAAGTGGTTCCCCATGAGTGGCTTCTAGAGAATAATGCACATCTCCTAATCCTAAGTGGGAACAACATCTGTTTCACTTTCATGGCCAGTAAAGCTGTGAATGGACGGGCCACTGAACTGGCAAGGCTGATAGTCTATTTTGCTTTGGTAAGTAAAAATAATCAGTTTTTCTCTAGCAAGTTGTTTAACATTATAATTGACCTACCAGGGAGCCACCCTTAAGGAACTGCAATATGTACCACACATCTTGAAAGAGTAACTATCTAAGTATGTGTTTTTATATATACTTTTCAAAGTATATATAAAAGCATGTATATTTATATTTTCATATATGCTTTAAATTTTTTCAAATTTATATAATAAACTACCATATTTGAAAGCATTCCTTTTATTAACTTCTCCCCACTTCATGTCTAGATTGTTGTTATACAGTTCTGGCAAGTTGTGTTCTTTTTTTTAAAATTTCATTTAAGACAAGCACTCCTTATGATTTGCTTCAGAATAGTCAGTGGGCAGCATGGAGAGGATGTGATGACAGAGATAAAATTAGATTGGTAACTGTTGAAGCTGAGGAATGGGTACTAGGTGTTCATTATACTATTATCTCTACTTTTATACAGTTAAAATGTTTTTCAAAATGAAACATTTAAAGATATATTTAATATTATCTCATTTAATATAAATTGAGTGTTTTACTATGGGCCATACACTGTGTGAGATCCTAAGATTATGGCAATCAGTAGAACAAATCTCTGACCAAAACTTCTTACAGTCTTTCTAAGGATACCAAGATATATATAAATTAGTGTGATAAGTGCAAAAATGTATGTAAAAAAGATACAAACAGAGGTAGCATAGAGGAGCCAATATTGGATGAGTGTAAAGCAGAAAGGGCTTCCCCTATCCCAGTAGAAATAGGTTTTTTTAAATGAATGGAAGTTCACCATGCAGATAGAGGGAGGAAATTATTCAAGCAAATACCTGCATATATTACATAGAAATCTCATTTATTTGGCTCCCTTCACAGATGCCACCCCAACCAGCACCTCAAAAGCAATGAAATATCTTCATGTAATTGTAGATTAATGATATTAAAATGAATTTTAAAAAATAAAAATAAAAAAAGCAATGAAGTAATCTTCCAGTTGGCTATTGTAAGGAGCAATTGAATGTAATCCATTTCCTGTGAAATGAAGTAGGATTTTTACTAATTCAACTGCTTAAAACATGAAGGAAAACTCTGTGGCTCTTTTAAAAATGTGAAAATATGAAGAAAGCTACTCAATTAACTGTGTTCTTAATATAAATATTTAGTGTCATAATTAAGCAGATTCCCTAAAAAAAAAAAAAGAAAAATGGAACTGCAGGGCTATATTCACAGGACTGTAAGTAGCTCCACATTTTTTCTGAAGAATAAAATTGTAGAACAGGAGGAGGAAGTGGGGTTAGATAGGAAAGGAGAGGCTGGCGAAGAAGGCCTTGTCAACCATACTGTGGAGTTTGAGCATATCCTTTAACAGGGATACATTGAAAACTGTTAGGAAGGGAAAGACTTCTTTTTATCAGTTTTATATTACTGGAAGGTCACTTTGGCAGCACTCTAGCACACATAAGGAGAGGAAGTCATGTGGGGTGGAGAAGCCTTCTCTAGAAACCTCTGATTAACATCTCATTTCTGATTATTAATTTTCTCTAAATGGCCTCAGATTTGTCTTTATCTTCATTTATTAATGGGGTTCTTAAGCCTTTGTATGTGTGAGGTAAGTCATCTCCCAAAATAGACTGCAAGCTCTGTGAAGTCCAGGACTATGTTGCTTGTTACTTTTTTTTTTTAAGTCTTTATTTTTATTTTTATTTTTTTTGGTATCTTTAATATACACTTACAGGAACAACACTGTGGTTACTAGATTCCCCCCATTATCAAGTCCCCACCCCATACTCTACATTATAGTCACTGTCCATCAGCATAGTAAGATGCTATAGAATCACTACTTGTCTTCTCTGTACTATACTTCCTTCCCTGTGCCCCCACACACATTATATGTACTAATCATAATACCCCTTATTGCCCTTATTCCCCCCTTCCAACCCATCCTCCCCAGTCCCTTTCCATTTAGTAACTGTTAGTCCATTCTTGGGTTCTGTGAGTCTGCTCCTATTTTGTTCCTTCAGTTTTTTCTTTGTTCTTATACTCCACAGATGAGTGAAATCATTTGATACTTGCCTTTCTCTGCCTGGCTTATTTCACTGAGCATAATACCCTCTAGCTCCATTCATGTTGTTGCACATGGTATGATTTGTTTTCTTATGGCTGAATAATATCCCATTGTGTATATGTACCACATCTTCTTTATCCATTCATCTACTGATGAACACTTAGGTTGCTTCCATATCTTGGCTATTCTAAGTAGTGCTGCAATAAACATAGGGGTGCATATGTATTTTTCAAACTGGATTCCTGCCTTCTTAGGGTAAATTCCTAGCAGTGGAATTCCTGGGTCAAATGGTATTTCTATTTTGAGCTTTTTGAGGAACCTCCATACTGCTTTCCACAAAAGTTGAACTAATTTACATTCCCACCAGCAGTGTAGGAGGGTTCCGCTTTCTCCACATCCTTGCCAACATTTGTTGTTGTTTGTCTTTTGGATAATGCAAGGTGATATCTCATTGTGGGTTTAATTTGCATTTCTCTGGTAATTAGTGATGTAGATCATCTTTTCATGTGTCTATTGGCCATCTGAATTTCTTCTTTGGAGAAGTATCCTCTGCCCATTTTTTAATTGGGTTATTTGCTTTAGCTCTTTGTATATTTTGGATGTCAACCCCTTATTGGATATGTCATTTATGAATATATTCTCCCATACTGTAGGATGCCTTTTTGTTCTTGATGGTGTCCTTTGCTGTACAGAAGCTTTTTAGTTTGATATAGTCCCACTTGTTCATTTTTGCTTTTGTTCCCTTGCCTGAGGAGATATGTTCATGAAGAAGTTGTTCATGTTTATATTCAAGAGAGTTTTGCCTATATTTTCTTTTAAGAGTTTTATGGTTTAATGACTTACATTTAGTTCTTTGATACAGTTCACGTTTACTTTTGTGTATGGGGTTAGACAGTGATCCAGTTTCATTCTCTTACATGTAGCTGTCCAGTTTTGCCACCACCACCTGTTGAAGAGGCTGTCATTTCTGCATTGTATATCGATGGCTCCTTTATTGCATATTAATTGACCATATATGTTTGGGTTAATATCTGGACTCTATTCTGTTCCACTGGTCTATGGGTCTGTTCTTGTGCCAGTACCAAATTGTCTTGATTACTGTGGCTTTGTAGTAGAGCTTGAAGTTGGGAAGCAAGATCCCCCCTGCTTTATTCTTCCTTCTCAGGATTGCTTTGGCTATTCAGGGTCTTTTGTGGTTCCATATGAATTTTAGAACTATTTGTTCTAGTTTATTGAAGAATGCTGCTTGTTACTTTTATAATGCCCAGTATAGTGCCTCACACATAATAAGTTGTCAATAAATCTTCCCTGTCAGGTTAACATTACTTAGTTACACTACTATCTACTATGTAGTTTTATTTTCATGCTATATATTACTTGGCTATGTGAGTTAAATTGTTCATTTAGAATGTTAGTAAATGAACCATTTTCTTTTCAGTCAGTTATAACTGTTAACATATAGTCTTTATTTTAAATATTTATCTTTTAAATAATAGAGAATAAATATTCCCTACAACTCTGAAGTTGTACCTGTCACCCTCCTTGGGCCTCTTGAAAATAGAGGCCTAGTCTTTATGGATTACCATTGTAACTCCAGCTCTTAGCATGTGCTCAGTATATATTTATTGAATAGATGAGTGGAAGTCTTATTTTTCCTGTTTAATAATTGTTTTCAGTATTAGTTCCTACATTAATATGTGATGGTATTCTTGGACCAGGCCTTTATTTATAATTCTTCCCGCTAATATTATTGTACCATTTGAAAGCAAAGGACTATTAGGTATAAGAACATTCCTCACTTATAGGCTGAATATGATGTCATGTGTAATAAATTATATAAAATCATAAACCACCATTGTTAATACTATTTTCAAATTCTACAGCTTTCTTCATGTGAATATTTACCATAATGCTTTGTGTGTCTAAATTAGGTATGTGAGAAAGAACTATACTGTATGGATTGGGCAGTTAAAATGATGCAAAAAGTTTGTAAGGTATTTAGCACTCCAGTGGAAGGAAAGAACTTCCTGCAGAGTGTGGCAAAGACATTTGCATATGTTATACTGGAAATACTACAATCACTTATGTCTGGTGAGTACAAATGTGGATGGGCTGCAGGTGTGAATAAAATGCATTCTAGTCTCCACTTAAGACATATAATTCTGTGTAGACTTATTTATAAGCTAAGAATAGAAGAAGCAGACATTTTCTGTGTGCTTATTTTTCCATGAGATATATTTAGCTCCTCGTTTTGTCACTTTTTAAATCTGGTATGGAGGTTTTAGTGGAAAGCAAAGTTGAAGAGTCTGCACTAAAAGGAACCAATTTCGATTTTGCACAGCAAAATCTTTCTTCTTTAAGGTATCATTGATATACATTCTGATGAAGGTTTCACAAGAAAAACACTGTGGTTGCTACATTCACCCATATTACCGAGTCCTCCCCCACACCCCATTGCAGTCACTGTCCATCAGTGTAGTAAGATGCCACAGAGTCACTACTTGTCTTCTCTGTGCTATACTGTTTTCCCCATGACCCCCGACACACTATGTATACTAATCATAACCCATCAATCCCCTTCTTCCTCCCACCCGACCCACCCCGACCCACCCCTCCTCTGTGGTAACCGCTAGTCCCTTCATCAAGTCTGTGAGTCTGCTTCTATTTTGCTTTGTTGTTATACTCCACAAATGAGGGAAATCATTTGGTATTTGTCTTTCTCTGCCTGACTTATTTCACTGAGCATAATACTTTCTAGTTCCAACCATGTTGTTGCAAATGATAGGATTTCTTTCTTTCTTATGGCTGAATAGTATTCCATTTTGTATATGTACCACTTCTTCATCCATTCATCTACAGATGGGCACTTAAGTTGCTTCCATATCTTGGCTATTGTAAATAGTGCTGTGATAAACTTGGTTTTTTTTCTAATTTTATTTTTTATTTTTATTTTCTTGGGTATCATTAATGTACAATTACATGAGCAACATTATGGTTACTAGACTGCCCCATTATCAAGTCCCCACCCCATATCCCTTTACAGTCACTGTCCATCAGCATAGTAAGATGCTATAGAATCACTACTTGTCTTCTCTGTGTTATACTGCCTTCCCCATGCCCCCCCACTACAATATGTGTGCTAATCGTAATGCCCATTTTTCCCCCATATCCCTCCCTTCCCACCCATCCTTCTCAGTCCCTACCCTTTGGTAACTGTTAGTCCATTCTTGGGTTCTGTGAGTCTGCTCCTGTTTTGTCCCTTCAGTTTTTTTCTTTGTTCTTATACTCCACAGGTGAGTGAAATCATTTGATACTTGTCTTTCTCCACCTGGCTTATTTCACTGTGCATAATACCCTCTAGCTCCATCCATGTTGTTGCAAATGGTAGGATTTGTTTTCTTCTTATGGCTGAATAATATCCCATTGTGTGTATGTACCACATCTTCTTTATCCATTCATCTACTGATGGACACTTAGGTTGCTTTCATGTCTTGGCTATTGTAAATAATGCTGCAATAAACATAGGGGTGCATATGTCTTTTTCAAACTGGGCTGCTGTATTCTAAGGGTAAATTCCTAGGAGTGGAATTCCTGGGTCAAACGGTATTTCTATTTTGAGTTTTTTGAGGAACCTCCGTACTGCTTTCCAGAATGGTTGAACTAATTCACACTCCCACCAGCAGTGTAGGAGGGTTCCCCTTTCTCCATTTCCTCACTAACATTTGTTCTTGTTTGTCTTTTGGATAATGGCCATCTTAACTGGTGTGAGGTGATATCTCATTGTGGTTTTAATTTGTATTTCTCTAATTATTAGTGATGTGGAGCATCTTTTCATATGCCTGTTGGCCATCTGAATTTCTTCTTTGGAGAAGTGTCTGTTCAGATCCTCAGCCCATTTTTTAATTGGATTATTTGCTCTTTGTTGAAAGGTTGAAAGCAACCTTTATATATTATGAATGTCAACCCCTTATTGGATATGTCACTTATGAATATATTCTCCCATACTGTAGGATGTCTTTTTGTTCTACTGATGGTGTCCTTCGCTGTACAGAAGCTTTTCAGCTTGATACAGTCCCACTTGTTCATTTTTGCTTTTGTTTCCCTTGCCCATGGAAATAAGTTCATGAAGAAGTTGTTCATGTTTATATTCAAGAGAGTTTTGCCTATGTTCTCTTCTAAGAGTTTATGGTTTCATGATTTACATTCAGGTCTTTGATCCATTTCGAATTTACTTTTGTGTGTGGAGTTAGACAGTAATCCAGTTTCATTCTCTTACATGTAGCTGTCCAGTTTTGCCAACACTAGCTGTTGAAGAGGCTGTCACTTCCCCATTGTATATCCATGGCTCCTTTATCGTATATTAATTGACCATATATGCTTGAGTTAATATCTGGACTCTCTATGATTTTTATTTTGAACTCTCTTTCAGGAAGATCGGTGAGTTCAGTTTCATTTGTCTCTTTTTCTGGTGTTCGTGAGATTTTTGTTTGAACCAGGTTCCTTTGCTGTTTCATATTTATATGTGTCGCACTCTAGTGCCCAGAAGCTCTAGTCTCTGGATCTGCTCAGCCCCTGCAGTGATGTTGGGTCACAGTGGAGCGTTGCTGGTGCCTGCCGGGAGGAAAGAGGTGTTTCCTGCTTCCTGGCTGCAGTGCCTGTCTCCACTGTCAGAACCAGTGGGCCGGCACACAGGTGTAAGCTTCTGTGCTTTGTGTCTCTAGCTGCCATAGGCAGGGCCTCCCTCTGGCTGGCCTGACACCAGGACAAGGACTGCCAATTTGAGAGCTGGTGCCAGCAGGCCGGGAGGAAGGCGTGTCACAGTAGGGTTCCTCAGAGCTGAGTAGCCAGCCAGGGGCATGGAGTGCCTGAAGCTCCTGAAAGTTGCCAACCTGCTGGGCAGAGACAGCCTTGTCCACCTACCCCTTCTATGGCATAGCAGGCTCCGTGAAAACCCTGCTCCTTCAGCAGCCCTCTTGCTGCTAGGAAGCCTCTCAGACCGCCCACCTTTCCTTTGTCCCACAGTGGCTGCATGTGGATCCCCGTCCTCCACAAACAGCTGGAATCTCAGTATCTCCAAGTATTCCACCTGTCTTAGCTTTCCAACCCCTGTTCTGTAGATGTCTGTTGATCCATCTGTTCTAATGTGTTGTTCAGTGCCTCTGTGTCCTTACTTATTTTCTGTCTGGTTGATCTGTCCTTTGGAGTGAGTGGTGTGTTGAAGTCTCCTAAAATGAATGCATTGCATTCTATTTCCTCTAATTCTGTTAGTATTTGTTTCACATCTGTAGGTGCTCCTGTGTTGGGTGCATAGATATTTATAATGGTTATGCTCTCTTGTTGGACTGACCCCTTTATCATTATGTAATGTCCTTCTTTGTCTCTTGTTCCTTTCTTATTTTGAAGTCTATCTTGCCTGATACAAGAACTGTAACTCCTGCTTTTTTCTTCCTATTAGTTGCATGAAATATCTTCTTCCATCCCTTCACTTTTAGTCTGTGTCTGTCTGGGTTGCACAGCAAAAACTTTTAACTTGTTTACTTATCAAATATCATAATCATCATAACAATATCCTATATTTGCATAGTTTCAACATATATCACTTTACAGTTGTGTTAGGTAGCCAACATGATAATTAACCCCATTTTACAGATGAGAAAACTAAAGCTTAGAGAAATTACCTGACGTATCCAAAGTCATAAAGTTAGGAGCAGAGAACCTGAACCAGCATCCTTCCTCTGACTTCTAATCAGTGCTCTTATATAATCCCATGATTTCAATAGTTAATGTCTGACTTATACTAGTTAGTGTGAAGGACACTTAATTGGTCTTCTGTTACATATTATTAAGGAAAACTGGAACATCTTATGTTTCAAATAAATCATGTATTTAAAAACTTAATTGTCATTTTCTTTTCCCTACTGTCCATTCCTATGTATGGCATATAGGAGACCGTGATGAAGACGGCAGAAGCTTTATGAATTTGTTCCATCTTGTGCATGCTCAGGCTAACTTCCATAAGGAGGTCTTGTATTTGGCCATGAATACTGTCTCTACCTAAATGCTCAGAATCTCTTGCATTTAGAGACTACCTCGCTGAACTAACAATTAGAAGAGCGATACTTTTCCACACTCAAAGAATAGCATCATGGGACTTTTTTTCACCTAAGTAATCTAATAATTCAAAAACTGCATAGAATTTTAGAAGCAATTTATTAATATAGAATACAAGCAAACCCAGAATATATTGAGATTTCCCTGGAAAGCAATCTATGCCTCTTTAGATTTTGGTAAACCTAACACCAAACTAAATGGATCATTAGTGTCCAACAGTCAGGACCAGCCAACCTGTGTGGATGGATCTTTGAAGCAAGAGAAAATTCTGTTTAATATTATTAGAGTTAGAGAAGACCCAAACTAAATTGTATGTATCTGTTCGCTTTGTTTAAGTTATATAGTAACCTAGAATGTTTGTGAAGATTCCAATATGATGTTTTAGAATGTACAGGTGTAAATGCATTTTTGACCACTTTCTTGGTATATGATTGCAAAGAACGTTGTATTTTGTTCACATTTTGCATGAACTAAAAGATAACCAAAGGAAGAATAATGTGTGGATGTATATACACAGCCATCCATATATATGTCTGTCTATACACACACACATTTCCTTCTTTAACACAAATCATACAAAAAGTCTATAAAGGGAAGATAAATATTGTCTTAATACAATCAAATCATCTTTTATTCTTTCCTGGGGATTAGAGTAAAATGTTGCAAATAAGGGAATATAGAAAATGAAATAAAGTACTTACTCTGCTGCCAGAACAATCTTCACAAATAATTTGCACTTGTTCCTAAAGCTTTTTTCCCTGTCTTAAAGAGTGGAACTTGATGGAAACTGGAAGTGTGGATGGTTAGAGTAGCCCAGAGAGAGTGGGTTTTTCTTCACTCAAGTAAATGGATTCCAAGAAGCTCCAGGACTATTTCAGCCTAACTAGCATCTGCCATCACTACCTTTATTATTAAAGTAGAAAGTAATAATGCCTAATGGGGCTGAATAATGCTGGAGCCCTCCTCCAGCTGGAGCATCTCCCATTTTCTTCTCCTTGGGTTTGATCATTTTACTTCTGAAGACACACCCCTTCCCACTAACTTCTCAGAGGCTGGCTTTTCTGAAGCTCTTGACTTAACTCACCTCTGGAGCTGATGAAGGGAAGAAATACTAGAAGATACAGAGATTACCCACAAAAGTGGATATTAAATATAAATATTATAAATTGTGGAAAATTTTCAAGTGTTTGGCGAGAGGGGCTCAGTAAGAGATTTAATAGAATTTAGGAAGAGTGAATATTGTGGAGAAAATATGAATTGTGATTACAAGATTTTACTATATTTCAATAGCAAAAGCACTTCATTTTTGGAGGGTCAGATATTAACTGCCTCTCTTTGATGGATGTCCAAGTGTAATTCCATGAATGGCAATTATTTTTTCTCCAGAATGTAACATTTGCATATGTATGCAAAACCAAAGTCCTTGCTTTTATTCTGGTTTCATTTTCTTCCTCTCAATTTAAGAATTCACCCACAACTAAATTATAAAAATTAAAAGTTGGGAGATACCAGAGTATAAAATAATGCCTTAATTTTCTTTTTTTTCCCCCTCTCTCACTCTTTTTTCCCATACATGCTTTGGAAAGCCTAATCCATTTATTTATCAAAACTGGTGATTCCAAGTTAATAATATACCCACATTAGATTATTTAGGGAAAAAAGACAAAGGGAAAAGTAAAAACTTTAACTAAATAGTGAATATTTTTAATATTTTCTAAATAGATGTTTCAATTTTCTCAGAGAAATAAGTTTGGTACTGTGACATTGCCTTGAATTCCTTGAACTATCTAAGTCTCCACAGCAGTTATTTTCAGCAAGTTTACAAAAGAAGCATGATTTAATTAAAAACATTTTTGACCTGGCTTTTGAATTTCATTACACACTTGAACTGACATGACTGCTGCTATAAATTTTAGACACATTATAAATTGAGTTAGTTTGGGAATTGCAAAATTATTATCTCAGCTCTCCCCAGAAATTTGGAACATAAAAAATCTGATTCATTCTTTGGGTACAGTAGATAAATTATATCATCTTGCTCCCAATAAAGGGTAAACTGAAAATTTTTTCATTCAATTGTTAATAGATAAAATAACACTTGAGACCAAATTTGCAATTTCCTCAATTCAGCAGTCCAGTATTTTGCTGAATACATTTGTCTTTAGTAATACAGTGTGATATTATCAAATTTTAAAGTGGGAGATTAACTTGCAAAAGCATATATTATGATTAGTGCGATGTTCAGGTGGTGGTACAGACATTGCCACAAAAACAGGAGCATGTGCACAATGGATAGTCTCAAAACTCTACAAGACTGTCCACTTCTAACTATCTAGAACAGTCATAATAACATAATGATGTAAACTACTAACAGGTCAGATAATTCATTCTGCACCTTTTCCTAAGTTAGGATATTGTCCTGGGCTTCTAGCTCTTCTTTCTAGCTCTCATTTCCTCGGTCTTCTTTGATTTTGATTTGTAAGATGATTTTTACTCCTACTAGTAGGCAAGTTCAACAGTATATCACTGTATTTATCTTTACTATTGTTTCTAAACACATGCAGTACACCAGAATAGTACTACTAACAAACTAATGATGCTACTTTTCTTATAAATGATTTTGAAGTATGTATCTTCTAATAAATACTCTCTACCTCATGAAACACTGAACATGTAACCTTAACACTTTTTTGGATAATTTCTTCTCATGCTCTTCTGACCCCTCAACTTTGTCACAACACAGGCAGTAAGTTACTGTACTTGGGAAGCAATTCAGGCTGACAAGAAGTTCAAGAGGTTGCTTATCAGGCTCTTCTCTGTAGTGTGAACAGTAGGCACTTATTTCACACTTTTCCTATCCCTTGATGACTTAGTTCATGCTCCCAGTTCTTCTGTTAATAACAAAGGTTTATTGCCAGGATAATTATTCATCTTTGGAGATTAGAGCAAGTGTGAGGTGCCCAGCAGAGGGTACAACTAGAAGAACCGTTTGTCAATAAAAAGCAAACATTGACCTCTTCATGTGATTATTATCAAAGTCTTTTTAAAGTGAATAGTACTCAATTATATGATTACAGATTTTTATGTCAATAAACACTGTGAAGGGCAAAAACACAAAGCTGCTATAAAAATCTCTTTTGTTAACAGAAACCTTACTAGCAATGTGACTTCTTTACGATTCCATAGCGGGTAGCTGTCAAACCTGTAGGAAATCAGGCTATGGACACATGCTTCTGACCTGAAAGACAGCAGTACAGGACAGTCTTCTGTAGGTAAAAAAGAAAAAAAAAGTGCCAAAGAACTAAGAATACATTTTTTTTCCCATGAAGAAAGCAAATAAAACTCCAGAAATTCCTCAAGTATCTACAGACTTAAAAAATTTAGCCCTTGAAAGGTTTAAAAAATTTTTTTTTAACTAATACTCTAAGATACCTAAGATCACTGGTTTCTTGTAGGTACACAAAACTGAAAAAAATGCATTGTTATTTTTAAAGTATTATATTTATGGTAAAATGTCTTTGATACCTAAATATTTAATATTTGCTAAATTTAAGTTAACTTGTTATTTATTTATATTAATAAAATTAAAATTACAAACATTTCTAACTTGTTCAGTTTGTCATGCAAGTCATTGAATATATAATTTCTTTAAATTATTTCTTGTGGAGGAACTTAGTTATTTAAGCTGTTAATTATAGCTCTACCATGGTCAAAATATGAAATGTCTTAATATAAAATAATGTTGCAATTAGTTATATATTTATGCTTAATATTATAGTATATAAATCAATAATTTTATTTACTCGCAACAACTCATAAATTGAACAGTAATCTGTAAGTAGGATTGTATTCTTTATTATTCTGCTATTTAATCCAGAGACCAAATTCCCAACCTATTAATAAACCAATTGCTGCTGCTAAATAGAAATGTTTCAATTATAGTTAAACATAAGCTTCAAAAAACAAAATACATATTTAAGTATTGTGGATTACCTGTACTTTCCCATAACTAACAAGATCTTAAATGGCTTTCTAAGAACAAAACATTTCTTAAGTATTTCTAAATATATCTGCCTTTACATGTTTGAATTTATAATGCAAGTTGTGTCAGTGACTTTCTATTTCCATCTTTATATATGACTTTATATTTGTTTAAAATAAAGGGAGCAAAACTATTTTCCACTTCAACTATGCTTAAGTGTGTATTAAGGGAAATTCCCATTATTTCTGAGTAATTTAAAATCAAAATGATACTTTAAAGGGATTCTGAAGTATGAGTAATATTACTTTTAAGCCTTTTAAAAGCAAACAAATTTTCTGAAATTTCATAAATCATATCATGCCAAGTTTCAGACTCAAAAAGGTTGGATTTGATTCCACATACCCAGAATAGTGACTCTTAGGTGGTTCTAACTTAGTAAGAATTATCATTCCATTACTTAACTGTTTCCCAAAATATACTATCTTCTCCTGAAATGAAATAACATCACTTTTCCACACAAACCCCTTATTTTTTTTTACCAAGAAAGCAGGTATTAATGTAATCTTAGCATTATGCCACATTTTTTTCAAGTAAGCTACAATTATTTAGAGTTATTTTTACGACATTGATGTGGGTGAAGTACAGCCCTCATTTTATAGGACAGGATTGCCCAATGACACAGATTTGTAAAACTAACAAAACTTTATATTACAGAAATAACTGTTACCAGTGTTTTGTTTTAGGATGCCAAAATACAAATAGTTTAAATGTGGTTTTAAAAAAATGTTATCAAAATGATGAACACAATAATAGAACTCTGTTATAAACTCATATTACAGCATGAAATAGGCACAAAGTAATAAAGTTTCTTCCAAAGTGTAATTATTTTTTAAACAATATTTCACAAGTAACTGAAAATATTGACCTTTCTGTCCATATATTGTATACAATACCACTGGTGTATAACTGAAATTAGCTGATTGTTTTCACTGAATTTGTAAGTCGTTTCAACTTTGTGTGGGTACAGACTGAAGAGCCTTAACCTTATAAAAGACTTCAGAGCCCACTTAGTCAGAGACCATACCATGAAGATCTACGCCACCATAATTAACTGTGTAACTTGGATCCCTCCAAAATACTGACACTTGCCCTAATTACGTTAGGTAAGGTAAGAGCTGCTATGGTGACTTGAAGTAGAAAATTTTAGTTTGAAACACAAAGTTTCACCAAAGAACCAGAGGAAATTTTTAGTGGGAAATGTCATATCAAAGATTCTACAGGTAACTGAAGATCATCCATCAATGTATTAATGTTCAGAGCCCCACTTCTTGCATTAGCATATCAGTCAGATTACCTCTTTTTGTTACATACCAAACAAGTATTGTACTTGTTTAATATTCCCTAAACAGCTTAGGCAAATTATCGGTGATAAATGTTTGGGGTAAATAAACATTGTCATTTTCTCCTCACAATGTGGCTGTTGGTGCCAAGAAGAGTTTTGCGGATGAATTATTATAAAACGTCATTTGGGTAGAGCAGAAACGCACACAACTGGTAAACTATTAAGAGTTTGTTCCATGGGAATTCTGTTCTCAAAGTTGTAGTTGCCAAAGATTATGCATCCTCGAATTACAGAATTTTTAAAATGAGAAAGTCCAACCTTTCACTTGTCAGAATACATTGAAACCCTGTAAGTTAAATGACTTATTTAAGGTCACATAATTTGTTGCCAGGACAAAGCTCCAGAACTGGTTTTTCCTTGGCCAAAATTTTAAAGTGCAAGTTTTCCATTTTAAGTGTGACATATGTTATACTGCCTCAATTTTATTTCCTTTTAAAGCATGGAATTTGAACACAATGTTAAGAATAAAAGCTATTAAAGTTAATCTTACTCCTTGTTTATTTTTAAACTAGAAAGGAAAAGCAAAAGTAGAAATTATGATGGACTTTTCAGGAATAGATACCACAGATTTGGAGCTCTACTCTACTCTTCTCTGGACCCCAAAATAAGGTGGTTTCTTCAAACCTAATTGGACAGAGAAATACATAGAAGGGCTTTTTTCCAGAAAAGGAATATTCAACAATGTAAAAAATATTTAGTTTGGGTAAGAGAGATTTTTTTCCTGAATAAACAAGTAAGGTAAATATAGCCATCTCATTTCAATGATTTTTAATTCAGCCAGGCACAAAGAATGAGGACTATCTAACCATTTTCCTAAAAGAGAAGCTGGGCAAAAGTGGAAGGAATAGAAAAGATAACAATAAATCTTAAACACTCAAATGACAAGTTCCTTCTGGCCAGAGAGTGAGACGAGGGAAACCACACAGCCCCAGACTAGGCAATCTATAAAGACTGATGAGTGACTACTATGCAGATGAAGATACACAATGTGCTCCTGAACTCGGAAACATCTGCCTGTGACAGGAAAAGGAAAGAACATATTTAAGCATAATATGCAGTTGCATTTACACCTAAGGAAAGGCCATCAAAGTGAATATTTGAGTAGTTCTCCATGGTAACTAATGAATCTACATTTCAGTGCAGTGTTTTTAACACCCTCTACCTACAGTTCAAACACACAGCATCTGCCAGCCATACCCGTGAATTCCTGATGTCCCAGCTGAGTGCCTTTGCCTCTGAGCTCACAAAACCCCTTGCTTGACAGAGGTTAACCATTTCCGGAAGGCTCTGGAAGAGGTCTGCTGGGCAGCAGGACTGCTGCTGTTGATAAGAAGCCTCTCCTTGGGCTGGAGACCAGGAGCTGTGGGAAACCCAAAAACAAGGCTCAGATGGGATCAGCGGCAAAGGCCTCAGCTCCGAGTATTGCTCATGCACTAACAGAAGAATTAGGAGTTCCTCCCTCCCCTCTACCAGCCCCATAACTGGGAAAGACTGGACATACCCAAAACCCCACTCCCAAGTGAATTTCATGTCCTATGTCAACCTCTAGGAGGATGAGTTGCTAATTAGTGCATGTATGCAAGCATAATTGTAAGCCACTCTGCTGACACAGACGGATGTGTTTCACCTTATTATTAGGAGAAAGTGGACAACTTGGGAGTTTGAGCACCTAACTGGAAGAAAAAAACTAGGAGATAATTGTCCCTCCACCATGCACACCACTTCTAACCCATTCTACCTAAAAATCCTACACAATCTGGGTTTTATTTTTCATTTTAAAAATCGTTAGTTTAGATTAGGTTTCAAAGAAGCTGGTATTTCTTATTCTCAGAGTGATCTGAGAAATGCTACATCATTGCATCTAAGAATAGGAAAACAAGATCTCTTTTAATTTGTTTTTGAATCAATACCAGAAATAATGACGAGAAGCAAAAATCCACCGGTGTGTCAGCAAAGCAGGATGCTCGGCTGGTCAGGTTCATCCTTCCCCCATGAGCTGTTCTGCGGGCTCGCCGCCGCAGCTGCAGGCCACTAGAGCAGATAGATAACGTAAGACAGAATGACCAGGCCTATGATGGCAAAGAACATCAGGAGGAAAATATCCAGCATTATGGAATCCTTGGCCGAGGAGACCTCTGGATTCCGGGGAAATGTGAGCTGTGAGCACAGACGCCGTAGTCGGTGGAGAGAAATGGCTCCCTCCTCCCTCCAAGGCTCATTCTCTTCCCCTCCCCCTCCCGCTCCCAGGGCCGGCCTGCGGATGCTCCGGCTTCCCCAGCAGCTCGCTTCCCTCCCCCGTGCTTCCCCTTCCCACAGCCAACCAATCAGAGCCCGCAAGTGGGTAACCAAGGAACTGCTCCATTTAGACCAGGCAGAACTGAAGAGGCTCAGTTTCTCCCCAGGAACCCAATCCCACCCCTTTGTACCCATTCGAGCCTGCGTGATACGGACTTAGGAGGCGATCCGATCTCTCTGCCCAGGTCCCCTAGGAAGGAATCCTCCCACCTGCCTTTCTTCCTCCTCCTTCTTCTCACACATCCCTGACATACTATCTCAAAAAGAATGGCTGGGAGTTGGGTGGGCCATCGGCAAGTTACAAAGGTCATGCTATGGAGGGAAACCGACAAAGGTCTCATGTGAGTCTCAGTTGGCATCTCTGGGGTTGGAACTTATGGGATTCCTGTATCGTGCCAGACATTGCACACATGGTGTGACTTCAGTCTCCCTGCAAGTCTTTACTAGAGGCTCAGAGATAGTCAGGAACTTACCTGATGTTGCACCAGAAACAGCAGAGACCAAGATTCAAAACAAGTGCTCCAGAGGCCATATTCTTCTTTCACCCCAGATGGCCCACCCTGCTAGTCTGAAATGCCCCTCAGCCCTCCCTGTGCTGCACAGTTAGCTGTGCGTTTGTGCAGGTCACTCCATTCACAGTGTGAGCAACCAGGTCTCTCCTCTAACCATTCCTTGTCCCTTTGACATCACCCACATTCCTGGTTGCTTCCGTATCCTCTTCTAAAAGCTCCACGTGTTGTTGGTGTTAGACCCAGAAAGGGCACTAACGGACTCTCAGTGAGCCACATCCCTGTGCACTAAGAGTATCTAGAAATACAAATTCAAGTGGCTGCTTCTGAAGGGAAAGGAATTTCACTTTTTAAAGCTGGGTGTTGATACTCGGTTATGTCTTGTGTTGTTTTTATGTCTTAATTGTTCCCTATTAAATTAAAAACAAAGAAACCTCCCTGTGACATCTCTGAGGCCTAGCGTCCTTGGCTCCACTCCAAATAGTACCTTTGAAGGGCCTGGGGACAAGGGCATTAGTAACCCCCGTCCTGACGCTAGCCTGAGAACCTAGGCCACTTGCTGAAGAGGGCCCAGGAACTCCTCCCACTGGCTCCTGCCTAGGAGGCAGAACACAAGAGCTTTCTGTGAGCAGGCAGTGGAGAGCTGGTGCTGATATCCTCCCAGGCAGACTGCCCCTCAAATTGCTCCAAGGTGAGTAAGTACCCTGAAAATGGGGCTGCAACTTGGCAGACAAAAGGGGGCACGCCAGCAGGAGCCAGAGTTGCTAATCATTCCCTCTACTGGGAAAATATTAGGCATCCTGTGCCTGCAGAAAGGGAGCAGGCGTCAGGATGTCTTTAATCAACCCAGCCAGGGCTGCCTCTGACCCTCCACTGCTCCAGCCCTGCTGACTCGCTGTCATTCTCTTGACTATAGAGGCTCAGTTGGGGGAAAGCCCTTTCCATCTCCAGCCGGAAGCCATTCTGAAGCCAGAGACTGCCTTAATTCTGGGCCACGGGTGGGAAATGCCTCCCTCCACAAGGCAGCTAGACATGAGGCTGGCAGGTGGCACTGAGCTGGGGCAGAAGGACCTGCATTCCTTCTTCACCACTGTCCCCTTCCTAACCCCACGGAAGAGAGGGGAGGCCACCTGATCTTCTGGTCAGATGTCAGAACTAGGGCACCTGGAGCGGAGGACAGAGGAGGGGAGATACTAAGATAAGTAGTGCAAGGGGTATGGGTGCCCAACCCACTGTGGCAGGGTAGCATGGCATGCAGCTGAAAGTGCCATGGGGTGGGGGGTGGGGCAGGGGGCTGAGGCCTTGGGCCCTACCACTGGCTGGCTGTGTGACTTCCACCAGGTCACAGCCTTTCTTGGTTTCAGTGATCCCCACCTGTAAGATGACATCGTAGTAGGTAATTCTCTCACAGGGCTGAGAATAAGATCGAAGGGAAAAAGTCTGTTAAAGATCACATTCCTAAGGCATTGTGAGTACTGCTTTGGGTTGCCAGACCACCTTACAGATGGCTTCATCCTATCTTATCCTACTGCAGACTGTCCCAGTCCCTCCATCATTTCATTCCTCAAACACATGCCAAGGTCGTACCATGTGCCAGGCAGGGACAGAAAGCTAAAACTGTCTCCAGGCTGAGCTCATTCATTAATTCAATATTTGTTGAGCAGCTATGTGCCTGGCCCTGGGTAGGCACTGAGGACTCAAAGATGAATTAGCCATTGCCTGCCTCACGAGAGCACTGGCTGTTGGGGAGATGGGAGCCAAACTAAGGAAGTCAGACAGTAAGAGAATAGGGGGCTCAGGAAAATATGTGGGAGTGTCACCACGCAGGGCAGATGGGTGCAGCCAGCAGACTGGCTGCAAAGCAGTTCGCAACAAGGAGTAGGTGTCAAGGCCCCAATCAGAGACCAAATTGTGGCTCCAGGTTAACAGCTTCCAAATTAGTCATTCTCTCCCTTAAGGGCAGCAGGGCTGTCCGCAGGGCAATGGGCTAATGCGCGCGCATACGCACACACACACATGCACGCACATACAGCAGCACCTCAGAGCCAGAGAGAAAACCAAGTCCACAGGTAAAAATTAAAGTTTTATTTGAGTCACCAGGAGAAAGATTCACTTGTGGTCCAAGTCAAATGTTCAGAATCACAACAAGCCAGAAAGATTTGATCCCAAGCATAAGCCCACAAGGGAGGGGACCAAAACAGACCAAAGACAACCACCCCATATAAAAAGATGAATGGACGGCTTCACACACACGGATGAAATGTTTGGATAGAGGCAGATTTCACATGGTCATTTCTGTTTCTTTTTAAATACAGGTTTGTGGGTGGTATTTTTTTTTCCAGCTATAAAAAAAAAGGCCCAAAAGTGCATGTGTGAGGGAGGAAAAGGCAGAAATTAAGCAATAAAGTAGATTTCCCTGGAGGGATGTGAGGAAGAAAAGAGGAAGCAGTGTTGAGAAAACTCACTTTTCTCACCATTGGGCTTCTTGCATTTTACTATTGGTCCACTAAGGTTATATTCACATTGTAGCTTTGATGCTTCTTTCCTGGGATAAGGTTGGCTAACAACCTCTGAGAACTCTAAGACAAGACCAGGAACTCGGCCCAGCCCTCAGGTTCTGTGCTTCAGGGATGGATGGTTCTGGAAAGGAGCACAACTCACAGCAATCCCTGGGTCACTCAGCACCAGTGTGGCAGTCCCTCCTCTCTCTGGGGGTGCGTAAGAAAAGGCCCCCTATTTTTAGGACTGGAGGAGAAGGGCTAGCGGTAAGATTCCAGTGCTGGTTTCCCTTGTTTTGGAAGAGCAATTTAGCTGAGGGAAAACAGGCCACTTCTTGCTCCTCCCTCCAACCAATAGCTGGTGTCCTCCAACAGGATCCCCTCTGACCTTTGGTCCCAGAATCCAAGTTGTGCTTTGAGATCAGGGAGGAAAGAGAATGGACTGGCGCCTCCTCTAAGGTTCCCAAAGCTGCTCCCTCTCCTCCAAATCATCAATTCTAAGGCCCTCCACCTGCCCTCACCTCCACTGGGGCCAAAGAGGAAGGTACTGGTCCTTCAGGGGCTCCTTCCTCAGTCACTTCCTTAACCCTCTGATCTGGGGTAAATATGTCCAAGTTGGCTCCTAAGCAGTGTTGCTGAATATGCTTGCAAGCCCCTCCCTCCCCTGCAGGGCACAAAGATGCCAAGAAGTCAAGTGTGGGGCCTGCATGGACTCAGGGGTGAAGCGGGAGGGATGATAAGAAAGCCCAGAGATGAGTAAAGCTAGGCAAGGGTCATCTGGGCCGCCAACGAGCAAGAGAAGGGACTTGGAGATAGCACCATCCTTCCCTTCCTTATCTGGGCTCTGTGCTTCCAGTTTTGCAGCCCTGGGACCCTCTCCCTCTGCTTCAAGGGGGCTTTAAGAGGGGGAGGCCTGGGGCAGGGGGATAAGCCCCCACAGTAAGGCACCCACAGTGTGGGTGCTGCAGGCTCCTCTGGCCCCTGCTCTGCAGCCCAGGACACAGAGTTAAGGAATAAGAATATGCCGAGAGCCACAAAGCCTCCCCCAGCCCTCCCCCTGCCAGTAACAGGCCCACCAACTCCAGTCACCTCCTTCCTTCTGTCCAGTGCACTGGAAAGGGGGGTGGGTGGGCTTCTTCCATTTGGGGATAGAATGAGGAATTTTCACTCCAAAGAAAACATAAGGAACTTCTCTCCTCCAGGAGCCTCCCCTTCACTGGGTTTTGGGGAAAACAGAAGGTGGCTCTGTGCACCCTTTTGTCAGCCCCAACTCCTGCAGGCTCGCACCCTGCCCCTTCTTTTGCTCGCACTTGCAGGTGACAGACACCTGCAGACATGCCCTAAGACCTGGAGGTACGGAGGGTCCTGGGGCTTTGTACGGTTCCAGTCCACTTGGTGGCAGGGAGGGAGGCCGAGATGTCTTCCCATGAGGAGAAGGGAGGAGTGGCCTGCCTGAGAGCACAGGGGCCACCGGCTTCCTGCCAAGGGGCAAGGCAGGTCCCTGGAGACTGGGGGCGGGAGGAGGAAAAGGGCTGTGGGAGAGAGCACCCTGTTCCTCTCCTTCCAGAAGCTGTCCCTACAAGGAAGAAGGGTGAGACCTTGACCCAAGCTGTGCTTCCCGGGCAGCTCCTTGTCCACACCGGTGTGCGTGGGCAGGAGAGCAAAATCACAGTGTGAGAAGGAACACAAGTGGGGGGGATGAATGAGTCCCAAAGTGGGAGCTTCCCCCACCTTTGTTATCCTGGAGAGGGGGAGACGGTGAGGGGCACCCTCAGAGGGCCACAGCCCCATCTTTCAGACACAGAGGCAAAGCTCATGTCACTGGTCCCTACCCAACAGCAGCAGCCCTCACCCCCGCCCCTACCCTGGGGCAAGGGCATGGGGTCCCCCTCCTGGGAATGTATGGAGCCCTTCCCTGGGAGTCCTGGGGGGTGGGGGTTTGCCCCAGCCCTGGTATGTCTGGAAGTGTGAGGAGGTGGGTGGGAGGGCCTGAAAGGGCAGAAAGGAGAAGGCAGAGGCCTGGGAGCTGACAGGTCTCCCATTCCAGAGCAGCCCCGCAGCCTCGGCCTCCCCCAGAGAGGTCCACACCTGTTCCATCCAGAGAGAAAACCAAGAAGTTGGTCAAGCAGAAAACCTGCTGGAGGAAGGAGCCCACGGAAGTGGCAGAACAAGGCGTCAGTTGGCAAAAGAAGCTGGAGGAGGGTGGAAATAGACGAGCTGTCGCAGATCGAAAAAACAGAGACACTGAAGGGTGGCCAGGTCACACCCAGGACAGATGCGATGCCTGGAGTGCACTGAAGACACATGGGGCGGGGCAGCACAGGGGCTCAGATGGCCTCCACGTAGTTGGCGGGCAGCATCCCTGTGTCACCGGTGCGCTCCACGGTCCCGTACATCCAGCCGTCGTCAATCTGCTGCACATTGACGATGGTGTCCCCGTCTTGGAAGGAGACCTCATCCTCATCGGCGGCGCTGTAGTCGTACACAGCACGGTACCGCTTCTGCAGGGGTGGGGGTGCCATCAGCCTAGGGCCTGGCTCCCCTGGGCCTGAGCCTTGCTTTCTAACTCTGTGGGACCCCAGAGCCGAGCCCCAGTGAGCAGTGAACCAGCAGTTGGGACACAAGAAAGGGCTGGGCTCTACCATGGGTTTTCTCACTCTGGCATCTCACTGTCTGAGCGCAATCACACCTTTTACAATGTATTTGGTATCTACTAAGGGTCAGGCACAAGACCAGGACCGAGGTCACACTGGCTCTGCCCTCCCCCATCCCTGAGCAGGAATGCAGGAAGGTCCCATGGTCGTGATGCCCGATAGTGTTGAAAAAGTCCTATTCTGTTTGTGGGAGAAAAATCTCCAGGTGACACAAGAGGCGTCTCTCAGGTTCCACCTTCTAAACTCAGCCAAAATCTCACGGTATGCAAGCCTCAACTCTAGGAACTGTCCAGGAAGAGCAAATGGATCCAGCCGTGGCCCTGGAGGTGGGCAAGGTTCTAACATGCCCTGACTTTTGCAGCCCTTGACACTGACTTGTCGCTGGGGGTCAGCTCAGCCTCTGTGGTCCTCCAGGCCAGATGCTAGGACTGCTGGGGGGACCAAGAGCCAAGGGGCCCAGGGCTGGAGAAGCCCCTCAGGGACCCCCGGAACTGCGCCAGGGCTCCTCCCCACTGCCAGGACCTCTGCTCAGGCCTGTTTCCACCTCTGGCCTGCCCCCTCCGACTGTTTCTCATGTGATCTCAGAGGGACCTTTCCAAATTGCAAACCTGATCATGTTACTCTCTGGCTTTAAATCCTTCGGAGGCCATCCTCTTTAGAACTAAATTTCAAATTTTCAAGCAGCAGAAACCAACTCGATAGGCTCTGAAGGCTGCGGGGTGAAAGGTCACACCCCTCTTGAGTGACCTGGTCTCTCTTATCACCAACTCTTGCCTCTCTCTCTTCCAACTCTGCCTCTATCTTTTGGGCTGAGTTGCAGCCATCTATGCTTAGAATTCATCTCTCTGCGTCTGCTCTCAACCTTCTACTGCCTCTCAACACAGCTGCCAGAGCAATATTTACAAAAGTAAGCCAAACCCTGCCACTATGCATGGCTCAGCAGTCACAAAGGCCTCCCTGTGGCTACAATTCCCTCCATGATCTGACCTCATCTCCTACCCTCTTCCTCTCTCTACTCCCTATGTTCTCCTGCTGGCCCTTGACCTTCCCTAGAACAGGACCTTTGCACTTGGCATTCTCCCTGCACCTCTCACTCTTTCTTCTTACTGAGGACTTTGTTGCTCTTTCTCCCCTCACCCTGCTGTCTTTTTCTTCACAGTATCTGCCACTATCTGACCTTCCATTATATACTGACTTAGTTATTGCCTTCTTATTTGTCTCCGTGACTAGAACATAAGCTCCACGAGGGCAGGGAAGGTGGTCTTTTATTCAGAGCCAAATTCTTTGTGTCCTGGAGAGTTTTAGTGAGTGTTTGAAGGACTGGCTACTCCATCTGGAATCTTACACTTCAGAGGACCTCTTGGTCCCACCCATACCCCAGATACTCTGACACTCCCTCGTTTCTGTGTCCAGAGCATGAAGCTCCACCAGGTCACTTATCTCAGGCTATTTTATTTCTGTAATTACTATCTCTCCTGCTTCTATACATGCTGCTTTCAATTTCCAGGCACCCAGCACAGAGGAACTAAGCTTGGCCAGGGGCTCAGTATGGGTGGCTCAGCTGCACCTGTCAGTGGGAGGACAGCAGCCTTGCACAAAGGGCACAACCACTCTAAGAACTGCAAAGCCTGATCCTGCCCACTTCCTACTTTGCTCATTCATTTACTCACCAGAGTTGACCAGTGCCTGCTCTGTGCCCAGCTCAGAGTAGAACGAAAAGGACACTGCCCTGTCCACACAGAGCTTCAAGTCCAGCAGGGACACAGAGAAGTACTCTGAAGGAGACCAGGGGGTGGAGTGATAGAAATGTCAGGGGAGACCCAACTGACATGGGGTGGTTTGGGAGGGCCCCTTGGAGGCAGGGCAAGTAGAGATCTAAAGGATGTGGGGGATCATCCTCAGGAATAGTGGGGGGCAGAGCCTTGGTCCGGGAGGCCCCAAGCAGAAAGGTGCTTCATGCGCTTCCAGGTAACTAGAGTAAGGAAATGTAAAGGGTGAACTGGGGGTGCGGGTGATTTGCCCAAAGTACACCTGGGGCAGGGCTCTGCCCTCTGCACATACTTCCTCTCTGCCCAGAGGCTGAGATCCCTCTTACCTTCAGATGATAATAGGAGCTGGGGTCAAAAGTGAGGAGAAGCTGGGCTTCTTGGGTAGGGTTTCTAAGGAGCATTCCTAGCTTTGTTCAGGAGGCTTCCTTAAGTCCATCCACCTCTGGCCTCCCACCTCCAGGGTCTCTGCCCAGCCCAAGAGCTACTCACCCCGCCCCCGCCTGGGGCGCTGCGCTGTATGGAGACTGGCACTGCAGGCTCCTTGTAGCCTCCATAGGATGGGGCTGCCTGCTGCTGGGGCTGCTGGTAACCTGGACAACGGGAAGCAGCGGGGCTCAGAAACTGCCTTGCCAAACCCAGTTCTTCCCAGAGCCCCTTCCCTTCCTCCACAAAGCCTGCATCATGTATTTCCACCCCTCACAACCGTGCTCTCACCACTGCTCAAAGGCTTGTGGCTGTGTGTGCACATTTGCTGCTGCTGCATATCCTACTGCAGGGGCCGCTCTCCCTGGCCACAACTGAGGCCCTGTGCAGGCGCCAAGCCCGGGGCTCATGCCCCCCGCGGCAATAGGACCCCAGAGTTTGTGTGTGTGGACGTGTATACTAGGCTTCTCTCTGACCTCCTCCCCACCCTACAGCTGGCCTGGCCCCTGGTCCTCTGCCCCACCAGCCTCATGCTCACCCGGGACGCTGGTCGGGATGTGGTGAGGCAGCTGCTGCTGCTCCTGGGGCCGCCTGTAGCTGCTGCTCTCCTGGGAGTCTCGGCGCTCAGGCTCCAGGCCCTCACCCCCACTGGGGCCCATGCGGCTCTTCTCAAACTCCTCGTGGTACTTTATCTGCAGGACAGAAAGCACTGGATGAAGGGCCACAGCAGACCAGCCAGAGCTCCCTTCCTGTTGCCACTCAAGACCTCGGGAGGGGAGAGACTCCCTGAGGGCTCCAGGCAGAGAGCCAGGTCCCCTCTGTGCGCCCTTGGCCAAGCTACTCAGCCTCGCCAGGCCTGTTTCCACCTTTCCAAAATGGAACACCAGCGCCTCCCTCGGGTGTCGCTGGAGGATGCAATGAGACGTTGATGTAAAGGGCCCATGTAAGCTAAAGCTTCAGACACACGGTAAGGGGTTGTTTGATGTGCCTCTGGCGGGCACTGGGGCTGCCCTGCTTCCACCCGGGGCCACAGCAACACCAGCAGCTCCTATTTACTGGGTCCCAGCAGGTGCCACTGTGCTAGGTGTTCTGCATCACGAGTCTGTCTCAGCTCGTCAGCACCTACAAGGGGGTGTATTACAGCCCCCACGTAACAGACAGGAAGGAAACTAAGGCACTGAGGCAAAGTGAGTTGCCCAAGATCCTGCAGATTCCAGAGCCTGTGCTCTTGATGATGAGGCAATTCTGCCTCTTGTGGGCATGACCTCTCAGAGCTCTGCTGAGGACCCCAAGCTGCAGGTCAAACTGACAGGCCCTCTCCGAGAGTGGGCAGTTATCCTGCAGATGGGTTCCTCCTCTGTGCGGTTCCAAAAATGGGCAAAGAGAGGCCTGGGGACGTCACATGCCCCAGGTACTCAGCCCGGGCTAACTGAGCAAGACCCACCAGAGCTGCATTTCTTAAAACCTGGTCTTCGGACTATCTGCTTTCAACCCTCTTGAGCTGCCTGTTAGAATGCAGATTCCAGAGCTTTCCACAGAATCTAAAAAATCAGGGCTGAGGGTCTGGAATATGGATTTTTAAAAGCTCCGCAGGTGAGACTGAAGCAGACTCAAGTTTAAGAACCAGTAGCCTAGAGCAGAGGCTGGCGAACTATGGTCCATGGGCCCACAGCCTGCTGGCTTGTAGCCCGTGGGCAAAGAATGGTTCCTACTTTTTTTAAGTAAAAAAATCAAGAGGAATAATATTTTGTGATATATAAAATTCCTAAAAAATTCAAATTTCAGTGTCAGAAATAAAGTTTTATTGGAATATAGCCAGGTCATGTGTTTACCTATTTCCTGTGGCTGCTTTCATGAGGACATCAGGCCCTTTTCAGAGAAAGTAGGCTGACTCGTGCTTGCGCAAATAGCACGCTCCTGCTGGTAAATATTTTAGCACAGTCCTCTCCAAATTATATCTTTTTATAAATTACTTAAATATAATCACTTTATAAGTAAGGAATATATACCATAAAATTTACACTAAAAATATTCATTAAAGCAAGTATGAGATGAAAAAGAACCAGACCCAGGAGTGCCGAGGTTTTCTCCCTGTACCCTTGGTGCCAAGGCCCCACCCTGAAGGCTGCTGGTGGGCAGGCGAGCAACCAGGGGGCAGGGCTTAGGCCTGCGGTTTGAGTGTTCCTGGGTGTTGTGGGAGTGCTGCGCTGGGCTGGGCTGGGAGTGGGGAGAAAATGGGGCAGAGAAGGACAGAATGGGAAACTGGGGGAGAGGACACTGCTTCTTTCCCAGACAGGCCCAGGCCCGGAATTCTCTCCAAGCCTTGGACCACCGGATTGGAAGCTGGTTGTCACTTCCTGTTCACCAGGATCCTGCCCAGCGATTCTCCCAGTGGGAGCTGGGGGATGGAGAAATTAGGGGGCAAAACCTGTCCTTCTGAAGGAAAGGCACCAGTGGCCCCGTGTCCCATAAGTCCCCCTAGCCCCGGTTTGATGGGAGCTGCCCCAGCCCGGCCACTCCCCTTTGGCCATGAACTCCCACTCTGCTGCCTTCTCTCCCCATCCTTGGGACTCGCTTTGAATGGAGGGCAGGAGTTAACACTTGGTCAGGCAGAACTTATACAGGAGGAGCTGGGTAGGCGGTTTGCAGGCATGGCCACTGGGCATACCTGCCTCGAGTCTACTGGCTAAATGACACTGTAGCCAGGCTGGGAGGGCAGGCAGGGCATCAGCAAAACCCAGGATGGGTCCAGTCTGGAGGCAGAGAGCACCTTATTTAGGGGTTTGGAATTAGGACCAGCCCCTCTTCTCCCTGCACCTCCCCTGCATGACTCAGTTGGGACCTTCACCCAGATGGTGAAACAGGCTAAGCCTATTCCTGGGGGGAGACAGCCGCCCTCGCCAGACTGAAAACCCATTGGCTCCCCCAACTCCCACGTGGAAGGCACCTAGGGGTGAAGTTCTCAGACACGGGGCCAGTGCCCACCTCTCAGATTCCTAAGACAGGGCAAAAGGTGAGTCTTTTCAGCCCCACTCCCCCAATGACCCCCACTCACTGGCAGTTGGGGGAACAAGGGGACAACCCTCCTGAGGCCTCTGGGCTCACAGGGCAATTTCCCTTTCGACTTTTGTCCTGGGGGTGGGGGAGTCAGCTTCCTGAATTTACTTTCTGACCCCTCTGGCAGCCAGTGACAGGGGAGGGGAAGTGCCTATGTGGAGGTGGATAGAGGCCTCGCTGGGTGTCCCTGATGCTGACAGACCCCCCTCTGGGTGTGAAGGGGTGGCAGAGAGCCCTGGGAAGAGTCTGTCTGGGCCCCAGCTCCTTGTCTGTACCAGGGGACCAAGGCCTGGCGCTGTCAGTGTCCCACAGACTCAGCCCTTCATCATGGCTGTGGGGCACCCCCATGCCTCATCTCTGGAAGATCATGAGCCCTTTGCTTACTCATGTGACCGTGGAAGAGTCCCTCCCCTGGGCCTTGAGGCCTGGGTACCTTCTGCTCCCAGGTAGTCCTGAAGCGGCCAACCAGCTCTAGGAACCCAAACAAACTCAAGCTGAAAACAAGTGGGCGTGTGTGGGTCTCCACAAGTGGCTGAGACATTTATTTCGTTCCCTAAAAATCTACTACCCATAGAAGGCAGTACAGCACAGAGAAGACAAGTAATGACTCTACAGCATCTTACTACGCTGATGGACAGTGACTGCAGTGGCGGTGGTGGGTGGGTGGGACGGGCACTTGATAATATGGGTGAATGTTGAAACCACAATGTTGCTCATGTAAAACCTTCATAAGATTGCATATCAATGATACCTTAATTTTTAAAAAATCTACTACCCAAAGATAAATATTTGTCAAAATATGACCAGCTGACCCAAGTGTATTCACAGTTCTCACTAACACAGAAGAACCCTCCCCACAACAGCTGCATATCATATAATTATTTGTAACAATTATAACAACCATAATTGTTCATATTAATAACCTTCACACTTGCTCAGCTCTTCACACTGAGTTCCTATAGGCTCTGCATATTACCTACCTTGCTCCTGATGATAATCACCCTAAAAAGGAAGTTGGACAAGTATACTTTAATTCCCATTTGACAGAGAAGGAAATGAGGCTCAGAAGTTAAATGGCAGAGCTTTCATTGCTCAGTAAGGGCTGAGGCCGGTGACACAAAGTCAAAGTGACAGCTAGGGCAGGCATGGAGCAGGGTGACCACGCTCCTCGTCCCAGTTCATGTCTTATGTTCTGGAATATGACCCTTTCACTCTCAACAGGGATAATGATCATAAGGTCACCCTGACTTTGAGAGAAGAGGATGCCAGGCATGTGAACTCAGAGAGGCAGCACAGAAGGATAGGTGGGCTGAGCATAGCCAGGCTGCAGCCCCTTCCGCCTGGGCCCACCTGGATGACATGTCAACACTGCCAACTTCCTAACCCTCCCCTCCCCAGAAACTGTCCTTACTTTGCTGACCTAATGGTCTCAGAAGCAAACAGGCCCACGAAAGGGGGTTAGCACATCCAAACGGGAAAGAAACATTCCCAGACTCCAAGGGCCTCCCTGCTCCAAGCTCAGCAACGTTCTGATCTTCTACGAGCCCTGAATGGGCTGATCACCATAAGCCCAGAAATGTCAGCAGGGCCCCAGCTTAAAAAGGACACCACATTCTAACTGCGTCTGAGAGATCCAGGTGCACGTGGGATAAGGCGCCCAGGCCCCTGGTAGCCCAGACTCCAGGATGACTAGTGGAAGGTCCACTGCAAAGCTATAGAAAATGCATTTTGTAGGCTAGCTGATATTCTGTTTTCTGAACTCCCTGCTCCAATGATTGTGGTGGAAAACAAAGGTCTGACTCTACACGTTGCTCCCACATGATTCTACGTCATGGCTAATGAGGGAACATCGGGCTTGGAATGGAATAATCAACTCACTGGCTGGGTCTACTTTTTCTAACAAGGTCTCCCATTTGTTGAGGGCCTATTTTGTATCTTTACATGAGTTACTCATTTCCTTTTCTCTGCCAGCACAGGAACAATGTATCACTATCATCCCCACTTTATAGGTTTATAAAGTTTTTAATAAACTTTATAGGTTTTTAAAGCAAGGCTCAGGAGGTGGGTAACTGGCAGGTTAGTCAGAATCCAGTTCTAAAATTAGATCCTTAGTTCACAACCACCATGCAATGCTGCTTCCTATTAGAGACTAACAATATTTTTGTTCCTAAAACATGTAAATCTGTGTTCCAGTTCATTAATAATCAGAAATGCAAGTTAAAACCACAGTGAGATACCATCAGACACAATCAAAATGGCTAAAGTGAACAAGTTTGAGGACGTGGAGCAATTGAAATGCTCATCACTGTTGGTGGGAGAGTGAATCAGTACAGCCACTGGGAAAATGGTTCACCATTATCTGGTAAGGTTGAAGGAGCATATACTCTTAAGACCCAACAATTCCACTCCACACTAGGAAATTTGTATAAGGATGTCCAAAGCATGTGGGAGCGATCCAAACATCTATCAACACCAAGATCAACAAAATGTGTTTGGATAAAATGAAGGTTCCTGTGGCCAGGATTCTCACCTGGCCCTGGCTGGCTAGCTCACTGCACAGGTGTGGGCAATGTGTCGTTATTGGCTCTATATAAAGGGCCCTGCCCAGTGCTCTAAACAACACGGTGGCATGGCTGCAAGGCTGCAAGAGAGCAGAGCAGAGGACAGAGACTGGGACGGCTGTATGGGCAGAGAGGTCCAGAGGATGGCTGTGCAGGCAGAGAAGCCCCGAGGCAGAGACTGGGTTGCTGCATACAGACTTGCTCTGAGTGAACAGAATTTTAGTGATTGACCTGTCACTGTGGAAATAAAGTTGGGTATAACCCTTTCATCCCAAGAACATTCTACTGTCATTTCTTTGGTCACACTGAATCCATAGTGAACTTGCCCAGGGCTGAAACCCATTGGGGCAAGACAATGTGGCATAAGCATTAAGTGGAATGCTATGCAGCAATGAAAAAGAAATGACCGCCAGCTATGTGCAAACGCTTAGACAAAGCTTTAAATCCAAAGTGGTCCTAAGGAAGCAAGACACAAAAGAATATATGCTATATGTAGATAATCAGTTAGAACAATTTAGAAATGCATAGTAACATATTAAAATTATAAAGTAAAGAACGCACACACTTTCAAAAATTGAACTAGAGGATTGTCTGACAAGTCTGCCTCCAGGTCATTTGACTCTGGGGCTGGAACTTTGTTTGCCTTCACTATTTACTACTGATTAGGCCCAGACTCTAAAGACTGAAGCTAATTAAGGAACATAAGCTGTTAACTATTTTTGACTGATAGAAATGCAAAGGATTTCTGCCTATAGTAAGGATGTCTCCAAAGTTTATAGTGTATGGTCCTCTAGAACATTAACTAGTTCTGCAGCAAATGGCAGAACATAAACCAGTTCTGTCTAATTGTATCCAGCACTTTCTTTCCCTGTCCAGGCATCGCCTCTGCCTGTCCTATCCTCCACTGGTTCCTCATAATTAAGTTAAATATACGCTAGGTGCTCACAATATGGCAGTTATGTTTTTAATACTTTGACAACTCCATCTTAACAGGGGTACAGTAATGTTCTGTTTTTTGACTTGCTGGTGAGTACACACTCAGGTGTTTACCGTATGCTACTGGGTGTTACATTTCACAGAAAAAGTTAAAAGACACACCCTTGTATACAGAAAGTCAAAATGCAAGTAGATATATGATAAATAAAAGTAGAGCTACTTAAAGACAGTGGCTCCCATAAAGAGGGCTCATAAATTAAATTTCCCAATCCATTAGAGGTCGTGACCAAAGGCCCGGATTCCAAAAGGACAAATTTCAACCCATAGCACGGGCCCTGGCCTCTCAATCCTTTAGATGGCTTTAATGACGACCACGGATGTGTAACTTACTAGCATCTTGCCTCAAAACTGTCCACGTATTCTCAGTCCTAGACAATGGTCCACCTTTTCAGGCCAACTTTACTCTACATCCTTCCTTTAGGCACAATGTAGAAAACAGATGGGTCTGCCTTTAAAGTAATAATAATTACACTGACAACACTGATCCGACTATGACAGACCATGTGCATGCAAAGCATTTAAACACCACCTGGGGAGATTAAGCACTCGTTTTTGTTTTTAAAATGCTCTTGCTTGCAAATCTTCTAGTCTGGGGCATATTCCTGTGGGGAGGGAAGTCTTCATCTCTTTGCAAGATGGCCTAACCTCTGGAAACAGCTGGCAGTCATTGATACTAAGCTGGGGAATGAGTAACAAGCTACAAAAAGGGATACCATATTGGATACAAAACAAAGGTGTGGCTCTAAACACCAACTTTCCCAAAACTCTTCTGGAGGTCGGGACAACTTAACAATGGCTATAAATGTGGATTAAACTTCCCTTGGGATTCTGGGATGTGGCCAGGCCTGGCACCCTCTGACTTAGGGCTTGGTGAAGCTTTTGCGGGCCTTTCGGTGATGATTCTCCAACTTCAGTGAGCGCCATAGTTACCCAGAGAATGTGTTTTTAAATGCTGGTTCCTGACCCTCACTCCCAGAGAAGCTGATTCAAGTGACCTGGGAGGAGGAAGCCCATAAGCCTGCATTTACAATAAACCTTCCCAAATGATTTTATACTGTTGTTTGGAGGCTCACATTGACAGATTCTAACTGCATTCACTGAAACCAAGAGTCTTCCAGCTCTGGCCACACTTTACAGGTTTTAGCTAAAGCTGCAAAAGCAGAACAAGGTCAGGTTCAAGTCACTTCCCTGTTTCAGCTGCAGAGGACAATCAGCTAATTGCAGCTTTGTGGTTAATGATAAGATGGTTATCTTGTTAGGTGTGGATGTCTTGGCCACAGTGAGTTCTGTTACCAGGGCTCCTCAGATATTAACACCTCCAATAACCAGTGGGTGGGGGAGGGAAGAAGAACAGGTGCCCTAGGTGGGGCATGGAGTATTCTGGAAGCTTTCCAGACAGGGAAGCAGGGAGGACTGGGCTTGCTTGCCTCCCCCCATCAAAAACCCACAGGATGGATGCAATACACGTGTCAGGCGGGGGAGTTGGGTTGCAGATGGGGAGTCAGTGTCAGTGATGAAAGACAAGAGTCTTCACAATGAAAAGCCACAGAAGCTGAAGAATATTTGTGAGTATTCCAGGTTTCCCCCTCAGTCTGTGAGGAGAGCTCTAAGACAGACCTTTACCCTTCAGGGCAGGGGGCAGGGAAGCTCTAGGGTGTGAGGCTAGACTTTTGCTTCTGAAGAAGCACCCGAAACAGGCTGTTGGTGGGGGCGGTGAACTAGAACCCTTGTAGACATGCCCTCCCAGCCCAAAGGAAGCGCTCCATTTCCTCAAGCCACAAATTTCAAGCTGCAGGTCAACCTGGTTGCAAAGACCACGTAGTCAAGTCTACAAACAGCATCTTAACAAAACAGAACAGAATATGTCAAATGTCCTCCAAGTAGTCAAGACTCTTCCATGAACATTTTGACTCTTGTTTTCTCTCTAAATAAATAAGCATGCCTGTTTGATGGGCCATGGCGCAAAATGTATTTCATATTGTAGGCTGCAGTCAGAGTTTGAAAGCCATGGTTTTGGGCATGGCTGGGTCTACTGGCTTGGGCCCTGGCTTCTGAGAGCCACCTGGGCCACTGCTGGAGCCCACCCTAAGCCAGCCTCTAGCAGCTGCTTACCAAAGAGGCTGGGTGGAGGAATGGGGAGGGAAAACGAAGTCTGGTGGACCACCTGAAATCCGGACCCCCCATGGCCTCTCTCCCCAGTCCCTCAGCCCAGAGTTACACTGGACAATTTGCCAACCTCTTTCTGTTCCAGACATGAAGACAACTGCTTGCCTAGTCCTTCATTTGTAGGACCTCCTAGCCCAGGCTGGCTGGGCACACCCTACAAAATTCTATGTCCCAGGATCCTGTGCACAGATGAGCCCACAGCCTATGTTCCAGCTTCCAGCTCACAGCAGCACCCTGCCCCCCCATGCCCAAAGTCCCTGAGGTGGCCTCCCCAAAAGCTTAGAGCCACCCTGGCTGCCGGTCTATGGCTCTGCCAAGCAGGAAACCAAAGCCGTTCCCTGGCTAAAGGTGCTATGGGGCCCACTGACCCACCACTGACTCTCCACACCCAGCCCTGCCTGCCACAGCCAAACTGCTGACCGTCCCGGGCCCAGGAGGGTCCAGGCCCAGAGGTGCAGGGCCAGCAGGCAGAGCCGGCTGGGGTTTTTACACAGGAAGGAAGAACAAGCGGAGGTGGGGGAGGAGGCCGAGAGAGGGCGGAAATGACTGCAATGTCAGCACCCAGAAGCAGACAAGGAGGCTGGCCCCTCCCCACCCCTGCCACCCATTTTTTGACCTTTGTGCTCAGACAAAACAGCCCGTCTGGACCCTGACACCCACCACAGCCAGGACAAAAAACCCTGCAGCGAGAGCACGGTGGGGGTGTGTGTGATTTAGCACATCAGACCCCCAGAAGTATAGTGCTTTCAAGGTAGAAATGCTATTTGGGCACAGGGGGGTTAAGGGATACTGAAAGTGCACAGAGTAAAAGCATCTGAGAACCCTAAGCCCTTCCCTTCCCTCTGCTCAAGCAGCCACAAGCCAGGCTTGCCCAGGAGAGCAGGGACAGCAGAGAACTGGCTTCATTCATGTCTGCTAGACCGGCAGGGAGGGGATGAGATGGGAGGGCAGCAGGTCAGAGTGGGCACCACGGGGGCAGGGAGCTTACGTTACTGATCTGATCCTGGGTCTTCTTGATTCTCTGGAGTTCAGGTGTGTCTGCCACCACACTGAAGCCTCTGCCCTTGTTCTTCTCAAACTCCTCCTTATAGCGCACCTGGGGGACCGAGGGAGAGGGACTGGGGTCAAGACGGCAGCAATGAGCCAGGAGAGAGATCCTGACCGGAAATCCCCCTGTAGAGACTTCCACCCCCACCCCCACCTCAAAGCGGAAGCCTCAGTCAAAAAGTGTTAGGCTAATAATAGTAACTCATTAATATGTATTCAGTGCACTCTGAGTGCCAAGGGCTTTCCATGACTATCATTTAAGTCTTACTATATACTATTATTGGCTCTATTATTATTTACAGATAAGGAAACTGAGCCACAGAGAGGCAAAGTCCCATGCTTAAGGTCACACACACAGCTTGGCAGCAAAGGTCCAGAGCCACCAGGATGCAAACTCCCATCTGCCTGACTCCTGACCCTTCACTGCCTGCCTATCCTGCCTGAAAGCTACAGGAAGATGGTTCTTTCCACAGCTCCCGAGTGCCCCAGCCCTCACCCTAACCAGGACGTGGCCCTCTCTGCCGAGAACCCAGTGGAGTTTTTAGGAGACCAGCTGAGTGAGGGCTATGCTAAGGGATAAAGTTGGCGCCCAGAAAGGAGGGCAGTGAGACAGCCACTCGGAAGCCTCCATCAATGAGCCTTTGACAGGCCCCAGCGGCTTCCTGGAGACTGCCAGGCCAGCTTCTGAGATCACTGCCACAGAAGGGGACAAAATTGGTGGGGGACAGACAGTTCCAACCTCTGCCTTCCTCTTCTGAGAATTCCATGCAAACTCAAGTACTAGAGTACCAGTCAGATATCAGAAAGGACTTCCCAAGCACTAAAGGAATTGAACTGTGAGGAATACTGTGTCCTCCCCTGGACATTCTGAAGAACAGAATCGAGGCTGGAAAAGCCCACAGGACACAGAACTATTCCTTGGCTTTCAAAGACTTCACTGTCAACCTCAGCAGCCAGCTGTTCCAAACCCCACCAGCTGCCTGGATTTCCTCCCGTGGGGCTGCACTGTCCTGGAAATAGGTCAGCCCAGGACATGAAGCCCAGGACCTTGGGAGTTTCCAGAATGACAAGCCCCAGCAGCTCCCAGGCACGGAGACATCTGGCCGCAGCTCTGAGCTGCACCCTGACCTGACCATCAACACACACATATGCAGCCATGGCTGCACCTGTCAGTTCCTCCTCACATCCCCCAGGGATCGGGGTTCCTTGTTTGTCCCCCAGAGCCCCAGCTTACCCATCCACAGGGTTCTTCACCCTAAACGGTTCTGGAACCTCTTTTGTTCTCATCAGGCTACACACAAAGGCCTAGATATGCTAGTGCCCATTAGACTGGAAGTTAACACAGTGCATAAAAGTTCCTCCCACACGAAGGGCCCAGAACTGCCCCAGCATCAGCTCTTCCAGGGAGCCCGGGACAGCGTGGTGACTTTCGTGTTAGGTTGAGGGACATCCTTTGAGTAGAGAGCATCAGAGAAAATAAGTAAGTCACTTAGAATTAGAAATAATGTAGCTCCAGATGCAGAAGCCCCAAATCCAAGGTCTCTGGCACCAATTTCCTCATTTTAAAAGGGTTGTCACAAGAATCAGTTAAAATATGGGGAGAGGGCTTCCTACCACCACCCATGGGCAAAGTGCCAGAGGGAGCTGGTACTAACACAGGCTGTTTCTCACTTCCTAAGGGATCTTGGGGTGATGACTTAACCCCTCAAGCCTCAGTTTCCACATCTGTAAAATGATGATCATAATCCCACCCATTCCAATCAATGCTGCAGATCATAGACAATGGCCCTAAAGAGGCAAATGAACTGAACCCTGGAGTGTGAGGCAGAGCTCAGCACTACCAGTGAAGGTTGGTGAGAAAGTGCTCTGTCAACACTGAAGCACTGAACAATCACCAGTCCCCCACTCCTTCCCCTACTTCCTGGCCTTGTCAGGGTCAGGCCCCTAATCCAGGGGAATAATTGCCATGGCCACACTGCAAATGACATCAGCTGGTTCCCAGGCTCAGGAACTGCTTCTCCCTGCCAGGGAAGGATAATCTCCCTCCTGGCACCAAAGGCCAGAGAAGGAGGACCTGGGGTGGAGTGGGGGCTGAGAAGGGACAGAAGGAAGCCTGGGCTCAGCACTACTTTGCTGTGTGTCCTTAGGCCATCAGTCCCCCTCTCTGGGCCCCTGGAACAGCTCTGGAGTTTGGCCACATTTAAGCACCTGCAGGCCATAACTATGGAGAAGCAAAGGTAGGGAAGATTCTCTGAGGTCTTTTGGTGCTGGAGTAGCAGGGGTAGAGGGTGGGGAGCCAGGAGTGTGGGGAGGATCCTGCCTGGCGCTCCTCGCTCAGGGCTCCCAGGTCACCCAGGCAGGAGGGGCTGCCCTCATCTGGGAGGGCTCACCAGGACATGACAGGGTCTCTGAGGAGGGACAGGACCTGCCCCAGGTCACTCAACCCAACTGCTGGTAGGGTCGGGGTGCAGCTCAGAGCTGTGGTCAGATGATGCCATGCCTGGGAGCTGCCTGGGCCTCCCATCTTGGAAACTCCCAAGGTACGGTCAGGACTGATGCCTGAGGCTCGGCCTCCAGCCCAAACAACCACGGACCTTGAAACTCTACTTTTTACATGCAGATTTATGTCTACTTCTTCCTGGATCTATCTTGTTCACCACTTATCCCAGCAAGCAGTAGGTGCAAATAAGTGTGTGTTGGGTGAATCATGAATGAATTGACAAACCAGCACCTAACTTGGAAAATAACTGCCTTGGGGAACCAACAAAAGACGAAATCAGTTTTAAAATAAGGCACACACAGATGGGGAGACGAGCTAATGAAAAAGGTCAGTGCTCAAAGCAATTGTCAAAAGGTCACTGTGTCCATTCCCCAGCTTCATTATGCCCAAGTTCCATTTCCTCTCCTTCCCAAGAGAACAGCAGGAGCGAACATTTATCGAGTTATCAAGGGCTGATTCTACGCCAGGAACTGTTCTAAATGCCTAGTATGTACTAATATCCTCACATCAACCTTTGGAGAGAGATAATCCCCATTCCACAGATGAAGGCACTGAGGCCCAGAGGAGTTAAGCAACTTGCCCAAGGTCACATAGCTAGTGGTGGCAGACCCGGGATTTGACCTTCAGTCAGCTCAGGTTAGAATGACATAGATATGCTGCCTACTGTGCTGGACACAGGGTCTGAGATAAGAGTGGAAACCCTGTCGCAGAGTGTGGCCCGAGTCTTCCTGCACTCTTCTGTTCCCTGTGGCTTTTCCACCCTGTGCTGGGGCTGCAGCACATGGAGGTATGCTAATGAGGGAAAATATAAAAGAGATTCTCCTGGCACTTCTGCCTATGCTCAGGGGGCCATACAGAAACCCCCACCACAGCGCCACCCCAAAGACGTTGCCTTCACTCAGCCTGGGTCTGGGGCTGGGCCCTGGCCGCCAGTTCCCTGCCTCAGCCAGGCCTGGACAGGACCACCCAGGAGGTCATTTCTGGTCAGCTTTGTGGTTTCCTCCACCACAAGGGAGGCTCCAGGTGTCCCAGACACCCAAAGTACCACTTTGGGAACCAACCTAGAGACAGGAAATCAAATAAAGTTGAAACAGCACCAGCAGCTTCCAGAAACTGAGAAGGGCTGAGACACCCTGGCAGGCCCAGGAAGGGGCCCTGGAACGAACCCTGCCCATCACCCTGGCGGGGTGGGGCAGCCGGGCAGAGGAGACTCCCACTTCCCTTCTAGCCAGCCCCAGGCGGCTCTAGCCAGCCCTGTCCCCACAGCATCACAGGAACCAGCACCTGTCACCCCACCCCCACCCCCACCCCCACAACCCGCCAGGCCCACTCAGCCCTTCCAAGCCCCGGAGCATCAGGCCCAGCCCCTGACCTCTAGGCAACTGGGGTTTGCAGTCTCCATTTTACTAGGGTGGGAAAGAAGCTGAGAGGCAAGCAGCCATGCTCAGAGCACATAGCAGGGGAAGGTGGAAGAGAGAGAGAATCAGGTTTGCAAAGAGGCCAAGGCCTTGGCTTCCACCCTCTGCCTACCCCAGTCCCAACTCCCAGCCCCTGAGGAGCTGCAGGAGATTAGGGCTGTGTCCTCAGTGCAAAGCCCTAACTCCCATGGCTCCTGCCCCTCATAGCAGAACAGGGTGGGGGCAGCTCCGTCAGCTCCCCGAGCCCAGCTCTAAGCCTCTCAAAGTGGAACCAAAGCGCTTACCAGAATCACCACGGCTGTCAAAACGCAGGTAGCTGGGCCATGCCCGGAACTTCCAGCCAGAAGCCTCTCGGGTAGAGGCCCACGAATCTGCATTCTAATAAGCCCTGCCCCAAGCCCCCACTGGTGACCGCTACCTCCCACCAGATTGAGCGCGCAGGGCTGGTGCCACGGCAGGCTGCAGAACGGCTAAGAGCAAAGGGCTTGCAATCTGCTGCTGCCACTCTAAACGTGTCTCCTCAGCTGTAAAATGGGGATGACGAGGGTTCCTGTTTCATCGAGGAGTTATGAGGATTAAATGAGGCCAGGGCCTGGCCCTACATGAGGACCTAGTCAAGAGTGACTGCCATTCTCTTGATTTCCACAGCCCACATGAGAGCCCGGGGCCTGGGGAGCCCAGGAGGTGCACAACAGGCCAGGCCTCTGGGGAGGAGGGGGCACAGGTGGGGTGAGGAGCTCTGGGATTCTGGGGAGGGGTGCCTTCACCATCTCCTACAGACCCAGTTGCTCAGGCTTTGGGTTCCAGGGGCAAAAAGAGCTACAGCCAAGCTTGTGTGGGCTTGACAAAGGCTGAGGGAATCAGCAGGTTTTGAATTTCTCCTCCCTTGAGCAGGAGTGTGTGTGTGTATTTGTGTGTGTCCCATTCACCCCTGACTCTGTGTGAGTGTGTGTGCACAAACTCCTATACTTCCGGACCTGCACCTTTCCAAAGACCTACTGCCCCCACCTTGCACCCCTTCCCCAGGTCCCTCCCATGGAAGTCCCACAGCCCGGGGTTCTGACTGCTCCTCGCAAGCTATGAGGTGAGTATGGGTTGCCCGGAGATACTCTGGCCTGCCCACCCCCTAAAACCCCCTCCCCTCTGGCCTTAGCAGGCCCCCTACAGGGTTGGGGTCAGAGGCAGTAGTCAGGGCCTGGCTGGCCAGAATCTTCCCTCTGCAGACCAGGCCCAGGTCTCAGGGCTGTCACAAACCTTCATGCCAGCTGGGCCACCCAGCCTTGCCCAGCTGGCAGGGATCTTGTAGCTGCACGGGCTCCCCCACTACTGCAGCTTTCACACCACAGGAAAGATGGGGTCCAGGCTGACAGATGTGAGCTGCTGCCAAGAGAAAAACCAGCTTCCCCTAATTGCTCCCCACCACTATGGGACACACGGAAGGCCTGAGCCTCAGGCCACACCAGGGCTACACATGGTCAAGGTCACTGCACCCAAGAGAAAAAAACAGAGCCTGGATCCTGAAACCTCACTAACTGTGAGTGTCAACTGGCCAATTTGGGGGCTGCTCTCCGCCTCACCTTCCTCACCTGACAGCCCCCAGAGCAGGGTCAAGGACAAATGAGTTGAAGTAGCTAAAAGCACTCGCTAAGCCACAAGAGTTCTCACCAGCACGAGGGACTATTATGTTTATTATCAAGGTAGAGATAACTCTCTCAGGGAGCTGGATGGCAACCTGGAAAGAACACAGGTCCCAGAGTTTAGACAAACCAGCATTCAAAGCCACCGGCATCTTTTTACTCTTCCATAAAGTGGGAATCACCCTGCCAACTGCACACAGCCGCTGTGAGGCCTGAATGAGCTGGTATGTCCAGAGCATTAAGCACTCGATACATTAGCAGTTAATATTGTTATTACCTCTACTACTATCTGTATGACCTTAGCAAGTCCCTTAATGTCTCTGAGCCTGTTTCCTCATCTGTACCATGCGAAAAACAGCACTTCCTCATCGGGGGCCAGGAGGATTAAATGAGAGTGCGCATAGAGCCGAAGACAGCACAGGGCTGATTCTCCCTGAGGGCATGGAAAGATCCGGCAGCAGGCGCCCCACTCCAGAGGCATCAGGAGAGATGCCCCTGCACCCAGGTGGGTCTTCTGCAACATTTTCCTGGCCCTGGGCACCCTGACTGTTTGGCTAAGTTCTCCAAGGAGTCTTGCTGAAGCCCCACCCTACTCCAACCTGCCAGGCCAGGCTTGTTCCAGAAGCCTTTCTGACCCCCAGGCAGGGTCAGTTGTTCTGGTCTCAGGGCTCTGGACCTTTTGCTTATTCCTTATGCCCACTAAAGACCGAGTTTTCCCTGGAGTAGAAACCCTGTCTCCTCCCTACTGCAGGGCCATATACCATTCCCCATGCAGGTGCTCAGGAAAACCAGGCCCCCTAAGGAGACAAAGACAGGACAGGCCCCCAGGGCAAGGCCCCCTTGGCATCCTGCCCTCTGATGGAACATGGCTCTAGAGCATGGGCTGTGTAACCTCAGACTAGCATGAGTCTGGAGAAGAAGGTTCCCTCCTTTGAGGATGGGGTTGACTGCAGAAAAGGCAGAGAGCAGCTTCCTGGAGAAGGCAGCCTTTAGGGGTCCTGCAGGAGAATCCCAGAGAAGAATGAGACCTCTCCAACCCACTTGAGGTAGGACACGGGGCATGCCCTCCGCCACTCCTTCAATGAAATCAGGGGATATGAGGTAACTGGGGGCAGGGGCGGGGGCAGGGAAACAAGGCACAAGGCGAGCGCTAGGATTTCAGCACCTCCGCCTTGCTGGTGAGCACAGGGGAGGGGGCCCTTGCCAAATCCAGGGGTTACCACAGCCGCCCCTCCCCTCCGGGCCCACCCGCTCACCTGACTCTGGAGCTCACTCTGTTGCTTGAGGCGAAGGTTTTCCGGGGTGTCAGCCACCATGGTGAAGGACTGCTTGGGGTAGTGTCTGCAGAACAGAAAAAACAGAGTGGGGGTCATCCTGGAGAAGGGGTGAGAACCTCTGGGTGTCTCACAGACCCCTGACTCTCCCCTGGCAACTTCCTCTTATCTGTGGGTAGCCCCCACATCTGCCCCCGCAGCAGGACAACAGTGTCCACTGCCCATGGCCAAGGGGAGGCCAGCATTTCTCAGATTCAGCCTGGGCTGAGCTGGAAGACACAAGCCAAGCATCTGGCCAGCTATGGAGAACTGTCCTGAGCCAAAGGGAGGCCCTGGGGACTCTGAGGGTTTCAGATGATCCTTGTTTGGGGATAATCCATGCCTTAAATCTACTACACAGGGAAGATGAGGAGGCTAGGTCACCCAGGAGGGCCCAGCCAGATTAGGGATATGGTGGGCATGAGGTCAGGACAAAGCCTTCAGCTAAGACCAGAAATGGAGACCAACCAGGCAGGGAAGGGCAGGAGAGATAGACAGAAGAAAAGGAGAAAGAGACATGCATATCCAGGGGGACTTCCTGGAGGAAGTGGGGAGAGAAAGTAAATGCACACCTCCAGATGGTGTTTCAAAGGGCTAACAAGGTCCAACTTAACTGAAGGGTAGGTAAGGGATCAGCTTAAAGCCAGAAAAGAAGTAACCCTCAGGTGAGAGATAACGCTGCAACAACAGTTGGTGTTTGCCCTGTGCCAAGGGCATATGTTCCTTTGCATATCAAATTCTCACAAACGCCCTTGACAGATGGCAGAACTGAGGCTTGAGGATGCAAAACAATGTGACCAAGGCCCACAGCCAGTAATCAGTGGCATCCAGATTTGCACCCAGTCTCCCAAGGGGCCCTGCACTCCGAACCAAACCCTTCAATCTCCAGACACAGGACAGACAAGTAGCCTGTGCCCAAGAAAGAGGGTTGCCTTAGAGGCATCAGGAGCCAGCACAGCCCTCCCTCAGAGCCAGGCCTGCAGGAACCTCCAGGACATCCGGTCCTACCCCCTCACTTCCCAGGGGAGGAACTAGCATGCTGGCGCCAGGCACTTAGCACTTAGCTGATTCCATAATTAACTTCTTTATCAGGCTAGTTTATTGTTTTCTCTCTCCACTACTTCTCCACGAAGTGAGGGGTTTTCTTGGGGAGGTCTCTTCTGTTAACTGATTTATTCCAAGCTCCTAGATTTGTATCTGGTGTTCAATAAACATTTCTTGAATAAACAAATGTCAAACCTGGCACTGAAGCTGGGTCAAGACTAGAACTTGGGTCTCCTAATTCCTACTGGGCCACTACAAAGCTCCCCAGCAAACCAGTTAGAGGAGATGCAGTCCTAAGTCACTGTGGTTTAACAACACTGAGAAAAGTTGATGTCTGCCCTGTGCTAAGGACAGACATGCCCTAGCGCATCAAATTATCACAAACACCCTATTGTCCCCCTTTATCAGATGGGAGAACTGAGGCTCAGAGAGGTTAAACAATGTGGTCAAGGTATGTGAAATGTCTGGGCATCCACATGGGCCCAACTATTGCAGGGACAGGTAGATAGCCTCCTGGGGCAGGAGCCGAAGCATGGCCACTTTCAGCGCTGGGTGACCACACCTCACCACAGCGTGGCTACCTGAAAATCTCTGACTCACAGGCTGTGCTCAGGTAAGGGACAAACTGCCTGTTCTGGGCATGCTCCACCCTGATTGGCAGACATACCCTGGGTATGAGCTGCCCTCCTACCTCTGCGCACCCACCAAACCTGGCATGTTCCCAGCTGCTCACACCACCCTGAGCCAGAGCTATGTGTAAACACACAACTTCCCTCTGGGCCACCACTTTTTGAAAGGCAGGACTTGGGGTTTGGAGAACTAAACCAAGGGGGGGTGGGAACAACCAGAAAGGGCACAGTGCTGGGCTCTGGTCTTGTCACTGACTCACTGCATGACCTTAGCAAATCCTTTTTCCCACTGGGCTAGTTTCCTGGACCCAGATCGTTCCAGCTGCTCCCCTCCCCCTGGCCTCCACTGCCCAGCCTGGGACCTCCCCCCAAGTTCGGCCAGGCCCACAGCTCCCCCAGCAGGGGTATGGAAGGCAGGAGGCGGGAGGCAGGAGACTGAAAAGCAAACACAGGTGCCTGCAGCTGCCACCAGAAATGGCCCATGGATGAATGTGGGGCTAAGGCTGTGGGTCCAGCGTCCAGGCTTGGCCCAGCTCCATTAGGCCAGGGCCACCCACAGCTGAGGAGCTCCCGTCAACCTTCCTGAGCAGTTCCAGGGAAAGGGAGGATCAACTGGGAGTCTGTTCCTGGAGACAAGAAAGAGAACAGGAGGAGGGATCCACTGAGGAGCTCCGGCAGGACTGGCTGGCCTCGAGGCCCTAAGAGGCAGGCTTCAGAGATGACCCTCCCACCAAATCGGAGCCATTCTGAAGGTATCAGGGGTGGCTATAGAGAGGGTGGGTAGGAAGACTCATGTGGCAGAGGAGGGAGGTTAGGTCCTGAAGCAGGCAATGGAGAAGACCTCCAGGGTGGCTCCGGCCCAGAACCTGAAGGGTCAGTTCCGAGAAGATGGAGATGAAGGGCAGCCAGCAGCCTCAGCAGACACATGTGCAAGGGAGCCAGTGCAAACCGGAGGTGTCCCATGTGCCTGAACGTACAGGGTTAAAATGGTGTGCCAGTTCTGGTGGCCCAAGGACAGCCAGACATGGGTGCCTGACGGCCCCCGCTCCACCGTGCCAAGCTCCTACACACACCAAATTATTCGTCATACAGGACGAATACAGAGATGGGCCCTCTGCAGTGAGGCGCATCTCCTGGACACTGAAGCCACAGAGACCACGTTCTGACACCTCCTACACACTACCAGAAGGGTCTTAGGAGAACTCCCCCCACCCGGTGACGTGCCGTTGGTGCCTCTGGAAGGGGCTGGCAGGTATCCCTTCCTCTTTTTGGAACCATCATGACCCCCAGACCTCAGCCCCCTACAGCCAGAACACTGATCCCCAAAAGAAGGGAAGCGGGGACCAGCCTAGATGTTGACTCAGCTCAATCCGGTGAGAGGACGAAGGGGATTTTAATCCTGCATTAGATTAACTAGGCTAAAGAAGCTCCAGAGCCTCCAGTCTGTTACTCCCACCTCCTAAACCCCAACCCCCGTCCGAAGGAAGGCAGAAGGGCAGCAGGGCTGTGTTCCTCCTGCTGGGTCAGTCCTGTCCCCTCCCCATGGCCCCCAGCCCTGGCGAGACAACCCTGCCTTTGCCTTCCCCTCTCGCTGTGCTTCAGGTTCCCATGGCAACCTCATCCGCAGCTCCGGGAAGGAGAGCGGGCAGAGCAGCTGTGGGGGTGGGGGAGAGATGCAGACTGCACGGGTGCCCTCCACTGCGGGGGAGCCCACAGGGCTAAACCAGGCCTGTCTGCGGGGCCCTCGCAGCCAATTCGGGTAAGGAAGCCAGCAAGCTTTGTTTCAGGGGGGAGGATGCAAGAACGTCAGCGCCTGCCCCTCCCCCACCAGCAGGACTGCCTTCCTAGGGGGCCACAACAGATTTGACAGCCTTCCAGAAACAATGGCTGGGAATTCTACCTTTTCCCTCCTCTGTTCTCAGGGTTAAACTCCCCCCACCCCTGACACTCGGATCCAGTTGAGAGGAATGGATGCGTGTGCATGTGGGCGCTGAGACAGATGAGGAGTCCTGTAGTGACCCTGTGGGAACCCCAGCCCCACGCACAGACAGGGCCACAGTGAGGGCGTGAGGGGCCAGGGTGGGGAGAGCTGGGAGTCCCAGCCCTGCCTGGAACTGGGGCCAGAGCACAGCTGTTCTTTGTCCCTTTCATGGGCCAGCCTGTGCCCAGTCCCTCCTTAATCATTCCAAGCAGTGGGCCCTCTGAAGATGCCCCACCCCACCCTCAGAGCAGTATCAGCTGCTCTGGTAAAGAGGCATGGAGACAACCCACTGGACACAAGTCTGGGGGAAAGGGATCTAGCATTCCTGAGGTCAAGAACAGGGACAGGGCAGGGCAATCAGGTACCTGCTGGCAGCAACCTAGGCCTCCCACAAAACTAACAGGCACACAAAGTGACTTTTTCATATACTGTATCCTGTGCATATTTTCTCTTAGAATCAGCCACAAGGCTTTGGGCTAGAAAAAGCAGGCCTTACCATTGTGCCTGTTTTACAGATAAAGACACTGAGGCTCAGTGTCAAGAACAAGAGACCTTGTCCAATACACTCTCCCCTCCACCTCAGCTGCCTAGCTACCTAAGGGCAGGCTGACATCTCTCTCCAGGTGGACCCCAATCCACCCCCAGCTCTTAGAACTCTGGGGAAAGATGTGTTTAGCAAGGTGGGTAGAGAACAAAGTATTTTATCTTTCAGACACCCAGTGCTTTCCTGTGGTTCGCCATTATGAGAGACCCTCATGGTCTCTCAGCCACCCCGTCAGGAGTCGTCTGCTCCTTAAAAGTTTTCTAAAGCAGGTGTGTCAAGAGTCCAGTGACCTGTGAGGATGCAGCAAGAGCAGAGGCCCCTGCTGCATCCTCACAGATCACTGGAGGTTCATCCCAGGTCAGGGGGTTATCCCAGAGGACCTGAGTGTCCCCTTCCTACTTGGAGGGCCTATGAGGACAAGGAAGATGCTGAGCAAGGCTCCTGCTTAAGGGCTTACTGGTGACAGTGATGGCCTGGTGGGCACAGCCACCCCCAGTCCTGCCATTGGCCAGCTGTGTTCCCCAAACACAAGAACAGACCAGAGATCCTGAAAGCCCAGTTCCCTCTTTCTAATGCAACCTCACCCCTTCCAGCCTTGGACCCCTTCAAAAACCACAGTTTTTTGTTCAAGGAGGAACAAAAATACACCAACAAAAGCAACAAGGAGCCTTTGGTTTTCCCAAAAGGGAAGGAAAAAAAAAAAAAAACTCAGCCCCTACATCCTGCCTCTGGGAGGAGCATCTCATTCCCCTGCTGGGAACACTGCCCAGGGCAGTAGGGTGGAGGTTCCCTCCTAACCCAGCTTCTCACCAGTCCCCAAGCCTAAGGGCCTGAAATGGTGGGGACAGGAAACAAGGAGGCATTATTTGACCAGAGAAAATAAATGAGTAGCCAAGAAGATCAAGGCTAGACATGAGGAAGGACTTATCAGCCTTCAGGGATCAGACAAAATGAAAAATCAAAGCTGGTACTTCCCCCTAATGGCAATATTAAGGGGAAATGATTTTGCCAAGTTGGGTGAGGCAGGGAAACACTGGGTCTCAGTTTCCTCATCTATAAATCAGGGATGTTAGGAAGCAAAATGATCTCTGAAGTTCCTTGAGACCCTGGCATCTCTGAACGTGAGGATCTGGGCATGAGAGTGAAGCTGGGCTTCTACCTGGAGGCTGTTTGGATGCGCCTTTTGCACTTGCCTCCCCATCCCAAACACACACCACACTCCCCCTTCTATTTCCAACTCCCTAAGACAACTGATCCCATTTTTTCCAAGCAGAGACAGCAAATTCTGGGGAGATGGGAAAGTCCCAGGTCCCAGTCCTGGATTTACCCACCTCTGCCCCATTCTCCAAGAGCAGCTGGGATTTGAGGTAGTTTGCTAGAATCCAGAGACACTTTAAGCACCCAGCCCCACCAGCATAGGCCCCACCCCACACTGAGGCCCGGGGGAAAAATCAGGACCACAGTCCCTGGTTCTCCAGAAGCAGAGACATCACCCTCCTCAGCCCCTCACCCTACAGCTCAAGGAAACTGAAGGATGGACCTCAATATCTGAGTGAAGATGGGAAGGGTACAACTGAGGACTCCCTTTTTTTCCAGGCTGTTGTCCAGCCCCTACTGATATCCCAATGCAGAGGGTTCCCTGGCCTGCAACTCTGCCTGGGGTCTGCAGCCTCCACTGCTTCATGGCCCCCCAGGAGAAAGGAACAGGCACTTTTCTCCCCAACCCCACCCTGTGCCTATGACCTCAGACTCATAGACTATTTTGCACGGAGATAAAGAACAGGTTTGTATGGGTGGATAGATATGCCCCATTTTAAGAAAATCAGGTTTACAAAACAAATCGACAGCATAAATATTTTCCTAACCAAGGGAACAAGCTGACCCCACCTACCTAGAGGCTTCAAGAAAGAATCAGATTAACAATGGTTCTTGCACCGCTGGCTACTATGCAAAAGCAGGCATATGGCCTCTACCTTGCCTAGTGGCACCTGGGTGTATGAGGCGCCTGGGTGTGTGAATGTACTGTGGCCTGGAAGTATGAACACAAACGCAGCCTGTTCAGTCCAACTCCCTGATGTTTCTCCCTATCCCCACAGCCGGTGGCATGTGTGTCTGCAGGAACACCAGGCATATGTTTAAGCGCACGTGTGTTGGGGTCCACTGACACTCAGAAGGCTGGCTGTGAGCTCTGGCCTGTGTTCTCTCCCTGGCCTCACCCCAAAACAAGTTGGTGCAAGGAGAGAAACAGAAGTGGCCTTTTTGCTGCTTATAGTCACTTTCTAGAATTTAAATCTATTTCAGTCTTGAGAAGCCACTGGGGAATGACAGCTTTCTTCTCTCTTGACCACCCCTCTGCAAGATCCTGGCTCAGGGCTGGCCAGACATGAAGAGAATGTAGAGGTCTCCCAACAACCCAGACTCACATGCTCACTGGCTGGGCGGGCCCAACTTCATGGCAAAGTGCCAGGAGAGATCACCTGCCCCTCTGGGTGTTGTGTGGGAAGTGCTGCCGAGAAGGAAGGCAGGTCTAAGGTCCACAGAGCGAGACCAGGCTGGGAGCTGGGGCAAAGCTACATCCTGGAAACCCCAGGATTCAGGAACCTGAGGGTCACTGAGGGATGGGGCCGGAGGCAGAAGAAACCAGGATGGAATGAGAGTGGACACTCAGCATGAGGCCTGAAACGTAGCAGGTGGGACTCAGTACTTGTTGGTCTAGGCTCAGACAGGGTCAGAGGGCACTCCTTGCTGGCTGAGCCTACCTATGGTTTATCCTGGGATCCCCATATCTGGCTTGCTGGCCCTGCCCCACTACTCAGCAGACTCAGCTGAAAAAGTGTGAATGCCTTGGTCGAGGTGCTACCTCAGCTGGGCCACAAATCCCCCAAATCTTCGACCCTCTCATCTGGGGTCCTTCTCAGGTAATACCCCAGCTGGGCCAAAGGTCAACCAGGCATGGCAGAGGTAGGGTTGTAAAGGCTAGGGGATCACAGAAGGATGCAGGCAGGTTAGAAGCTGCATCCAGGGAAGAGGGCTTCATCTTCTGCCTCCCCTGGAGCCCCCAACCCCTACAGGAGCTCCTCATCCACCGGCTGCAGCCTCTCCAGAAGATGGTAAGAAAAGTAAGCTGGGGCTTTGGTACCAGGCTGAGGAAATGCTGAGAAAATAAGGACAAGACTGATTTCTTTCTCCAACTTCCAGTGCTCACAGAATTCTAGGCTACTGGAGTCTTAGGAAGAGATGTGAAGAAGGACGACCAGTCCCTTCCGCCACTGAGCTCAGGGCCCAGCCAGACTTGGGACTGGACGGGCAGAGGCTCATAAGCTGCCCCCAGAGGAACCTCAATGCCCAGAATGTAGACTGAGGTGGTCCAGCAATCAAGTGGTTAACTGCCCTGCCTCTGACTTTGCTGAACCCCACCCCACTCCCCAACAGAGGGAGGAAGTGGCAAAGAATCAGGGCTTGTGTGAGCCCTTAAGAATTTGAGGAATGTCCCATTTCCCTTGAGGGATAGGAGGGGTTGGTGGGGGAAGAGGCTCAGTGGAAGCTAATAGAAGGGGCAGCTGAAGGAGGAGCAGAGCTCTGACCCTCCTCCTACCCCCAAGCAACCTGTCCGGTAGCCCAGTCCATCTCAGAAGTGACAACATTAATGTTGCTTCTTGGGCTTAAGATTCTATCAGAAATCTGTTTTCCAAGCACCCGGCCCAGGTTGGCATACAGCAGCCAGCAGGCAGTAAATGCCTGATAAGTGATCAAACCCCCACGGAGGTGAGACTGAGGTATTAACAGGGACTTAGGGGTACAGTTAGGGAGAGATAACCTTTTAAAAGGGTTGAAGCCCCCAATCCCTTTTAGACAAGCTCCAAAGTTCCCCTAATGAGTGAATTTCAGCTACAGAGAGCCTCCTGACAGAATTAACAGAAAAAAACCTGGATTCAAAGTCAGATCCTGAATTTTTTTTTACTATTGATTTTTTTACTATTGATCTTCCAAAGGCCCTGCTCTGACAGGGTGGCTCTGAGGTCCTGCATATGCTGTGGGCTGCACTGAGTCTGCATTTTCAATGAGTGAGACCAACTTGGAGATGGAAGGCGTTACACTCTCTTCAACTGCATAGGATGAGATGGGGCTGTCCCTCTGTTTACCTCTACCCACCTCCCACAGCAGGCCATACGGCACGCCCCTGTGTGGAAGGAACAGAGCCCAAGCCAGCTGGCAAAGACACGGAAGGTCTACATGGCCTCCCTCAGCCAGCAGGGAAAATCCCAGGCCAGGCCACCCCTTCACACTGTCCTCAGTTCTCCAGGGATGAACACCAGGAGCTGGAGCCAGGAGCCCCCAGAGCGTAGTGCCCACAGCCTCTGGTAGGGGGGACACAAGAGGAGACAGCTACTGCTCTTATAGGGAGAGAAATGAAGGAAGGCAAAGCAGAGAACAGAAGAGGGCAGAAAGGAAGCAAGTCACTTTTTCCTGAAAGACCATACTGGGTCCTCTCTTGCAGCAGGGTACAGTGGAAAGAAAAGCCTCTTCCTCTCCTGGGTTGGAGCTAGCCCCTCACTAGCCATGTAATCTCTGGAAAGTCCCTTCCCTTCCCCAGCCTCGGTTTCCTTCTCTAAAATGGGAATATTAACAGCCTTTATTTCATCCAGTTGTGGAGAGGACTAAATGTGATTGATCCTTATCAAACAGAGTGTGGAAGTGCTTGGCAGTCACCCTGTGGTTATTAGAAAGAAGGACGAACCAGGGAGGTGCCCACCCAGCCCCTGCCCACAGCAGGACTCACGCGTTGCAGTAGGGCGTCTTCTCGTAGCCCTTGTAGTTCTTCATGTTGAGTGTCATCTTGCAGGTCTCGCAGTGGAAGCATGCTTTATGCCAGTACTGGGGACAGAGCGAGAGGGAGGACACCCGTCAGACACCAGGACTTTAGGAAGGGGACTCAGACTCCACCCCAGGGACTGGACCACACAATCACCCTGGTGATCTCAAGCCACAGGCTCTTGCAGTTGGTGACACTCCCCTCCGCTTCCCCATTTCCCACCAGTCAGCTGTCAGGAGGGGAGAAAGGCAGACCTGAAGCAGGGAAGAAACTGTGATGGTAGTGGCAAGCCGCCCTCAGAGGTAGGCTCCACCTCTCCAGGCCACTCCTGCTGCCCACCCCCCACGCCCGGCTGGAGGAGCCTCATTGCTTATGCACAGCTGCGCCAGGGTTGCTAAGAAGCCACTGCGGAACATGAAGGGGCAGCTCCTCAGCCTTGACAAGGCCTAGAGAAGAGGAGGAGGGCCCAGCCCAGTCCCACACCAGGGCCTCAAGACACACGTGAGCCCCTGATGATACTCCAGCTCTGATGCCTCCCCCTTCCCGTGGGACTCCTGACCAGGGAAGGGGGTGACAGTCCCAGGCCCTAGCCACCACACCCTCACCCTTTCTTTACCCTCCCCTTGCCTTTCTCTCACACCACCCACCACCAACCACCCCTAGCTGGGTAACGGGTGAGAGAGCACCCAGCAGCTGGGCTCCCTGAGGCACTAAAGAGCTCTGTGGGGAGGCAGGCCCCCCGCCCCATAGTGGACGTCAGGTCCACCTTGACCGGCTGTGTGACCTTGGTTAGGGCCCACACCTATGATCCATTTCCATGTCTGTAGCATGCAAAGAAGAATATTTATCCCTCTTGGGATTGTTGAGGATTAAATGAAAAATCACCTGCAAAGCCCTCAGCCCAGCACTTGGCACCCCGAAGAACTCGAATGTCAGATGCTGGGCAATGACAGGAAAGAACCTCAGCCAAGGGGGCTCAGTGGCTCATACTGGAGGGCCTGCACATGTTGGGGTGCAGGTGGGGCTTCGCTGTGGCCACAGCTCCAGTGCATGTGAGCAAGAATGAGTGACAGGTAAGACTCCCGCAAAGCTAAGGGACCTGTAATGGAGCAAATGGGACCGATCCAGGGTGGCTGACGGTGGGGGGAAACAGAGTCAGCGACCATGAGGGAAGAGCAACCAAAACAAAAGAAGTGACCCCATCCTGAGAAATGTTGGTCCTCAGGCAAACCCATGCTAATGAGAGAGAAATCTGCCCCTGAAAATCAGGAGATCCCAGATGAGCACCTACCAGGAATCCAGCTTCTGGGAGCCCAGAATCTAGGCTGCATGGGTGACCTGGCTGGCCTGTCTCTGCCCCATTTCCCAGCAACCAAGGGAGACACTCCTGACCCTTCAAAGAAGGAGGCCAGAAGCCAGGGAAGGGCCCAGGGAGACTTTTAAAGGTACCCTGCACAAGGCTGGTTCTTGGCCATCTGTCAAGGAATTCCCCCAAGGCAGTGCTTTTCAAATGTGTTTCCCAGCCAAGGGCAGCTTCTGGGACACTCCAGAGGAGAGGACAGAAAAAAGGAAGTGAGAGGTTGGGATACCACTTCCCAGACCCTTCAACCAGACTTCTTCAACCAGAGACCACAGGGGTAAGTTGGGGGTAATGCCTTCTAACAGAGTACTTTCCCTATCAAGGAGACCCAAAGGACTCGCCAGTGGTGGAATGGTCAATGACATGATAGGAGAACCGCTTTTTTGGGAAGGAGGCTAGCTGGAATTCTGGAAGCAAAGCCCCCAACCCAGGCCTTTCCCAAAGCCCAGCACTGGCTCCTCCTGGGACAACACCCAACACATACAACCCACCAGGACCAGATAACTAGAACAGGGTAGTCCCTGTCCCGTCAGACCCCAAAGTAATAGCCCCTCTCCCTCCCCCAATGCCCAGGAGGCACTGGCAGAGTGCCCAGCCTCATCACCACCCAGTCTGCTAGCCTCTGCCTGCTTAGCTGCACATGCCCCTGCATGGGCCCCTGCCCACCCCACCCCCACCCCGCAGGGGCCTGCCAGGAAAAACATTCTCTGGAATCCAGACCATGACCCACTTTCACACACACATATGCAGGAATATGCACTGTCCTGGGACTGGGGACCTCCAAAGCTGCCTGCTGATTGACTTGCAGGAGATAAAGGGAGAGAAAGACAGCCTTACCTTATCAAATGGCCAGGTCCGAGCCTGCAGCCGAGGCCCTTGGGAAGCCAGCCTGCATAGTACTCCAGTGGGACTGACCAGGCTGGAGTATGGGGCCAACATCCAGTGGAGGGTGTCCATAAGACCCCAGCTGCTGCCATTTGGAGGAAGGGGAGCTCCCATGCAAGGGGAAGGTGCCCACTTCCACCTCATGCCCAGGGACCTCCCTGCTCCCAGCTTGACACATTAGAGGCTGAGTTCCCTTACAAGCAATCAGAAGCAGAATAACGAAAACAAGAGTGGACTGAGTGCCTTCAGGGTAACTACTGAGCTTAGTCTCCACATTTGTGAAGTGGAGCTAAAATCATGGTCCCCACAGAGGTGCTGGGAGGAGGGATAAGAAGACACAGCCTCCAAGTTTATCACAGCATCTGGCATGGCTCTCTGGCTGGCTGCTTCCTGTCACTTCCCTCCCCTCTCTGGAGGTGTCTGAGGTTAAAGATAATCTAGCAGCTCCTACCACTGTATCTCTTTGGGACAGGAAAGCAGGAGGCGGGGAGCAGAAGATGGCCAGTCACTTAATAGTCCCTGTGGGACAAGCCTAGGCCAGACACCCCCAGATGAAAGGAACCATCCCTGTCTCAATCCAATCTGGTGAAGGACATAGTCAGAGAAATACATCAATACAAGCCCACAGTGACCCTGTCTGCCTCCTTTCCTGTCCTATAAGGCCTGTCCCAGAGCAAGAGTTCTCCCTTCTTAGGCCCCAGGTAAGATTTCAGAGAAGTATTCCTGGGACTGGAGACTTGGGGGAGCAAAGTACACTTCTGGGCATGCAACTCTAATCCTTCCTGCTGTCCTGGAAGCCCACTGTTTCCCGTTCACAAAAACCAGACCTCTGGTGCCTGTTGGAAGCCTCACAGCTCATCACCCATGCTCCAGCACTGCCCTCAACTCTCCCTTGCACCAGCTCCAAACTTGTAACCCACCCCACAGAAAGGCAGAGGCTGACGGGGGCAGAAGCAAGGTCCCCACACCTGGGCAAGGCTTGGACAAGTCCCCATCCCTCCAGAATCACTGTGGAGGTGGGGGAAGCGGCTGCTCGCACTTCTGGGTGAGGGGCATGCAGCAAATGTCAGGACACTGTGCTGTAGCCTGGCATCTTGCCCTCTGCACCCGGCTGCCTGGTGTGGGCCATGACTCAGGACTGGAGAATGAGACCCTCCCCTCCCTTGTCACCCAGGGTTACAGTTTCTCCCTCCCCCAGGGGCAACACTGGGCCCCACCCTGGCCAGATCACCAGCCCAGCTCAGATGGCCACCTGGGCAGCTGGCTTAAAGGCACAGACCTTGGTGGCACCTCCAGATTCCCAGGGGGAGGTAATTATTCCTGTGGGCAGCTCCCGGCAAGAGCCCAGGCCCACAGCATTCCTCAGGCCAGAGTCAGGGAGGGGAGGGACCGCTATGGACACTAATGAGATAGTGTAAATAAAAGTACTTTTTATAAACACAACAGGCAGTGGAGCTGAGCACAAAGAACTTTAGATTTGAATTCCAGCTCTGGCTGAGAGGGGAATGAGCTATAGGACTTGTCTGAGCCTCCATTTGTGGGGTTCATAATTTATAGGAGCAGTGACATAGGTTTTGTGAGGATGCTGTGAAGACTGAGCTGGCACATGGCAGTAAACAGTAGCTACTATGAATGGATGGTCACAAGGTTGGGGTTCCCAGCTTCAGCTAGGAAAATGGGGGCACCACAGTTACAAGGACCTGTCTCCATTTTTTGTGTCCAGCCCAGCTGCCTTCTACCTTGCTGCCCCCTGGAATGGGAGTGAGGGGGAGGGGTGGCAACCAGAGGCAGAGAGCCCTCCTAATGGGTAATTTCAGGGGAACTAGCAGCCCACCAATCCTCTACCCTTCCTGAAAGTCTCCGGCTGTTTTCAGGAGCCAGGAAACACAAGCCAGGGGAGAGGGTCAGGCAAGATTCTGGACAATGCAGGTCCCCGGACACAAATGTTTCCCAACGGGGTCTGGGACAAAACTTCACCTCTCTTAAAATGTAGAGGACACTTTGATTCACAGTCTCCCTCCCTCCCCAAAGGCCCTATAGCTTCCCTTCAGAGTGCCTGGCACAATATAGGTGCTTAATAAATATATGTCGAGTGAATGAGTGAATGAGGTCACCCTGTTTCTCCCCAATTCTAATCCCAGAAATCCTCTGGGGAAGCAAATCTCAACCTCCTTCCTCAAACACTGTCATCAGCAATACATATTTATTCAGCATGCAGAGCACACTGGTTACTGCAGATTGGGGGCAGGGTGGCCATCACAGGTGACATGGCCTTTACCCACCTGAGCCTTTGGAGATAAGGCTCAGCGTGGAGAATAGGCTAATCCTTACGACAGAGATTGTGCTTTGGGTCCGGTCACACGGTGAGCCACAAGCCATAGGGAAATGATAGTGAAATAGGCGAGTCTAATTTGACTCTCTATCATAAATGGGCAGCCTTGGGAAGTTGGTTAGCAACTGTGCCGATGGGAATGAATGTCGCCTCTCCCAGGTCTCAGCCCTCTAGGCACCAATTCCCCAGTACAAGTACCTGCCCTTAGTGCCTGGAGAGGGTGGAAGGAATAGGTCTGATCCCTGGATATTCCAGGCCTCCCACTCAGAGTAGAGGGGAGGTATCCCCTGGGCCACCTCCTACAGGGAGAGCTCTAAAAAAAGGGAGGAATCACCCATTCCCACTTCCCAGGGAAACCCCTACCTGAACGTTCTCTTACAACTAGGGCAAGAGAACAGGTGGGGGGAGGGCACCTTGCAAGATCCCTGTCCCCCTCCCCTCCAACACACAGTAACCAAAGATCTTTAACATGAGCAACCAGTCGTGGGGCTCAACAGAGTATCCCAGAAAGACAGGAGGGAAGGCACAGCCCATACCAACCACATCCTCTTCCGGATCCTTTGGCAGACACTTTAATGCACTGCCCCACCTCCAAGGAAATGACATCACCATACCCATCTAACAGATGGTGAATACTGAGGCCTAGAACCATTCATAAAGCAGATGGAGGAAGACCAGGAGCTAGGACCAAGTCTCCCAACTGCTGGGCTAGCAATCCCTCCCATCATCCATTGCCCACAGTCTTACCAATTCATGACCGTGGAAAAGCGGGGCATAGGGAACTCAAGATGCAGAGGCCAAAATCCCCACCACCAGGGAACGGCACAAACCCACATGCAAGGACAGATAGTTCTTCAGCTAGTGCCTCCAAAGTCCTGCCCTCCAGAGGCTGGCATGGTCATTGGGAAGGTCAGTACCCACACCCCTTGTGCCCACAATATGGCCCTCCTCTCCTCCTGTCCAGCCAAACCCAGGAGAGACAGTGAAACGGCAGCAGCCCCTTATCACCCCTTCCTCCAAAAGCAAGTTCAAATATATTTCAGAACTGGGGAACCCCACCCTCTCACCCTGACTCAGAGACCAAAGGTCACTAAGGAAGCTCCAATCCCAAAGGGGAGGAGAGAGACACAAAGTATCCAATGAACTAACCTTTCCCAAACAAAACCTAGGTGGACAATGAACTTGGCCCTAGGGCTCTGCACCCCTCTTCCATCCCCCTAACCCCTGCCAGTTCACAGGAAGAAGGGAATATTTGGACTTCAAGCCAGCTTTGGGAGATGGGCGAAAGGCACTATGAAGAGAGAGACAGTATCACAGAGGCCTCTCCTCCAGACTGGGGAAGGGATGCAAAGAGGCACATTATGCCTTATAATCTTAGGGAGCTTAGAAGAGGACGGACTCCTACCCCAAAATGCTGGAAACACCCAGTTCTCTCCGCTCCCCTCCAAAAGTATAATGGTAACCAGATGAACGAATCCAGCGTGGGGAGGAGGGGGAGAGGACAACGCTTAAAGGGCACCAGGGGACAGTGAATTTCCAGAAGGCCACCTTCCCCTGCCCCTAATACCTCCCGCTTTTCATGGCTTCCCCCAAACTCAGCTAACCCCACCCTCCATTGGGGAAACCTGCTTTGAAAAGTTAGCTCTTTGTTCTACAAGCCTGTCTCAGGCTCTGATTACAATTTCAGGAGACCTCTGCGAAGCACCCGACCCACCCTGCTCCAGCACCCGATCCCGCCCCGCCCCGGCTGGGTAGCCCAGCACCGGGAGTCGGCTTCTTATTTGAGGTGGGGGGCTGGGAAGCTATGGAGGTCTGCTAGTCTATTAGCTGCTACACCACCGAGAGAACTGCAGGTCGTTCAAAATAGGGGGTATCGCAGTGGGAATCGGGTCCTTATCCGATGCTCAATTCACCAGATGCAACACTCGCTGGATGATGGCCCACGCCCCCCAGTCTCCAGGCGGTGAAGCCCCGCGCTTCACGGCCAGAGCTGACCGCGGCGCGGGGCCCCCAAGCTAATGCCCCGCCCCCCGCCGCCCCCTCCCCCAGAGCCCCGCGCTTCCGCCTACTTGGCGCTCCGCGCCGCGGGGAGAGGGAGCGGCTGTCTCCTCTCACTCCCCGGCCTAGGGGCGGAGCTGCACCCCTAACCGTCCCCTACCCCCTATCCCGGGGCCCGGCTTTTCTACTCTTCCGCCGTCCAACCCCGGCGCGCAGAGCTGTCTTCGCCAGTAGTGGCTGCCCGCCACGCGTGGACTCCCTTGTCTCGCCTCGGATCTCCTGGTTTCCAAACCGGGGTCCGTCCCCACACCCCATGACACCGCCCTCCCTCCCTCCTCCCGGGACCGCGGGAATAAGGAGACGGAGACCCGGCCCCTCTCTCCTCCCTCAATCTGGAGCACAGTTTCGGGATTGCAAAAACGCGTCTCCCGGTCCCGGGACTCACCTTATCCAGACAGTTCACCTTCTCCGTGGGGTACACGATCTTGCCGCACCGGGCGCAGTTGGGATTCATAGCTCCGGAAAAGGCTGGGGCGGGGACGCCCGAGCTCGTGCACGTTCCCTCTCTCCCCGGAGCGAGCTGGCGGAAGACGGCGACGGCGGCTGCTGCAACTACACAGGCGGCGGCGACGGCGGCTGGAGCTAGGGAACTGGCCTCCGCCTCCGCCCTCCCTCCCCTAATAAACACAGCGGGGAGGAGGGGCTGCACCGGGCGGGGACGCGCCGCGGGCGCGAGCAGGAGCGCGAGCAGTGAAGCGCGCTCCCTGGGCGACGTGGGTTTGCGCGAGGGCGGTTCTGGGGAAGTGCTGCGGGGCTCAGGGTGCGCGCCAAGGTGAGTTCTGCTGGCCCGTGGCGCCCCTTAGTCCCCCGCGCTCTCCCAGGGCTCTTCCCGCGCTGGAGGCGGCGCAGAGTCTGTCTGGCCGCACTTCTGGGGAGGTTGGCAAACCCCTCGCACACATCGAGGGTGGAGTTGGAACCCTCCTAAACGCTCGACCATATTCCCCAGAGTTGGGGACTTTCCTTTGTACACACCGGACCTGGAGTGAACCTGCAAGACAGAACGGGAACCCTTTGCCCCGCCCCTCGGTTAGCCTCCCTTCCCCCCACATCCTTTCCCGCATTTGTAGGCGGAACCGGTCCCTACCGCCTAAACTCAGCGCCTCGCAGCCCGGGCGTGTTCTTCCCTCCCCACACCTCTGTTGTTCAGCTCTCCTGGGGATCCCCAGACCTGGGCACCTTCTGCTTTCCAATTGGCCCCGTTTTCTGCCCTGTCCTTTCTCCTTTTTCCTGTTTCCCACGCTCAGTGTAGGAGTGTCTTACCACTCAAAAGAGCCGTCTCCTGGCGAAGGAGCGGTGCGGGGGTATAGCTCAGTGGTAGAGCATTTGACTGCAGATCAAGAGGTCCCTGGTTCAAATCCGGGTGCCCCCTTGGTGGCTTTTCCATCCCTCCAGTATTTTAAAGTTGGTCCTAGGTTAAAATAAAACAAAGGGAGAATTTTTAAAATGCTCTACGCATTCTCCAACCGTAACGAGAGCCTTTGGTTTTGCTTCGTACCCGGTAGAATATAGAGAAGTGAGTAAGAGCACAAATCAGGTAAAGTCTGCTCTTCTCCATTACCCACACCAGGAGTGTCGGGATTTCTGTGGCCACCGCCAAAGCCTCGCATGTGTCAGGTGGTGCGAGGTGCCCCGTTCAGGGGACAAAATGACTCGCCCAAGTTGGCATAGCATTTCCGGTGGGGATGGGCGTGGGTCAAGAGAAGGAAACCCACAGCCACAGCCATTCTCAAACTTCAACTTTCTATATTACAGGTGACAGACGTGCCACGTTCACCCTTCCCTATTGCTCATGATACAGGCAGAATGAAAGCCCGAGAATGTTAAAATGGCCAATGTACACCCATAAATTCATTTTGGTTTACAAAAATAAAGGTACATTCTTACGCAAACTGACAAACTGATGCAGTGGTTCTCAAACTTGAGTACGTCAAAAATCACCTGGAGGCCTTATTGGAAAACCTCGTTTCAGATTCTGTAGGTCTGGGGTGGGATCTCGAAATTTTTCATTTCTAGCAAGTTCCCAGGGGATGCTGATGCTGGTCAGGGGACTACACTCTGAACTAGTACAAGGCCATCGAGTTTCATAACCTAAAGGTGGGGACAGATATATGTTGGCTGCGTGACTGCCAATATCAATGTCAGCCAGAGGAAAAGTGTGAAGAGAGCAAGGTCGTCCCTCTCGACTAGGTTTTGCCCAAAAAAAGGAAAAATAAAGGAGAAAGGCAAAGGCATGCTGCCTGGGTCAGGGGGCAGCGGCGATATTTTAAACCCGGAATCTGGTTGTGTCATCCCTAGGGCCCCAGGGGAATACTCAAGAGCATTTTTCCCCACGGCTCCCTTTAACTGTGAGATGTGTGGCGAGGCTGGACATGGAGACTGAACAGAGCTGCTGTCCAGTGCAAAGCTCAGGCCAAAGAAATACCTAACTTCTCGCCCCTTCCCTGAACACCAAGCCTCAAACTTACTACCTGTAGGTTTATCAGGCCAAAGCCCTTTCTTTAAGCTCATGTAAAGGAGAAAGCCATCCACTTTACACCTTCTTTCTTGGGTTCTGTTAAACATCGCGACATTATAAACCTTTTGAACTTGGTTTCTGTTCTCCTAAGTCTCCCTGGTCAGAGTAGAAGCTAGGCAAAATAATATTGCCCTGCTCCATTTTTACCCCGTAAGAAGTTACAACTAACATTAAACCAGTAGATCTCAAAAAGTCTCAGAGGTGCAAAGCGTTCCACACCTTTTCTTTCAACCTGAGTGTGCAGGAGCACTTCTTGTTGCTCTCAGGATATAAGATCTATATGTGGCCTTAGACCCTGTGTAACCTCTGGGGTATTGCTCTTGACTCCTCAGGTACAGGGAATATTTGCAAGGGGAAAACTGGGCCTATGGAAGTTACACTGGGAGTCTTCTAGGGATTTTGGATTCAGAACCCACAGATGTTGGGGTATTTTGGGTTGTTCCTGAGTGGAGGTGAGAAAGGAAAGGCCAAAGAGGGGATACCTGAACTTGAACCAGGGACTTCTTGATCTGCAGCCAAATGCTCTATCACTGAACTATACCCCCTTTCTTTGTAAGGATTTGTTAGGTTTGTTTTAGAGCAATCATGAATTTTCCATAGTGAGAATTGCTTGTTTTAAAATTAATCTTTTCTTGCTAGGTGATAGTGATTTTACTAATAAAGAGGAACAAAAGTTAAAAGAGCAACTAAAGACATGGCATTTTGAAGACATGTGAACTTAGGTACCAATCTGCTTTTTCTAGGCTCAATTCTGTATCCACAATTCCACCCATCTCTTTATACTAAGAAGTCAGAGAACAATCCCTTGCAAAACTGAATAGGGAATCCTTTCCTCTGGGTCTCTCTAAAAAGAATACAAACACTAAATAACCAAAATAACCAGCTAAAAGACATCCCCACTGAAAGACCTTCCCCAACTATACTCTCTAGTGGTCCCCTCTGTTATGGAGCAACTACTATGTGCCCCACTCTAGGTGAAAAGCATACTTTCAATAGGCACAAAGGTTCTTCGCTCTCACTGAGTTTAAAACCTAGTGAGACAGACTAGAAATGAGAAAGCTAAGAACTAAATGACATGAAAGAGACAGCCATTTGGCCATCTGTGGGGGGGAGGGCATTCCAGGTAGAGGAAATGGCTAATACAAAAGCCATAGAGCCAAGGTGTCTGGAGGAAGGTGGACCAGAGAAGAGCTAGTAAGAGAGCTGGAGAAGTAGCCAGGATGGTAGAGGGTGTTGTAAGCCAAGGTAAGGAGTTTGGATTTTATTCCAAATGAATGACAAAAACAGCCATTGGACAGTTTTGAGCAGAGAGATTTGAAATCACCAACCACAAGGCTGACATAAACTAAGTACTCAAGAATAGACATAGAGAATACACATCTAGAATATTATTCAGCCTTTAAAAAGAAGGAAATCTTGCACTATGCAACAACAGGGGACATTATGCTAAGTGAAATAAACCAATCATAGACAGACAAATACTGCATGATTCCACTTACATGAGGTGTTTAAAACAGTCAAACTCACAGAAGCAGAGTAGAACAGTGGTGGCCAGAGATGAGGGGAAAGAAATGGAGTTGCTAATCAATGGGTATAAAATTTCAATGATACAAGATGAATTAAGTTCTAGAGATCTACTATACAGCATTGTGCCTATAGTTAACAATATTATGTTGCACACTTAAAAATCTGTTAAAAGGGTAGATCTCATGTTAAGTGTTCTTACCACAATAAAAGAAAGCAAAAAGAGTGGACACAAAGAGACAAGTTAGGATTCTACTGCAGTAGTGCAAGTAAGAGATGGTGGTGGTATCCCTATTGCTGCTGTAGCAAATTACCACAGACTTCTTTATTAAAACAACATAAATGTGTTATTTTATAGTTCTGCAAGTCAGAATTCCAAAATCAGTTTCACTGGGCTAGATAGAATTAAGGTTTTGTCATGTCTACATTCCTTATGGAAGCTTTAGGGGAGAATCTGTTTCCTTGACTTTTGTAGCTTCTAGAGGCTGCCTGCATTTCTTGGTTCATGGCCCCTTCCTCCATCTTCAAAGCCAAGGTAGCATTTCCTCACCCTCTGATCTCAGCTTCAATCCTTATATCTTCTCTCTGTCTCTGTGATCCTCTTCTGTTCTTATTTAGAAGACCCTTGTGATTATATTGACCTCACCCAAATAACCCAGGCTAATCTCCCCAACTCAAGATCCTTAACTTAATCACATCTGCAAATCACCATTTTCATGTAAGCTAACATATTCACAAGGGGACTGGGACATGGACTTATTTGGAGGGCCATTATCTAGCCTACCACACTGAAACACCGTGGCAAGGGAGCCAAGGGCTTTCTGTATGTTGGATGGCTTAAGGAAGATGAGAGAAAGTGAAGAATCAAGAATGACTCTTACTTTTTGTCTTTGCTCTCTGGGTAGATGGTCGTATGGTTTTATGGTTTCTTCAGGTAAGGAACATTGGGAAAGGAATAAGTTTAGAAAACAAAATCAAGAGTTGCTTTTTAAAGCTCTTACACAGAAAGTAATAAAGTACAGCCACCTGTCCTTCATTCTAGGTTGGAGTCAACATGTTAAGTTTCAGGTGCCCTATAGACATTTAAGAGGAGAAGTTAAGTATGCAATTGGAGACCCCATTAGTTCTAGAGATTAGGATGAAACCCAAGGTGGAAATATAATTTTGGGAGCTGTTAGTGTATAGTTAGTAGTTGATGAAGAAGGTAGTCAGTCCCAGAAGTGTGCTAGGTTAAGCTTATACCGGCTTGTGAGAATCGAATGTTAAATTTTCAGGAATTTTTAAAGCTAGTTGACTTCACTGTGGTAGCTTGAAAAGGGAAGACAGAAGTATTTAAACCATAGGACTTGGCAAGTGCTACGAATCAAGTGCCCCAGAGCCAGTTATTAGTCATTTACCAGCATGCCACTGCTTCTGACTGATTCTGATTTTCTCTGAAAGGAAGAGGCTGGCTCTTCAGCTTAGAGAGTGAGGAGGAGAGATAAGGTGTGGAAGGTCTGAGACATGAGAAAGTGTGTGAAATATCATTTTAGAGAGTAAGATAAGGTACCTAACTAGCCAATGGGTAAGAACACTAGACAGACTGAGATTGCTGGAATGACACAGACTTATGAGTTCTCCAGCAACATTCAGTTTGGGTGCAGGCATAGGCTAATGTGATAGGTGAATTTAATTAGGATTGTGTTTTGGCAGGCAAGTACAACCAGGGGTTTATAGCGAACCAGGCACTGTGCCAGCTGCTGTGGGGAATACAAAAAGGAATGCAACATGATCCCTGCCCTCAAGGAACTTACAGTCTAGTTGGAGAAACAAGATACACACTCCAAGGGAAAAAATAACTGACAATCAAGAAAGCAAATTAAGAGACCAGAGGAAATGTGGAGACAGGTACTTGATAATGAGAGAAATGATGTCACAGACTTTCTTAAAAACTGGTAATTAGAAAGAAGCAATGGACAGGCAATCACAGCTAAAGGAAGGAGTTTTCCAATCTAGGCGAAACCTGTTGATATTTGAAGGAGCCACAGGAGAGGAGGAAGTTACTGAAGATGGGAAAGAATGGGTACAATGGGCTACAGGAGCCGAGAGGGTCTTGGGAAGGACAAAGAAAGCACTTCCTCTCGTGTGCAAAGCACAGCGCTGGGGATTCACTGCAGCTCAGGTTGCGGGCAGGGAGGATGGAAATTAGACTTAAAGAATTCCCAGATGCCAGAGGTAAACAGTACTGTTGTTAATGGAGAAGAGGAATTCCATAGCACACCCCCACAGGACCTTCCAGCCTGGGTCAGAGTGGACTTCGCCTTCCTCTCTCACCCCTTAGTCCAAATTGCTTCTGAAATCTTTTCTTGGTTCTTTAGTATCAGCCCGAGAAACCTAAAACAATTGATTGTGGATCCCAAATTATTGCTCTTCACCAAAAAGCAATGTCTGGTTAGTAACTACAATTAAACTGTAGTCTGCTACTCTCCAGCAGAGGGGGTATAGCTCAGGGGTAGAGCATTTGACTGCAGATCAAGAGGTCCCCGGTTCAAATCCGGGTGCCCCCTGCTGTTGTCTACACTTTTAAACCTTATCATCCTTAAAGATGGTAAAGAAGAAACATAAGGTAACGTTAAGCCCGTGAAGTATTGGAGTACCCTGTTCATTATGGGCTGTGTTGTGGGAATACAGAAAAGTAATGAACTACAGCGTTGGGAATATCCCGTTCTGATGCCGAGGTGGTCAACAGGAGAAGGGGTTTGTTGCACAATGGGATATCTGCAACATTTCTTTCAGGTATCCTGGGGAGTCTTGAGTGTCTCTGAGAATCCTATTTCTGGTGGGAAGAAAGAAGTTCCTAATACTACATTATCTACCTGTATTGATCTTTCATGAATACACAATGGAATTTACCAGAGGCTATATGATGTATGATATCAAAACAGATTAAAAGTGGAACGTGAAAATCCAGCTCTTTCAATAAGCCAGATATTAAAGGGATTTTCAAAAGAATGTAAAGCAAAGCCTCTCTTCTCATTAAATTATACATGTTTGGAAAAATATAGTTATTTTTCTTTTTAAATTGTGTATTTTAACAGGTAATGGATTCTTATTGTCCTAAATGAATTAACAAACATTTCACATTTTATATTTCTAATCTGGTAAATGTAATCTGGTAGATATAATCTATATAAACAAAAACGCTTTGGTAAATCTAATCTGGTAGATATATTCTGTATAAAAAGAAAATTCTTTGGGTTCCTCAATAATTTAAGAAAGTAAAGAGATCTGCAAATGAAAATATTTAAGAACTACTTCTCTAAGTAAAGAAGTAGCTCAAGGAAGAGGTTGGGAAATAGCACAGGGAAAAGATACTTGAGCAGAGTTTTGAAGAACATGTGGATAAAGCAAAAGTCCCTGAATCCTGGAGTGTGAAGTGTGGGGTGACGGGAAATGAGGCAGTGGAGAAAGTAAGCCATTTCAGAAGAGACTCCCATGCTGTTCTAAGGAGCTTGGACTTTATTCTATAAACACTAGAGGGCCAGCACAGAGTTTTAAGTATGAAAAGCTGGACGTTGTTGCAATACCCTTGAATCAAGGGAAGACCTTTAGATCTATGCACAGAATTCTTGAAGAAGCAGAGTCAAGTCAGTAGACCTTAGAGATTAGACCCGCCGTCCCAGAAGAAGAGGAGAACTAATTATGTCCCTGTTTTCTGGCTGAGACATCGGTGGTAGCAACAACCAAGAAAACTATTACAAGCAGAAGAGAAGATTTTCTGGGGAAATGATGTTTTCTGTTTTGGATATGTTAGCTTTGGAGTGCCTGTGGGGTGGAGGTGTCCCAATCATCAGTTCCATATATTGGTTGGAGCTAAGCAGAAATGTCCAGGTTGGAGATGTAGACTGGGAGTGATAAACATATAGATGGTAATTGAAGCTGTTGGTGTGAGTGTGATTACTCAGGGACATATGATAAGAAGGGACCATGAGGAAGGAGGCAAGAGCAGTATAGTATAATGGCTTACAGCTTGTGCTTTGGAATCGGCCAGACTTGGAATGGCATTCCAGCTCCGCCTTTCAAGATCTGTGTGATCTTGGACATATGGCTTAACCTTTCTATTTGTGTTCTCATGTGTAAAATGAGAATAATAATAGTACCTACATCACAGTGTTGTTGGGAAAATCCAACAAGTCACATTCCTGTAAAATGCTAACTCAATGACTGGTACTTAGTAACACTCCATAAATAGTACCTCCTCTTACTATTAGCATCCATACATGAAGAAACCATATGTGAAGAGGGTCAAGAAAGAGGGAATGGTGCCAGTGTGAAATGCTGTAGAGGCCAAGTAAGATAAAGACTGAGGAATATCCTTGGAATTTGAAAATGAGTAGTTCATGTAAACTTTCTAGTATAATTTTCCAGTATGTATAATTGCAGTCATGTAGTGAGGATACAATCTAGATTACAGGGGTTCAAGGAATGTGTGCATGCAAGAACTAAGGAAGTAGAGATTGATCATTTCCTTACCCGCTGGTTTTCACGGACCATTGAAACTGCAAAAAAAAAAAAATTGTGGCGTTGGGATGGTGGAAAGCTGACATAGGGTTGAAAGGAACATTTTTAACACCAAAAAAGATGAAAAAAGATAATCCTACAATAATAGGCCATTTTTAAATTGGGCAAATGCAGCTTTTTAAGAAACTATATTTTCCAAATATTTCTAATTTTGCCATAGATGAATGAAAATTTCTTCCAAGGATGTGGACATATGAAGGCCATTGGGGTACACTTCTTCATTTGTTCAGCAATAATTCAAAATGTACTTATTGAGTGAGGCCCTCTGCTAAGTGTTGGGGATATACTGTGGAACTAAAAGGACACGAATCCAGTCTTAATGGAGTTTGTGTTACTGAATCCAAGCTCATGCCACTCACTGCATGATATGACAGTAAGTCAAGAGATAAGATGTGGGGGCAAGGAAAGTGACTCTATTCAGAAAGCCAGCAGACCAAGAAGATGGTGAACTAATGTCTTAAAGAACCATCTTAACTCAGAGTTGATTTTCTTTTATATTAGGGAAGAGAGGTAGGAGGGGATTGCAGTCAGGAGATGACTATTGACCTCAGACATCTGGAAGGCAGCAAGAGTCTGAGGGTGGTGGTGAAACTCTTGTTCGTGGTTAGCTGACTCCAGTCATTTTGTTGACACGGGTCTGGCCATGATGTTCCTATAAGTCCTTGGCAATCCAGTCATCATTTCTGTGCTTATTACTTTCTCTCTTCAGGGGAGGAGAATTTTGGGCCAGGGGCTGGATGCATCATCTTAAGTCATGAGCAAAATTCCTTTTGATGATTAATAAACCTACGTGCAGGGCTGCAGAGCTGAGAAGCAGCTTTTTGAACCAAAGATTAAGGGATCAAAGGAGTCAGATACAATATGAAGTCAGAGATTTTTCACTCTGTTACACTTGTTGACTAGTTATATACTAGTTGGGGGAGACAGGTCATTCAACAAATAATCGTCAAATATATACTAAATATTTTAATAAATAGTATGAAGGAAAAATGCAGCATGTTAAGAGTGCTTATAATAGGAGGATCTGACCTTGTATGGGGGTTCTGGCAGATTTCCCTAAGAAAGAGACATTTAAGCTTATATCAGAAAAATCAATAGACATGAAACATGTGATGAAGGCAGTAGGCAGGGTAGAGGATCCCAACACGTGTAAGGCCTATGGGTATTCCAGGGCACCAACAGTATCTGGGACTAAATCGCCAACACTGCAGAGCAAAAGAGAGCCTAGTGCAAGATGAGGTTGACAAGGTAGGGTGATGCTAGATCAGGGCCTGGTAGGCCATACTATGGATTTTAACTTTGACTATAAGAGCAATAGAAACAATTTGAGGATGCTCATTAGAATGACATGGTAATATTTATGCTTCTGAAAAATGATTCCTGCCTATTGTATGAAGCGTGAGCCCTACATCACCTGGCCCTATTACTTCTGACCTTCTCTCCTACTACTCTTCCCTTCACTTTGTCTGTCAGTCACACGCAGCTTCCTTGTGGAGCCTCATTGTTCAGGCAAACTTCCACCTTAGGGCTTTTCATTGACAGATGACTTATCTGGACTGCTCTTCCCAGACATTCCTGTTACTAGCTCCCTCACCTTAATGTCTTAGCTCTAATGTCAACTTCTTCCATGAAACCTTCACTGACCATTCTATCTTGAACTGCAACCTGTCTCTCCTTCCACTTCCTGATCCCTTGTTTACTTTCATTTTTAAAAATACCATCACCATCTAACATACTATACACTACAATTATTATATCTATTTAGTGTCTAATATTCACCTTTATCACCACCCCAGCAGAACATAAGTTCCATAGGGCAAAAATGTTGACGTTTTATTCCCTGATGTAGTCTAAATGTATGCCCAGGACAGTATCTGACATAAAGGAGGCGCTCAATATTTAAATCAGTATATCAACAGAAGTCAGAAGAATGGGGAGACTGATATCAAGCTATTTAAAATGCAAATGGTTATTTAGTGCTAAAACGACTCTTCACAATTATATCACATCTTAATGAAACCGTTTAGAGTTCTTTCTACCTGAGCGCCCTACGCCCTGTGTTCTTTGTGGGTCCTACACACACAAACCGTTTTAATAATTTCTGAACCTCTGGTGTCCAACGAAGTCCCTGGCACATAATAAGTGCTCAAAAGAGGTTGCTGGGTAAATTAACAAACCAATATTTCTGTGCCCTCAACTACTTCCTAGCTCGTAAAGAGGAAACTCTGGGCCTAAATCACTTCGGCAGCCCTCATCTCCTACACCGCCCACTTCGCACAGAGCTCAAACCGAAGCACAGGATTTATGACGCAATAAGACAGCGCCCTGGGGAAACGGAGGGTTCTGCAAGCTCCGGGTCACGTGATGATGCCGGGCGTGACGTCGATGTTCTTATCCCAGAGTGCTTTGTACTTACTTCCTTTTTATCCTTTTCCGGCCTTCAAGATGTCGAAGCGAGGTGAGGATTTAGTTCTGGGAGATCCTTCGCCATCTGTTGTGATGTGGCTGCTGGCTTCACCGGGAGCGGCGGCCATGGGCGGCTGGGACGCTTTGCTGTCCTCCGGGCCAGAGAGAGAGAGGAGGGTCATCGGGAGAGTACCGGAGGGGTCCCCGAAAGCGGCCGAGGTGTGGGCCTGAAGAATTGAGCTGGCAGGATCTAAACACTATTCTAGACCGAACCCCGTAGGACCGCTCCGCGCCCAGCGCTGCAGTAATAGGGTGGAAGTTGGACTGGTTTAGGCATTAGAGTGGGCGACTTGTACGGTCTCCCACCTTGCAGGAAGAACTACGTGGTGCAAAAGTTGGAGTGAGAATTGAGTCGTCCAGGCCCTTTAATCTCAACGTAAGGGTGGTAATGAAAAATTGGTTATTTGCCATGAGACCTAGATGGCACATGGGGAGGAGGTAAGGAGGCCTAGAAAGAGCGAATCTGTATGTAGTGTACCGTTTCCCAAAGCATGTGCGAATGAATTTATAGCCTGAGAGTATGAAGGGAACTCCGAACTATGACTGGACAGTGATCTTTCTTGTGCTTCCTTTCCTTCCCACAGGACGTGGTGGGTCCTCCGGTGCAAAATTCCGAATTTCCCTGGGTCTTCCAGTAGGAGCCGTGATCAATTGTGCTGACAACACAGGTGAGACCTTGGGCTGCACCCTCCTGAACTCCCCCTTCTAAAAGCACTTGATGGGCCTTTTGCTAATGACCCACTGAGCCGTCAAGAAAGGGCAGAGTAAAAACACCACTTCTGGGTGAAGCGGCAGCAGCTTGTGCTGTTCGGCTTCAATCGGTGGTGTGACAAGGTGTTTCACCTTGGAGGGAACTAACTGCTTGGGTTTGTGAGCAGCGGGAGAGGCGGAGAGGCTTTGGGAGTGTTGGGGAAATGTTTTGATGGCAGAACTGCCTAATAGGCTCCCCAAATAATTCATTTTTATATCCTCTTAAAGGAGCCAAAAATCTGTATATCATCTCTGTGAAGGGGATCAAGGGACGACTGAATAGACTTCCTGCTGCTGGTGTGGGTGACATGGTGATGGCCACAGTCAAGAAAGGCAAACCAGAGCTCAGAAAGAAGGGTGAGTAGAAACCTGGTCTCCTTATCCCCTGGTGGACAGTTAAAGGGCTTCTCCATTTATTGAAAAATGGAACGAAATATAGTTTTACCATTCTCAAGGCCTCTTAAAGATTTCCTTTGAGTGGCAGTGTGAGATACATATTTGAAATTGAAGGTCTGCTCTTGCTGTCTTAGAGACTGTTCTCTTTAATATCCAGTTTTACATACAATGTTCTTGCCTCCTTACTCCTTAGATGTATTTGCCACACTTAAGCCAGGGTCCATCTTTTAAAACTAAATCTTGTCACTTCCTTACTTAAGTTCTTGATTGGCTTCTAGTGTAAGCTGGGATACTTCATATTTTCCCAGCAAGTTGGTATAGATCACCTCACATACCTACACCTAAATAAACAAAAGCCCTTTGTTCTGCAATTTCCAGTCCACCTCATGGTGCCTTCCTCAGCTCTCTGCTCCTTTCAGTTTTTAGTTTCTTGCTCCCTTTCCTTAGTACCTCCAGTTCTTTGTACTTGCTGTGCCTCCTGCCTGGAATACTATAGTCCAATCATCTTCAACTCACCACCTTGACATTTCCCAGTGCTGCTGCAACCCTCCCCTCCCCATTAAACCTTCATCCAGGTTGTAATTTTTGTGACGTTTAGGGTTGTCTTTTCTGTTTAAGTTCCATAAGAGCTGGTAACTGTCTTTAGTTCATTCTCAATTTCCTTGGCTCCAAATTAATTTGATGATACTTACTTAGTAAATGTATTTTTTTGATGGGTTTTTTAGAGCTTGACTAGGTGAGATCCCAGCTTTAAGACTTCCCATTATCTCGGGCAAGTTTCATATTCTGGAACTACTAGTTTGAAAGGGAATAATGATCCTTAAATTCTTTCTCAAGTGGTTGTGAGATTCTGGTGATGAGCTGAGCATGTAGAGCATCTGGCCAACATTACCTAGTACTTTATCAGTACAGAGTAATAGATGCTATTCTTAATGCTTTAAGGCAGGTTCTTTTTATAGATGAGATTGATTTAAGATTGTGATTTGTCAAAAGTTTGGCATGGCTGCTTTGAAGTCTCTGAATAGAAACTAAAAGAGAGAGCTGCTCATTACTCAGTTGTGGGCTTACCCCAAAAGTTTTCCACTGGGTGTATGAATTTAAAAAGGGAGCCCTCAGACTTTCTTTTCAGCTCCTGAACTTCCTTCCTACCTGCTTAGTTTGTCTCTGCCCTGAGATATCTTGCTTTTCCTGAGAAGTCTTAGCTTTCTCTTGTGTGCCCTACTACATATGTAATGGGTCTTAGCCACATATCACAGTTACTCCCCCCCAGGTTTTTTAGCCTTTTGGTCAGATTTTTCTTTGCTCTTTATTATCTACTTGAGGACTTGGTGGATAAGGAATAAGTAGCATTGGGGTGGTTAAGCATTGATTAATCAATGTGTAGATTGGGATCAGCATGCAAGGGGACAGACTTTCCTCTTGGAACACTTACTGAGTCTGATCTGTGGCCTGGGGAGCTGTCAGGGAAGGGCAGAGCAATTAGCCATCACGTGGGTGAGATGGCAGCAGTATGTGCTGTCTGTCTGAGTCAGTCATGGGACAGACCAGAGAACAAAAACACTTCATGGTTTTAAAAATAGTTCTGAATTTCCAACTCAGTTAATGTCGTTGGTCCTTGTTTCTGCTAAATGAATACATTCACTCGCCTTAGACTTGCATGCAGTGCGTGGAAATGTGAAAAAGGGGCAGGACTGGAAGTCCAGAGTCCTGAGTTTGTGTGGCCTTATTTATCCACCAGATTTGTTTGTCCGATTTAAATGTTTATAAGTAGGCGAGGGTCCAATGGAGGGGGCCCTCAGTACATACAAATTACCTGTAACTTGTTGTGTGTCTCGTTAAAAATTTGTTTAGAGGCTGTACATAGATAGTACTTAGATAGTACTTCCCTTGAGGATAGCCAGGATCCCTGTCCTTATGAAAAATCCTGTATTTCCAGTGCTTCATCTTGAATATGTAACTATAACTTTATCCCTGTTTTTCAAGAGGAAAATTTGTGTTCCAGAAGATGTGCCTTGTTGAAGTTGTCTAAGCTAGTATCAGTCAAAATTTGAATCCAGGTGTGTCTGACTCTAGTTCTTTCAAGTATAGTAGATGCTTCTTTTGAAGGTCTGGAAAAGTGTTCACTTCAGTGCAGGTAGGTTTTTTTAAAGTTACTCATGACCTTGGAAAAGAGTTCCTCAAAAAAATGAGTTAATTGCACAAGAAATACAAGTAGAATAGAATAAGACTTCTCTTAGACCTCCAAACTATGATATTATTATCATCTAATATTAATTATTAATACTGTTAATATTTTGTTGTACAACTTTGCCAACCTCTATGCAAAAAATTAGCTTACAAACTTTCTCTGTTAATGGGACCATTTACCTTCTCATAACTCATTCTTGTTTCACAAATCATTGTCCTATATAAAAATTACAGGTGTATATAATTTTAAGTGGTTCTGCTCTGTTTACTTCCAACTTTTTGCTCTGTTAAAACAAAATATATGAAAAGCTAATGACAAATATACTTTGGCACTTTGTCCAAGTGGAAAGTGTTAGGGAGCTAGATGGGATAGAAACTGCTTTCTTGTGGCCCTGGGACTTGACAGGTAAATGACCATTGTCCTTTTCCCCCTCTTAGTACATCCAGCAGTGGTAATTCGACAACGAAAGTCATACAGGAGAAAAGATGGTGTGTTTCTTTATTTTGAAGATAATGCGGGGGTCATAGTAAATAATAAAGGAGAGATGAAAGGTAAGAAAGAATCCATGTTGTTCTTAGGTCTTTGAGATTGAATAGTGTTTAACTCAGGTCCAGAAGGAGCAAAGGTCTGATCTTAACCTGTCACCTCAACATTTTTTTATGCAGGTTCTGCCATCACAGGACCAGTTGCAAAGGAGTGTGCAGACTTGTGGCCCAGGATTGCATCCAATGCTGGGAGCATTGCATGATTTCTTCAGTGTATTTGTAAAAAAAAAAAAATCCATTAAAAATTACTTGCTCCCAATGCTTTCCTTTCTCCTCATTTCTACATGTCATTCCTCTTAATAGCACATAACACTTGTTTCCTTTGTAAGATGAAATTATTCAGTGTACATTTTTTCTGGACATGTGCAAAACTTCATAGTTAATTAGAGTTTGTAGTCCTTAAAATAAATTGCAGATAATAGGTACTGCCAGATGGCAGGTTACCCATGTAACTGCCCTGCAATTAGATATTTGAGATAGGTAGAGTATGGGGTCACATCCTGGACATTCTTGGAGTTCAAGGAGTTGAGTGAGTAGGAACCACATACACATGGATATATGCAGACTTCTACATTTACAGGCTTTTTTTTTTTTTTTCGGGTAAATTGGCACATAAATGGTTTATGTTTATAAAACCTTATACATGGCAATTGCCTTGTAAATTTGTTCTCATGGAAGATGATTCAGTTAATATGCAGATTTTTTTTTGCTATCAAAGTATCTTGACAGGATGGCCATATAATGTATCTGCCAAACCCTAGTTTGACAATAAAAGGTGATACAATCATGCCAGTACAATAGGCGTAAGCCCTGGTGAGTTCTGCCTAAATGCATTGAGCACTGCAGCTTTTCTTTCCAAACCATGAGAATTGACTAAGGTGTCAATTGGTCTGGGAAGAAGAAGCACTCAGCTGCTTTGGATCAGTCTGGGCTAAAAATGTTAGGCTTTTTCAAGAAGTATAGTTTTCTGTATAGAAAATAGCCTTAAGTGTTACCTATAAATTGGGTATAATGCAAGGCTGAAGATTAGAGTGAAAGTGAAGACCCTAAGCACTTAGTCACTGGTTGAGATAACTATATTTTTTACCTTTAAGATTAGGAACAGGATGTACCAGAACTCTAGAACAGTAGTTAACCTGAGGAGTTAAGTGACCAGCCCATACCCCAGACCAATTACTATGGAGGTAGGACCCCCCGAGCATCAGTACTTTTTGAAGCTGTTCAGGAGATGGCGACGTGTAGCCAAGGTTGAGAACCAATGCTTTGTCCAGACTGGGCCAGTCTTGATTTTAGCAATATTAAATCCAGACATTTCTAAAACACCTGTCTTCCTCTCTAACCCCATCCTTCACCCTGGTGAGTTTCAAGTCTAACATGAAGCACCCACGTCCTCTTGTGGGGTTATATGAAATTTTTCACCTTCCTACTATAAATGTGAGGTGTGAGAACTAGGCCTCTCATTTTTTCCCCTAAGTTGTCTAATGTCCATGTTCTTTCCAAAGTATAATAGAATGGGCTCAAAACTATAGATTTCCTGTAATTTCAGATTGATTTATAGGTTTCCCATCATTTGGAAAGCTTATGCTAAGTATTGAATTGCCAGGCTTGGTGGTTTTTGTGTATAGGTATGTTGCAACCCTTCCTAATTAGGTAATGTCCTTTCATATAAAAATATTGTTAGTGAATATATAAAAGAATCCCTCCCTGAACCTGTTAACATTGTCTGTAAAATGAGGATAATAGCACCTCATAGAGTTGGTGTGAGGAACAGTTTTACAAGTCATTTTAATAATGTAAAGCATCTGTAAGGGCTTAACTACTCAAGGGGAAAATTTGGGAAGTCAACAGTATAAAGAAACACCAGTAATTGCAACTATAGAGTATCACTCCCATTTTCCTGTATCCTGTCATAATGCATAAAATTAGCCAAAGGAAAAAATACGTCAACCTACTGGTGTTTTTAACAGGAGGAGTAATACTGGCTGATGAAAAGAATTGGGTGGGGAGGGGAGAAGTGCTTTAAGTGGACTTGAAATTGAGGAGACCTGAATTCTGGTTCTGGGTCTGCCACTAAATGAATTTAGGACTACTACAAAGCTTCTGAGCTTCAATTTACAGTTGCGTAACAGAGTGGAAGTAGTGGCAATCTGAACTCTAATCCATTCTGGGTACAAGGTTTTTACTGGCATCGTGTTGGGGAAACTTGCTCTGAAAGGAAACGGGAGCTGCCCGATTACACTCACACTGCCCACATTCACTTATCCCCACTCTTAAATCTCCCGTGCCTCTTGCTGTCTTCTGGCCATCCTCACCTGAGGGCCACACAAGCAACTTCTCCCACAACCCTAAGTACCAACCCCGTGGGATGGGAACAGTAGGGTTTGTGACGCAGCGACGATTGACACCACGTAACAATGAGCAGGGGAGCCCCGACCTAGGGCTCTCCACTCCCACCGGAAAAGCCCTTGGAGGCTGCAGTGGCTGGGATGGCGTACTTGTGTGAGTGTCGTCTTTGGCTGGAGAAAAGCTTCATCTTGGATGGGGTCGCCGTGAGCTCCATGGCCCGCACTTATGAGCACTTGAGGCCTAAGCTCTGGTCTGCGATTCCGCCCTACAACGCGCAGCAGGACCACCACGCCCGCCGGTACTTCCAGAGTCCCGTGGTTCCGCCAGTTTTACGGAAAACTTATCAGGTAGAGGATCGCCCCAGGAACCCCAGGGCCCGCAGAGGATGACCTTGGTGGAGGGGCTGACTTCTCAAATCCCGGCATCTCACTCCCACGCCCTCACCTCCAGGGAGCTCCCCCACTCCCGTCCCCTCAGTTTTCTTACTGAAACCGGGAACTGGGTGTGTGTGTGTGTGTGTGTTTGTGTGTGTGACAGGTGTTGAGCTCTCTGAGCTCACAGAATCACCTTCCATCCCAGAATTTGAGAAAGATCTCATTTTGGGTTTGTGCAGGTGTAGGCAACTAGGCTCACAACTACCTCTCCCAAACAAATCGGTTCCATTGTCCTTTTTAAGGTCACAGACCCGCCCTTGGGGTGACTTCACGCCGCAAATTCCCTAAAAGCGCGGAAGTCCGCGTGACCTCAGTGAACATGATAAAAAGAGCTGCCTGGACCCTCCAGGCGAGGCGCGCTGTCGGTGACACCACTATTAGGAAAGGGCTGGCGCGCTGGGGTCTAAAATGAGCCCGTAGGAAGGAAACGTCCCCAACCTCTGCGACCTCACTTCTCCCCAGGCCTTTTCCCTCGCGGGTGTCGCCCCTCCCTAGCCAGTACTTCCCAGGGATCAAAGAGCCTGAGGCTATTTGCTGATGACGCCAAACATTTTTCAACGCTTTTGCCTCCAATACTTGTGTCACAGAGGCGTGGGGAAGGGAGAAGAGGGCTTAATGGGAGTTACTCTGTGAACAAATTTTGGGCTTTGTGGTCCCGAGTGTTTGTGCATGTTCCTTCCATGTACATAGGGACACATCTGTGTGTGCCCTGCTTGTGTGTGCCGTCTAACATTTATGACAGATGGAGTCCAGAGTCTGGGAGTCGGGGGAAGAGAAAAACTTGAGTATGTAGAAGTTTGAAAATAATATAGTGCACTGTATACACTTTTGAAACTTTCTGTACTGCATTTTATAATTAATCATCACAGCCACCATTTGTGGTATATATTTTCATTTAAATGAACGTAATGTTTATTGAACCTTTACTAGGCCAGGCCCTTTGTTTGAACTATCTCACTTAATCTCACAGCCACCCTCCTTTTGCTGATGAGGTCATTGAGGTCCAGAAAAGCTGTGTGATTTGCTCAGGGTCACACAGCCTGTTAGTTGCTGAGCTGGAATTAGAACCAGTCTGTTTGGCAGCAGCCACTGAGCCCTTAATGGCCAAGCTAGGTTGCCTCTGAGAGGCAATAGGTCAATTAGTATATTAATATTTAATCTGTCTGGATCAGTCATCCCCAGCTATGACCTCTTCCCCCACCCCTAAGCAAGCCCCAGGGGAGTTTGCCCTGTGTCCCTCTCAGAATGGTGTCTGACAAGTCTGTATTTTCTCCCTCTTTCTCAGGATCATGGTGGTACAGGAAGGGACGGCAAGATAGTGGATAATTTCCACAGCTTCGGGCAGGAACAGAGATACCTCAACAGGAGAAACGGGGCAGGGACAGGCAAGTGCCACTTTGCACTTTTCAGCCTCATCATGGTACCACCTAGTGTGCTGGGTCCCACAGTTCCAAGAGAGATATTGGGCCAGAGAGAGACCTGGTTGGGGGAAAGAGGCCCAGGATGGCATCCTCTAGTTCTTCCTACCGTACATGAGCAGATGGTGTCACAGTGCTCCCTATATTTACTCACTGAACACCTACTGTATGTCAGTACCTACTACCTCTATGTTACATCTCAGGAAACTGAGGTTTAGGGAGTTAAGGTGATTTGCTGAGAAGAATGAGCTGGGATTGGAATTCCACTCTTTCCAATTATAAAGGCTGTGTTCCTCAACTGTTCCATGAGGAGTCTGAGTCTCATTTTCCAGGCCCAGTTTAGCAGCAACAGGAAAGGGAGGGTGGAGAGATGCTTTTCTGACAGGGTGAACCCTCCTCCCACCCTTTGGCCACCCTCTAGTCACATGATCCTTTGCACCATTTGGACAAATTGAGCTCATCCATTTTCTCCAGATGGATCAGAGACAAGGGTGAAATTTTCTCAGTTGTCATGGGTTCAAGGCAAGTTCAGCCAAGCCCAGAAGTTTCTGGCCCCTTCTGTCTCAGCATATACCATGCACACTTCTCCTGCATGCTATTCCTGGTATGAAGTTTGGTTAGGAAGCCATCTGCCTCCTTGACTTCACCAGCCCTTGGCTTGTCGGTCAAGAGGCTGGAGACATTTGAGGACTGAGGGGTCAGCTGGGACATGGGGAGCACAGTGATGATAGCCAGGTTAGTAACCATACCAGCCCAGTGGGAGTGGGGACAGCAAGAGGAGGCTGCAGGCTGAGGCCTCTCTTTCTCTCTGCCCCCAAGGGCATTCCCTCCAGCAGGTGACCGGGCATTATCACTACAATGCTGATCTCAAAATGATCAGGGGGTTCAATGGTCGGTTTGGCTATCGCAGGAACACCCCTGCCCTCCGCCAGCGCCCATCTGTCTTTGGAGAAGTCACCCGATTCCCTCTCTTCTAATAGACCTCTTCCCTTCATACCTCAACCTGGATTTCTAAGGCAGATGTTTAAATGAACTCTCAATGGTATTTTTATATAATAAAGCTTTCATTTGTGTCCCCACATGTGCTGTTCCTTCCCTGAGGTTGGGTGAGGGAGCAGGCTAGTGTCTCCACCCTCAGCTTCTCTACCCTATGGAGCGGAGGTGAGAGGAGAAAGGGCTTCTCAAGTCTGGGCCCTAACACTCATGTCAACAAGGCCCAGGCTTGAAAGGAAAGGCCTCAGATCTCCCCTGCTGATGTGAGGAGGAGAATGTGCACTACCTAGCCCTCAGCAGAGCTCTTCCCGGGTCATGAGGAGGGCCCCAGGTCAGGAGCTGGCTACTGTTGCCATCAAGAAGGGAACAGGCAGTACAGCCACAGAGATTAGTGTTCGATGTCCTGAGGATTTCCTGATTTTCCTTAGAGTCATCCCATCCAAAAGAACCAACATCTTCCTTCCCCTTTCCACTCCTAATTCATCAAGAGATAGGGCAGAGAGGATTAAAGATGGCCACGTGAGAGGTGCGACAGAGGCTTCCTCCTAAAACCTATAATACGAAAATATACCTAATACAATTAATCCTGAAAGAGCACCAGGAAGGAGGACTGCACCAGACTGCATACAACTGGAGAAAAGAGCAGACCTCACGGAACAGGGTAAAGTACCAAAGCTGTGGCCCTGCAGGACCCAAGCCCTTCCCCCACCCCAGCTCACTGGCTGGAGGAAGAGAAATGGAGCTGGGAGGGAGTGGAGGCCTGGGACTGCTGAATACCTAACTCCAGAGATCTGCTCTGGGAGCACAAACCTACATTTCGTGGTGCTTTCATGATACTCTCGTGATTGGGGGATTGGAAAGATAGGATGAGCAGAATTCCCAGAGAGACTGAGATTCCGGCCACTTGTGGAAAGCAGGGATCCATATCCAGCTGTTCTGGGACAAAGGAAGGGTGGACAGTCTGAGAGACTTCCTAACAAGGAAGCCCTTAGCAGGAGGGCTGCTAAAGGGGCAAGGATTGCACAGAACTTACTGCTCAGGAGAAAGGACAGGTAGACAAAATTGTCCGGGTACTCTCTGCCCAGTAGGTTGGGAGCTTTCATGATCTCCAGGTGCTCCAGCTCCCTGGCTGGCTACACAGCTCCAGGGACCCCCCTCTGTGATAGGCAGCCTACTGCACCTATCTCCCAGCCAGCCCCACCTGGCTTGCAAATTGGCAAACTCTACCCTGGCATTAGGCCAGCCAGACGGAAGATCTGTCTACAGCAACTGCAAACGCAAGGCATTGAGGCTTATGCCTGTGTGCTTGGTGAAATGGTATCTCACTGTGACCCTCCTTACCCCAGAACGACTCAGGAGACATGGGCCCATGCAAGAGATTTTATTATCTGCAAGAGAAAATGGCTGCCCCCAGAGAGAGGGAGCAACAGCTCGTGGGTGAGGAAGCACATTTTTAAGGAGTAGGGGTAGGGTGTGTTCTGCATTGGTGATTGGGTCTTAAGGGGTGGGGGTCTTAGTGTGCCAGAATTTGCCTTCACTTGGCCCACTGGTTTAGGCAGTGGAGACACACACAGCAGCCAGGAAGCAGGAAACAGCTCTTTCTTCCTCCCAGGCACCAATACCAGACCCCTGTCATTGCTTCAGGGGCTGAGCAGCTCCAGAGAGTAGAGCTTCTGGACACTAGAGGGTGCAATATACAAATATGAAAGGCCAAAGGAACCTGGTTCAGAGTAAAATTAATGTAACTCCTGAGAAAGATGACATGGACCTCATGACTCTTCCTGAAAGGGAGTTCAAAATAAAAATCATTAACATGCTAATGGAGGTACGGAAAGATATTCTAGAACTCTCCAGTTGGAGATCCAATCATTAAAGAGCACAATGGAGGGAATTAAAAGCAGATTGGATATGGTGGAGACGATAAATGAAATAGAAACCAGAGAAGAGGAATATAAAGAAGCTGAGGCACAGAGAGAAAAAAGGATCTCTAAGAATGAAAGAATATTGAGAGAACTGTGTGACCAATCCAAATGGAACAATATTTGCATTATAGGGGTACCAGAAGAAGGAGAGATAGAGAAAGGGATACAAAGTGTCTTTGAGGAGGTAATTCCTGAAAATTTCCCAAATCTGGGGAAGGAGATAGTCTCTCACGCCATGGAGATCCACAGATCTCCCAACACAAGGGACCCAAGGAAGACAACACCAAGACATATAGCAATTAAAATGGCAAAGCTCAAGCATAAGGACAGACTATTAAAGGCAGCCAGAGAGAGGAATAAGATCACATACAAAGGAAAGCCCATCAGGCTGACATCAGACTTCTCCCCAGAAACCTTACAGGCCAGAAAGGAGTGGCATGATGTATTTAATGCAATGAAGCAGAAGGGCCTGGAACCAAGATTACTTTATGTGGCAAGATTATCATTTAAATTTGAAGGTGGGATTAAACAATTTCCAGATGAGCAAAAGCTGAGAGAATTTATCTCCCACAAACCATCTCTACACTCTATTTTGGAGGGACTGCTATAGATGGAAGTGTTCCTAAGGTTTAATAGCTGTCACCAGTGTGGGGGCCCGGCCTACGGCCGAGGCTGAGCCCCACTCTAGCTGGACAATGCCCTAAAGATGGCGCCTGCTTCCTGCTCACCACCCTTTCCCCTCTTCCCTGTTGGGGATTGGCCCAGCAGACTTCTGTACCCGTGCACAGCTCATGCTGCCCACTTAGAGTGGTGCGTGACACCTATCCGCTTAAAGGTCACGCATGATACTGTCCCGGATTGGTTGGGTGACTGAATATAAGGGAGCCCGCCGGGAGGGAAAAAAAGAGGAGCTGCCTGACAACTGCTGTAACTGCCGTGAGAGATTAGACAATAAAGCCTAGAGAAGAATCAAGACCTTGGGCGTGTTGCTTCAGTCCCTGAAGGGTCGCGACAACCAGAGGTAATAAAACAACACAGTAAAGAAAGTAGAAAAGGCAAGGAAAACAAAAGCAAAAATGAACAGGTGGGACTATATCAAGCTTAAAAGCTTCTGTACAGCAAAGAACACCACCAATAGAACAAAAAGGCATCCTACAGTATGGGAGAATATATTCATAAATGACAGATACAATAAAGGGATGACATCCAAAATATATAAAGAGCTTATGCACCTCAACAAACAAAAAGCAAATAATCCAATTAAAAAATGGGCAGAGGAGCTGAACAGACAGTTCTCCAAAGAAGAAATTCAGATGGCCAACAGACACATGAAAAGATGCTCCACATCACTAGTCATCAGAGAAATGCAAATTAAAACCACAATGAGATATCACCTCACACCAGTAAGGATCACCCCCATCCAAAAGACAAAGAACAACAAATGTTGGCAAGGATGTAGAGAAAGGGGAACCCTCTTACACTGCTGGTGGGAGTGTAAATTAGTCCAACCATTGTGGAAAACAGTATGGAGGTTTCTCAAAAAACTCAAAATAGAAATACCCAAGAATCTGACCCAAGAATTCCACTCCTAGGAATTCCAACCCTAAGAATGCAGCTGCCCAGTTTGAAAAAGACAGATGCACCCCTGTGTTTATCGCAGCACTATTTACAATAGCTAAGAAATGGAAGCAACCTAAGTGTTCATCAGTAGATGAATGGATAAAGATGTGGTACATATACACAATGGAATATTATTCAGCCACAAGAAGAAAACAAATCCTACCATTTGCAACAACATGGATGGAGCTAGAGGGTATTATGCTTAGTGAAATAAGCCAGGTGGAGAAAGGCAAGTATCAAATGATTTCACTCATCTGTGAGTATAAGAACAAAGAAAAATATTGTAGGAGCAAAACAGCAGCAGACTCATAGAACCCAAGAACGGACTAACAGTTACCAAAGGGAAAGGGACTGGGAAGGGGTAAGGGGGGGGGAAGAAAGGGGGCACTATGATTAGCATGTATAATGTTGGGGAGGGCACAGGGAGGGCTGTAAAACACAGAGAAGACAAGTAGTGATTCTACAGCTTCTTACTATGCTGATGGACAGTGACTGTAATGGGGTATGTGGGGGGACTTGGTGATGGGGGGAGTCTCGTAAACATAATGTTCCTCATGTAATTGTAATAATACCAAAATAAAAGAATAAAAAAAGGGAAGTAGAACAGCTAATTACTAAGCAAATGCAAAATTAAATTAACTATCCCCAAAGTCAATCAAGGGATAGACAAAAAGTACAGAATATGATAGCTAATATATAAAGAATGGAGGAGGAAGAAAAAGGAGGAGAAAAAGAAAAGAACCTTTTGATTGTGTTTGTAATAGCATATTAAGTGAGTTAAGTTAGAGTCTTAGTTGGTAACCACGAATCTAAAGTCTGCAATGGCAATAAGTACATACCTATTGATAATCACCCTAAATGTAGATGGACTGAATGCACCAAGCAAAAGACATAGAGTCACTGAATGGATAAAAAAATGAAACCCACTTATATGCTGCCTACAAGAGACTCACTCTAAATCCAAAGACATACACAGACTAAAAGTGAAGGGATGGAAAAAGATATTTCATGCAACTAATAGAGAGAAAAAACCAGGAGTTGCAGTACTTGTATCAGAAAAAATAGACTTCAGAACAAAGAAAGTCACAAGAGACAAAAAAGGACATTACATAATGATAAAGGGGTCAATCCAACAAGAAGATATAACCATTATAAATATCTATGCTCCCAACACAGGAGCACCCACGTATGTGAAAAAATTATTAGCTGAATTAAAAGGGGAAATAGAATGCAATGCATTCATTCTAGGAGACTTCAAACTCCACTCACTCTGAAGGACAGATCGACCAGCAGAAGATAAGTAAGGACACAGATGCACTGAATAACACATTAGAACAGATGGACCTAACGGACATCTACAGAACTCTACACCCAAAACCAAAAGCAGCAGAATACACATTCTTCTTAAGTGCACATGGAACATTTTCAAGAATAGATCATATACTAGACCACAAAAAGAGCCTCAGTAAATTAAAAAAGATTGAAATTGTACCAACCAGTTTCTCAGACCACAAAGGTATGAAACTAGAAATAAATTACACAAAGAAAATGAAAAATCCCACAAACACATGGAGGCTTCACAACATGCTCCTAAATAACCAATGGACCAATGACCAAATAAAAACAGAGATCAAGAAATATATGGAGACAAATGACAACAATAATTCAGCACCACAAAAATCTGTGGGACGCAGCCAAGGCCGTGCTAAGAGGAAAGTATATTGCAATACAGGCCTACCTCAGGAAAGAACAACAATCCCATATGAGCAGTTTAAACTCACAATTAATGAAACTAGAAAAAGAAAAACAAATGAGGCCCAAAGTCAGTAGAAGGAGGGACATAATAAAGATTAGAGCATAAATAAATAAAATTGAGAAGAATAAAACAATAGAAAGAATCAGTGAAAGCAAGAGCTGGTTCTTCAAGAAAATAAACAAAATAGATAACCCCCTACCCAAACTTATTGAGAAAAAAGAGTCTACACACATTAACAGAATCAGAAATGAGAAAGGAAAAATCACTACAGACACCACAGAAATACAAAGAATTATTAGAGAATACTATGAAAAATTATATGCTAACAAACTGGACAACCTAGGAGAAATGGACAACTTTCTAGAAAAATACAACCTTCCAAGGCTGAACAAGGAAGAAACAGAAAATCTGAACCGACCAATTACTGGTAATCAAAAACTTACCTAAGAACAAAACTCCTGGACCACATGGCTTCACCACTGAATTGTATCAAATTTTTAATGAATATTTAGTGAAGACCTAATACCCATTCTTCTTAAAGTTTTCCAAAATATAGAAGAAGAGGAAATACTTCCAAACTCATTCTTTGAGACCAGTATCATTCTAATACCAAAACCAGGCAAAAACACCACAAAAAAAGAAAATTACAGACCAATATCCCTGATGAACATAGATGCAAAAATACTAAACAAAATATTAGCAAAATGTTGGAAGCTGGTCCAAACCGCCAGCCTGATGACACAGTCCGGGCAGTCGGATGGAAGGGACTGCGCAGCGGCCCTCCCAGAGGAGCAACCCCGGTGTGCCTCCTGCTCATTTGCTTAGTTTGATTTCAATTCAAGCTGCCCTTCAGGGAAGAGGCCATATCTAATTCTCCCTGAAAATTTTAGGTACTGGCCCTAAAGGAAACTGGAAAAAAACACTACTGTCCCTGTGACTACCCCTGATGATGGGAAAGTGAGACCCCATGAGAATTGAACCCAAGTTTATGGGGAAAAGATATGGGGAATTTACCTGGGGCGAGGTTCCTTCCCCCGCCACTACGTGGCCTCCAAATAACATATCCAATCATTAATGGCAACAGGTGGGTACAGAGAACAAATGATATTCTGTGGTTGGCCAGCCAGAGAACAACCTGGCAAACTATAAAACAAATGAGAACAGGGCATTACCTAACTCCAGATCAGAAAAATCTCCATTGTAAGTCTTACTGAAAATGGGTCTGAGGCACAGTTCATAAAATTTGTCCCTGCCTGCCAAAAAGTCATCGTGTTCTTTTAGAGAGAGCCTTCTTCTTTCCTACCGGAGATGAAGAATGGGAGTATAGCTGAAAGAATGAGGGCCTTACATAAAAAAAAAATAGAATAGTGAACTTTAGATAGTCATCTGTAAGGAAACCAAGAGTCTGGCACCTACCTAACCTTTGTGAGATTTTCTGGCTGCAATAACTAAAAACCAAGCTTATTTAGAAACAAGTTAACTGCTAAGACCTACCAAATGATGTAATCTCATTCTCCAAACTCATGTAACCGTGCTATGTGTGAATTATATGATTAATATCTGTACTTTATGTAATCAAAGAGTATATAATCAAGCTGCTACTTTTCTTTCTTTTTATTTATTTATTTTGGTATCATTAATCTACAATTACATGAAGAACATTATGTTTACTAGGCTCTCCCCTTCACCAAGTTCCCCCCGCATACCCCTTCACAATCACTGTCCATCTGCGTAGTAAGATGCTGTAAAATCACTACTTGTCTTCTCTGTGTAGCACAGCCCTCCCCATGCCCCCCATGCACTATACATGCTAATCATAATGCCTTTTTTCTTTTCCCCACCCTTATCCCTCCCTTCCCACCCAGCCTCCCCAGTCCCTTTCCCTTTGGTAACTGTTAGTCCATTCTTGGGTTCTGTGATTCTGCTCCTGTTTTGTTTCTTCAGTTTTCCTTTGTTCTTATACTCCACATATGAGTGAAATCATTTGGTACTTGTCTTTCTCCACCTGGATTATTTCACTGAGCATTACACCCTCTATCAAGCCGCTACTTTTCATTAAAGGCCAGGCTCAGCTTTTGCTAGTGTCTGTGTCCTCACTCATTCATTCAGTCGCTGATGCCGTTCATCCTTCATGGACTCCTGGACTCTCTGGAGCTGGACTCTGGCAGCAAACCAAATTAAAAAATACATAAAAAATATCATCCATCATGATCAAGTAGGATTTATTCCAGGGATGCAAGGATGATGGTACAACATTCCAAAATCCATCAACATCATCCACCACATCAACAAAAAGGACAAAAACCACATGATCATCTCCATAGATGCTGAAAAAGCATTTGACAAAATTCAACATCCATTCATGATAAAAACTCAACAAAAAGGGGATAGAGGACAAGTTCTTCAACATAATAAAGGCCATATATGATAAACCCAAAGCCAACATAATACTTAACAGTGAGAAGCTGAAAGCTTTTCCTTTAAGATCAGGAACAAGACAAGGATGCCCACTTTCTCCACTTCTATTCAACATAATACTGGAGGTCCTAGCCACAGCATCAGAAAACACAAAAAATAAAAGGCATCCATATTGGCAAGGAAGAAGTTAACCTGTTCCTGTTTTCAGGTGACATGATATTGAACATAAAAAAACTAAAGAATCCACTGCAAAACTACTAGATCTAATATCTGAAGCTAGCTGTATCCAGCTAGCTTCAGATATTAGATCCAGCTAGCTTCAGATCCAGCTAGCTTCAGATATCCAACTTTGCTGGAACATGCTGTATCCAGCAAAGTTGCAGGATACAAAATTAATACGCAGAAATCTGTGGCATTCCTATACACTAACAATGAACTAGCAGAGAGAGAAATCAGGAAAACAATTCCATTCACAATTGCATCAAAATAACCTAACCAAGAAACCTAACCAAGAATAAACGTAAGCAAGAAAGTGAAAGTCCTATACTCTGAAAACTACAAGACACTCATGAGAGAAATTAAAGAAGATACCAATAAATGGAAATGCATCCCATGCTCATGGATAGGAGGAATTAATATTGTCAAAATGGCCATCCTGCCTAAAGCAATCTATAGGTTCAATGCAATTCCTATCAAAATACCAATAGCATTCTTCAACGAACTAGAGAAATAGTTCTAAAATTCATATGGAAGTGCAAAAGACCCTGAATAGCCAAAGCAATCTGAGAAGGAAGAATAAAGCAGGGGGGATTATGCTGCCCAACTTCAAGCTCTACTACAAAGCCACAGTAATCAAGACAATTTGGTACTGGCACAAGAACAGACCCATAGACCAATGGAACAGACTAGAGAGCCTTGATATAAACCCAACCATATATGGTCAATTAATATATGATAAAGGAGCCATGGCATACAATGTGGAAATGACAGCCTCTTCAACAGCTGGCATTGGCAAAACTGGACAGCTACATGCAAGGGAATGAAACTGGATTATTGTTTAACTCCATACACAAAAGTAAACTTGAAATGGATTAAAGACTTGAATGTAAGTCATGAAAGCATAAAACTCTTAGAAGACAGCATAGGCAAACATCTCTTGAATACAAACATGAGCAACTTCTTCCTGAATGCATCTCCTCGAGCAAAGGAAACAAAAGCAAAAATGAACTCATGGGACTACATCAAACTAAAAAGTTTCTGTATGGCAAAGGACATTATTGACAGAACAAAAAGGCATCCTACAGTATGGGAGAATATATTTGTAAACAACATATCCGACAAGGGGTTAACATCCAAAATATATAAAGTACTTACACGCCTCAACACCCAAAAAGCAAATAACCCAATTAACAAATGGGCAGTGGATATGAAGAGACCATTCTCCAAAGAAGAAATTCAGATTCTTCAGACACATGAAAAGATGCTGCACATGACTAATCATCAGGGAAATGCAAATTAAAACCACAATGAGATATCACCTCGCACCAGTAAGAATGGCCAGCGTCGAAAAAATTCAAGAAACTAAAAATAGAAATACCATATGACCCTGGAATCCCACTCCTTGGAATTTACCCAACGAATACAACTTCTCAGATTCAAAAAGACATATGCACCCCTATGTTTATCACAGCACTTTTTACCATAGCCAAGATATGGAAGCAACCTAAGTGTCCATCAGTAGATGAATGGACAAAGAAGAGGTGGTACATATACACAATGGAATACTATTTAGCCATAAGAAAGAAACAAATCCTACCATTTGTAACAACATGGATGGAGCTGGAGGAGATTATGTTCAGTGAAATAAGCCAGGCGGAGAAAGACAAATGCCCAATGATTTCCCTCATTTGTGGAGTATAACAGCAAAGCAAAACTGAAGGAACAAAATAGCAGCAGACTCAGAGACTCCAAGAAGAAACTAATGGTTACCAAAGGGGAGGAGTGTGGGAGGGCGGGTGGGGAGGGAGGGAGAAGGGGACTGAGGGGTATTATGTTCAGTACACATGGTGTGGGGGATCACCGGGAGAACAGTGTAGCACAGAGAAGGCACATAAGTGAATCTGTGGCATCTTGCTGCACTGAGGACAGTGACTGCACTGGGGTATTGGTGGGGACTTGATAATATATGTAAATGTAGTAACCACATTGGTTTTTTATGTGAAACCTTCATAAGAGTGTATATCAATCATACCTTAATAAAAAAAAGAGGGCAGGAACAAGATAACATCTGGGGGTGCTTTTTAACTCAAGGATTCTGATACAATCATAACTGTGTTTGTTGACATGCTCTATTAATGTTATGTCAGTTTCCTTTTCAGCTAGTTTCCAGGATGTCATTTTTCAAGTGCCTCCAGCCAGTTTATTGGTGGTCAGGAGAAAAGCCAAAGCAGACCATGGATACAAAAGAAGGCGGGGCTTTAGAACACAAACGTTGCCAGAAATCCAGTGTGGGTAGAACCTGATTGTACTGAGACACTAAAGTGACCAAGGAGCAAATCAGCACATGTTATGGTGGGCATAGCTCAGGGGTAGAGCATCTGACTGCAGATCAAGAGGTTCCCTGTTTAAATCCGGGTGCCCCCCCCTCTCCTTTTCACTTCCATTGAATGGAAGTAAAGATGCCACACCTCTAAATCTCCAGCGACAGAAATTACTGGAGAAGAGGAACCTCTTAACTCATTCTCATCCTGAAATACTCCCTATCCCTCCAATATTTCAAGTGACTAGTTAGAAGAGACCCTCCTGGAGGACTCTGAAGGGCTTCAGTGAAGACAAAATCCCTGAGAAAATTCTAAGAGTAGCTCTGAGAGCTGTAAACATACATTTAGTGGTCTGATGTATGACAGTAAAGATAAAGGTGTTCATACACCATTTATTTTTGAGACCTTAGTACAGGCAAGGTTGTGGTGAGCTGAAAGATGAGAGAGCGCTCCTGCCCCCAAGGAGCTTTTGGTCTAGCTGTAGTTGATACACAGCTGTCAGAGAAAGAACATTTGTTTGTAACTCAAAAATAGCTACTCACTTTTTCTAGACACAATTTCTAACCAAAGCTTTGCTGTAATTTAAAGGGATATTTCTGCCTGATCCAAAGAGTATTATTAACCCATTGGCAGCACTGTGCACTAGGGGCATTTTCTTCTTAGCTGTTTTTGTGCCAGTCAGAGTTCTTGGAGTGGAACACATATCCACTCTGGCCATTTTAAGCAGAAAAGGAATCTACTGGAGGCATGGTGTGGTCTTACAGAGTTGATGGAAGTAAAAGAACCTAACTCAGAAAGAAGGTAACCATGAGGGGCTGTGGAAGAGGGAAGTCCAGCTCATGTCTCCTCCCTGGAAGTGTCCACTTTATCCTTATAGATTTATACAACTACTGTTGTTTTGGCTGAATTTGGGGAGGAAGTGGAGATAAATACACATTTCATAGACTTTGTTTCTCTCTGAGGATTATTTATTTATATATAGGAATCTTTACATAGATGTACATGTGGTCCATCTCTCGGGTTAGAATTCCTTAGGGGTAAGCATTTTGGTGTGCTTGGTCTCTCTCTCTTTACAGTGGCCAGGAAAGAATTTTCTTTCATTCTTGTATTTATTCATTCACTCATTTGTTCATAGTAATCATAAAATAGAATGCTTACATGCTAAGTACACAAAGGAGGCTCCATGTAGCATGGCAGTTGTTGGCTGAACAGAAGACATAATTCTACCACCACACACACATTTGGTTAAATTAAAACTGTCTTCAGTTGCCTGCCATTTGGGTGGAGTCTCTGTTGTGACGGATGCATGGCAGGACAATATTTGAAGCTGCTTTCAACATACCTACCCACCTCCACCTTTTTACCCTAGTAATTAAAAGGCCACCCTTTTACTTAAGTATTGCAACACTTAACACAATTTGCAGCAGGAGTAGACGCTTTTATCATATGGGACTCAACTACAGTGAAGCCTGAGCTGGCTGTGATTTCAGTGACATCAGAAGTGTGCACTATTTAAGGATCTCTGGAATACAGAAGACTCACTTCTTAATACCAAGGAACCAAATACTATGGGCTAATGTCCCAGCTGCAGAAAATGCACATCAGTGAACTGGAGACTATGATGCTCTGTAATAACCCTAAGTGTTTTCTGAGCATTTTGGGTGGCCTGACAGCATTGTCCTGGCTGTGTGTGGCCTTGAGTCAAGTTGTTGTGAGCATTGACGTCAAACACATTTTTATGGATATGTTTCTCCTCTTTAAGTGACCTTGCCTTGTCCAATAAATAAATGATTATCTCAAAAAATTTAAGAAGGATAATAGAAAAGTTGTTAAAAGAAAACATAGGAAAATATCTTTCTTATTTGAGGGTAGGGAAAGGTTTTTTAGTGACTAAGGGATTCTCTCCAGACTTTTCAACTAGGCCTTGACTTTTGGACTTCTGCATTCCTATCTTTATTGTTCAAGAATCTTGCTAAGTTAGTTTAGCCAGAACCAGAATCCCCCATCCTTCATATCTGATCACCCTCAATAATTGATCGGGTTTTCACCCTCCACCAACCTGTAGGTAATGCTGGATCGCCTTGGCCTGCCTTTAGCCAGAATCATGTTCAGTTGGTTTAGCCCAGAATCACTCCTTGTCCCTGATATTTCCAACCCTCAACCCCAATGCTGCTACTTGTGTATAAATTTCCACTTGCCCAGGCTGTATTGAGAGTTGAGTCCAGTCTATCTCCCCCACTGCAAGACCCCAGTGCAGTGGTGCCTATACCTATTGCAATGGTCCCCCCTTAAATGAAGTCATCCTTACTATTGTTCTTTAAGAAGTGTTAGGAGTACTTTTTTCTCTAATAAGAGGCCACTAAAAACAAAATACCGTTAAAATTAGACTTCATCAACATTTAAAATGTCTGCTTATTAAAAACACTTAAGAAAATGAATAGGCAAGCCACAGACTGGGAGAAATCATTTGCAAAATATAGAGCTGACAAAGAACTGGTATCCAGAATATGTAAAGAACTCTTACAGCTCAAAAATAAAAACTTGTAAATTGAATTAAGAAATGGAGAAAAGTGAAGAGATGTTTCATAAAAGAAGAGATATAAATGGCCAATAAATTCATGAAAAAACATTCAGCAACATTAGTCATCAAATAAATGCAAATTAAAATAGCATTGTGACATCACAATTATGTCAGAATGGTTAAAATTTAAAAAACTGACACTGCCAGACATCAACTGTTGATCAAACTGGTGGACATGTAAAATGGTATACTATTTTGGGAAAAAGATCCGGCAGTTTGGATAAACTTAAAAATATACTGACCTTATGGCCCAGCAATTCCACTTGTAGGCTTTTACTCAAATGAAAATGGATGCCTATGCTTACAAAAAGACCTATATACAAATCTTCTCAGAGACTTTATTCATAGTAGGCAAAACTAAAAACAGACTTTTTAAAAAATCTGTGGTTTATTCATACAATGAAGTACTACTCATCAATAGAAAGGACTGAATCACCAGTACAAGATGATTGAATCTCACAAACATGCTGAATAAAAAACTTTAGGCGAAAGAGTGGAGGTTGTATTACTCTATTTGTATGAAATTCTAGAACAGGCAAAAGTAAATTCACAGTGGGAAAAAAATCACGAGTGGTTGCCTGTTGGATGGAGATGGAGTGGGGGGCAGATGGAGATTAACTGGAAAGGGGAATGAGGGAACTTTATAGGGATGATGTTAATATTCCATTTCTTGATGGGGGTTGGGATAACACCGGTGTATGCAAACGTAGTGAATGTGCACTTAAGATTTGTGCATTTCATTTTATGTAGCTTTACCATAAAATGATAAACACCGTAAACAAATATTGAACTTGTTAATATGAATTCTGAAGTATTTAGGTGGAAGTGTACTGTTGTCTGCAACTTACTTTGAAATTCATTGAATATCAGATGGTTTAATGGATGGAGAACATGATAGCGAGACAGATGTGCTACAGCAAGTATAATAAAATGTTAACTGTAATCTAGGGAGTGGGTAGATGGGTGTACCGTGTAAAATTCTTCCACCTATGTTGAATGTGCAATTTGTCTAGTATCTAACATTCACTGAATGAATGAATGATGAATAGCTGGATGCAAAGGTGACATAAGTCAGCTATGGTGATTACTTCCTTGATTCACCAGTGACATCTCCCTCTTTATTGGGAAAACGGCTTTGTATTAGTGTTTGCAAACAACGTTTGTGCTTCATGGTTTAAGAAAAGACCACTTATTTTTCCTTGAAAACTTTATCATAAAGCAGTTTTCAAATTCTAGTGTCTGAATCAAGCTGGAAGAATTTGTTAGAATCTGGGGATCCCATCCCCCTGGAAAGTCTGATTCAGTGGTTCAGGGGCAGGGCCCAGAAATCTGTAGAGCTTAACAAGAGCCTCAGGGGATTCTATTTTAGGTAGTCCCCAGGTCACAATTTGAGAAACACTGATGAAAAGAAATTCATTACTTCCTGAAATTTCAGTTTTCTCTACCTCAAAAATAGCTGTCCTGTTTTTTATTTTCCACCGCAAAACTATGGTGCCACTAATTTTTGGAGCCATCATCCTCTTCCTCTAACCTTGGTGTCAATCAGGATGGAGCACTAGAAGTTACGGTGGCTGTTAGTAACATGGTAGGTAGAGTTATCGTTTATCGGGTGCCCATTTGTTGGGTGCTATGTGAAAGGCTTTGTAATTGCCGAGTAGGTTGTGGTACATTTATTTTACAATGGGGAAAAACCCTCAGAAAGGCTATGTAACTTGTCAAAAGTCACAATATCATACATGACAGACTTGAGATTGAAATGCGAATCAAACTGTGATTTTTCCAAGACACAACCCCTTTATTCATTTTTATTGAATTATTGTTGATATACAATCTTATATTGATTTCAGGTGTATAGCACAGTGGTTCAACAGTTACCCACAGTATAAAACCCTTACCTCTACTAGTGCAGTTATTGTCAATATAAGAAGATGTTACAGAATCATGGCCTATATTCTCCATGCTGTACTACTATCCCCATGATCAACTTATATTACTGTTTGAGGATTTTTGTGCCCCTTTATCCCCCTCACCCATCCACCCACCCACCCCAGCTCCTCCCCCATGGTAACCACCAGTCACTTCACAGTGTCTGTGAGTCTACTCCTATTTTGTTCATTTTGTTTTGTTTTTATATTCCACAAATAAGTGAAATCATATGGTGTTTGTCTTGGTCTGCCTGACTTATTTCACTTAACATAATACCCTCTAGGTACATCCACGTTGTTGCAAATGGCAGGATTTTTTTTATGGCTGAATAATACTCCCTTGTATATATATGCACCACATCTTTATCCATTCATTTATTGATGGACTTAGGTTGCTTCCATAATGTGGCTATTATAAATAATTCAGTGATAAACATAGGGGTGCATGTATCTTTTAGAATCAGAGATTTTGCTTTTTTCAGGTAAATTCCTAGAAGTGAAATTATTGGGTCATATGGTATTTCTATTTTTAGTTTTTTGAGGAATCTCCATACTGTTTTCCACAGTGGCTGCACCAATTTACATTCCCACCAGCAGTGTAGGAGGGTTCTCTTTTCTATAACCCCCTTTATTATTGTGTAATTATTAGTATTAATGATTACTATTGTTTCTATGAGTCATGTCTTAAAGAAATATTGGTCAACTTTGACTGCAGAGTGCAGGGCCCTTAAAGAGTCAGCCATCCATCCATTTATTCATTTAACAATACTTAATTGAGCAACTGCTATGTGCCAGAAACTGCCAGGCATAAGGGACACAAAGGTAAACTGAGGTCTCTAGAATTATGGAGCTCACATGGATACAGATAAGTACACAGCGATTTATAATGCAGAGTGATAAGTGCTATAATTCTTCTTATATATAAATTTAATAATCCCTCAATAAAAACACAAACTGGACTGTTTCTGGAACTGAACAAACTGAATTCAAAGTTCACTTGAAAAAAGTGTAAGAAGAACCAGGAAATACAAGAAAAAGAAGAGTAGAGTGTAGTCAAGTAATGACCTACCAGTCATTAAAACAAAACTACAAAAATTAGGATGGTCTGGTCATAGTATATGAATAGATTAATGGAATGGAATAGGGAATCCAGAAACAGACTCAGATACAAATGGGAACATAGTATATGATAAAGGGGTATTTCATACCAGTGGGGGAAATATTAAACTATTCTGGAAAGGCATTGAGACAAATATGTATCCAACTGGAAAGACACTACACAAAACCAAATTTTAAATGGATCAAAGACTTAAATGTAAGTATTTAATATAAAATTATAAAGGGGTAGGAAGTTTTAAAGAGGCTGGAGGGTAAGAATAGTTAGGTCATGAGGGTCTTGATTTGTTAAAAAGTTTGGGCCTTTGAATATGAATTAATCATGGGGAGCTGTTAAAGGTTTTAGAGCGGGAGGTCAATTATAATCAGATTAGTATTTGAGAGAGATCACTCTTACTATAAAGAGAGCATAGATCTGTAAAGGATAAAACTGAAGGTGGAGAAATGACACTTGTACCAGGTGAGGGATAATGGTTCCCTGGAACCGCGCTGGTGATGAATGGTGACGGAGAGGTGGATAGATTGAGAGATATTTAGCAGCATCTTGATTTATTGGATGTTGGAGGTGAGAGAAAGGTCAGGAATGATGCCTAAATGGAGAAGTGGTGGCAATAGGGAAGAAAAGAGTTGAATTGGGAGAGTAGGAAAAAGTGACACAGTGAGTTGAATTTAAGTGCCAGCCAGGTGTCAATAGAAATACCTAAAAACCCTGGAGCTTGAATGATGGATATGACTGGAGATAATTTGGGATTCATCAGCATAACTGATAACTGAAGTCCTGTGAGTGGATGCAATCGCCCAGGGAGTGCACTTAGCGTAAAAAGACCTAGGACAGAACCTAAGAGGCAGGATAATGAAGAAAAAAATGTTCCCTGAGAAGCATCTTGGGGAGAAAAGGAAAATGTGGAGAGGGGTAGGGTGAAGTCAAGTAAAACGTGTTTCAGAGTGGTCCTTTATACCAAAGGCTAGGGAGGTGGTCAAGATGAGAATGAGAAAAATGTGTTGATTTAAATACCAGGATATTACTACTGAAGATCGTCAGAAGAACAGCTGACTGGACGGCTGGGGTGGAGGCATCTTGAAAGACATGGGTGTTTTTTTTTTTTTAAGGATCACTTGAGTATATCTAAAATGCTGATGACAGAAAGCCAATATTGAAGAGAGAAAGGAATTGAGTTTACCAGATGTGAGGGGTGGGACCCAGAGAGGCACCACCAGGCCTTAGGACTTCCCTCGTAAATGAAGGGAAATGGGGAAGCTGACAGATTCTAAAGGTTTGGTGCAGGGAATCCCAAGGACTTTCGGTTGGATGGTTTCTACCTGTTTGGAAAGCCGGGTGTGGGGGGGTGTGCTGGGGGTGGTTCGGGAGGGGGCCCAGGCTCGTCCAGCCGGGCCTTGCGGGGGAGACGCCCACTGGGACGCGGTGGTGCGCTGCCACTGCAGCTGGACGGCGGGGCGAGGCCCAGCATCAGCTGTAACAGGACAGAGGCGCGGCGTTTCAGCACAGCGTTCGCGAAACCAGGGGCCAGCCGAGGAGCCCAGAACGTGACCACACCGCCGCGACATCATGACTCAAGCTCCGTAACTGCGCGCTACGTCACATCCGCACAGCGCGACGGACAGTGCTGGACGTCATGGTCCCGCGACGCTGGCGCGGTAATAGAACGCCCTCCCGGAAGTGGATTCCAGATGGGGCAGTGAAAGTGGCAGCCGGTGGCCTCTGGCGCCCGGTCTGGAGAGGTCAGAGCTGAGCTATTTCTCTTCGTTTCCTCCCAATCCTTCCTGAGTCTTCCAGATCCGCCTTGGGAGGAACTGTCTGCACCATCATGGGGGGAGGCGACCTGGTAAGTGAGTGAGGCCTGGGCGTGGGAGGACTGAGGCCGGAGAGGATCGGGGCTGGGGACGAAAACTGGCAGGGGTGGGAATGGATAAGCGTGACAGCATAGCCTTGCTTTCGCGGGGAGGGAGCCGTAACCCTGGGGAGGGGACGGATTCCTAGGTCCACGGAGAGACGGAGTGGAGACTTGGAAAGGTGTTCGAGGTGTGTCGCCAACGGTTGCAGGTGGTGTTTGTGTGTTTGTTGGCGGGGGCCCTCCCGGCTGGAAATTCTGGGAAGGCCGGGAGGGGAGTTTTTGGAACCGTGGCTAGGAAAGGACGCAGGTATCGAGGACTGGTCACACCGGCTTTGATTTGTATATCTTGTCTTGGGACACATCTCCCTTTCTCAGCTGGGAGTTCAGAGTCATGTCTAGTAAAGGTGGTTTGTGTCCTATTCTCCTCGTCCTTGAGCTATGTCCCGGGGTCCATTTTAAACCTGAAATTATCTTCATGTCCACCTTTCTGACTTCTTAACTGCTACATTCTGATGTGTAATGACAGAGCTTTCTTCTGAATTCATAGCACTTAATATGTTATGTGGCAAGTTATCTTAAACTATATAGTTTATCTGTAGGGAACTAAGACCCCCAAATAGGGCAGACAACCCACAAGAGCGTGGTGCAAGAACAGAAAAATGCTAACCTTTTGAAAGTGTAGCTAATTGAATCAGCAAATAGCCATCTGTTCAGTAGCTGTTAGCGATTAGAATGAGTTCCAAGACCCCATCAAGGTTCATCTAATTTAGTGTATTTTTCAAGTAATTGCAGTTAGGGACAGAAAAACCGTAATCCAGGGTTTCTCAGCTTCAGCACTATTGACATTTTGGGCTGGATAATCCTTTGTAGTGTACGTGTGTGTAGGGGGTTTGGGGTCCTATGCATAATGGTGTGTTTAGCAGCACTCCTGGCCTCTAGCTACTGGATGCCAGTAGCATCCTTCCTCCCTTGTAACAACCAAAAATATCTCCTACATTGCCAAATAGTCCCTGGAGGGCAGAATCACCCATGTTGAAGGAGGGGAGGAGGACCGGTATATCCCCTGAATATCTTCCACATGCCAGGTGCCTTGTATACTGTTTTCTCATTTAGACTTCTTAACTGGTCTCCTCCTCTCCATTCTTAGCCATCTCCAGTCCATCTCCACATGATAGCCAGTTAGGCCTCTCACTTGCACATGACTCTTTAATATTTCCTACTGTGTCAACAGAATAAAATCCAGCCCCTTAACAAGGCTTGTAAGGCCCTTAATCTTGTTACTTCATCCTGAGCCCCTCTCCCCAGTCAGCTTGTATGCCATCTCCAGCCACGCTGCATTGTATGTGCTGTGTTCTTTCTCATCCCTGGGCCTGCGGTTGTGTGTGCTGTTTCCTTTGTTTGGAAATCTACTCTCCCCCATTTCTACATCACTGGCTGATTTATAATCGTCCTTAGATGTCACTTCTACCAGCCTCCCCTGACTGGGAAGCTGAGCCAAAGCAGTGGGTGGCTCATGGGGAGGAGGGAGAGGGGAAGCATTCTTGTGAAGGGAGACCAGAACCAAGGGCAGATTTCTGGGAAGGAAGATTGAAAGAGGTGTTAGGTGGGGTTGCAAACCCTGGAAATTTAAGGCAGGTTAAGTAGACTCAAGGAAAAGAGTTGTGTTCATAAGAATGCATGTCCAGTGCCAAAACTTGAGTCCTGTTGTCTTTCAGAGTCTACACCTTCCTACCTCCCTGCCCATTCCTTCTGTGTAGTCATCACCAACCCTTACTTCAGGCATGACCAATGGAAGTCAGATGCATATGCATATCAAGTTAAAAGGGTTTGAAGGGAATCCAGGAAGGGCCTTTTCTATCCTGAAGCTTTATGTCCTTGCACTAAAACCCCTTGATGTGTGAGAGATCGTTGAGTGTCAGCCTTGTCATTGTGAAAGATACCTTGCTTGTACATGCCTGTCTTGGTGTGAATAGGGCGAGGGTAGGTGAGTTAGGGCCAGTTATACTCACCACCCACCCACTCCCTGCATTGTTTTCTCCCTCCTATCATTCACCCCAGAATCTGAAGAAGAGCTGGCACCCGCAAACCCTCCGCAATGTGGAGAAGGTGTGGAAGGCTGAGCAGAAGCATGAGGCTGAACGGAAGAAGATTGAGGAGCTTCAGCGGGAACTGCGGGAAGAGAGAGCCCGGGAAGAGATGCAACGCTATGCAGAAGATGTTGGGGCTGTCAAGTAAGCGAGATGCTGAGGTGCTGTGGGTCAGTTTGGGCTCCAGTAACTGCAGGACTGGCCTGTGGATGACTCCTCCAGTTGTTGCAGAATAGCTGGTTAGGAGCATGGGTCTTGGAGTCTGCTAGCCTGGGTTCTAAGGTTGGCTTTGCATGGACTAGCCTAGTCGTGTAACTGGGAGCAAGTTTGGGAACCTGGCTTATGTCAGTAGAACCAGGGGAGTCAGAATACCCAATTCCTAAGGTTTCTTGAGGATTAAATGAGATAACACGTAAAGAACTAAGCATAGGCAAGCTCAGGGTAGATGATTGACAAGTCATTGTGACTGAGGATGTCTACCCTGTTTCTCAGCATGTGTGCAGGTCATAGTTCTGCTTTGGTTTGTTTATGTATCGTAGGCTAATGTTGAGGGGCAGTGAGGTTCCATGGAAGTAGGTGAATGGTGTGTCTGTCAGGAAAACCTGTGTAACTATGGATGGTCCCACTCAATTTTGCTCTACTTCAGTTTCCTCTTGTGTAACATAGGATAAGACTAACAGATAATAATTAGCTTACCTGTAGAAGGAGGTAGGAGTAAATGTGTTCTGAGAAAAACAAAAGGCATACAACATGCAATACATTTCTAAATCAGAATTAAATAAAACCTACAGAGAGACTAAAATTGAATAATCTGTACTATCATTCCCCTTGTGCATGTCCTTGTGGGCAGGTCTCCAAGGTAGCCTATGGCGTACTCCCTCCATTGGAAATACATGGCTTTTCCTTAATTTTGTGACAGGAGAATTTGTGACATTCAAGGGTTGTGTATGTGAGGCTCAGTTTCAACTCATGGAAGTAACATTATGGAGCTGAGGCAGGATAACGATCATACTCTCTCAGAATAATGGATTGGAGAGAAGGCCATTCCAATTTAAGTATGAAATTTGGAATGTTTCAAAATAAATGGAGTTTTAGAGTTTTTAAATACAGCACATATGTTGAGGGCATTCATACATAAAATAAGAGTGAAATTTTATGTTTTTTTAGCCATAGACTTAAATTGTTATACTTTATGTAAATTGTATACTTTACATTATAATTTAATGTAAGTAAATAAATTTCACACATTTAAATTAATTACTGGGCAGTTTATAAGTTGAACACACCATTGTTATTTGTGAAGTTTTAGATTTGTGAGCCTTCATTTTAAAGCAGGTGTCAATTTTAGACTGAGTCATAAAGGCTTACTTTCCCACTAACCAAAGATAAAAAGTTATTTTGAAGTTTTTATTCAGCAAAGCATCCATACGCCTGATGTGTCTGAAATTTGGGCTTGGCAGAGTCTAACTAATGAGGTCAGAGTATAGATGAGCAGCTTCAGAGCTGGAAGTTAAATGTTTATCCTGTTGCTGACCCTCACCCCCGCTTGTCTGTTGTGATTGAAAGGAAGTGGTTTTACATTGTTTTGATTTTTGTGCTCCCTTACATATCCTCCAACATTGTAAAACACAAGGGTCAGCACGTAGGTCTTTTCTTTGGTCTTTACTTGCAGATGTATTTAGATGATCAGCTTGTCCATCTGACTGCTTTGCATAGTTCTTTGCACAATGTCATACTTTTAATTTATCCTATAAAATATCAATCAATACTTTTTGCTATCTAACGATTCACTTCTATGGTTCAGATAGTCTTTTCCATGTTTGTGATGCATCTCTCAGAATAAATAAAAACTTTAATACCCCTATTATCCTGGATCTAAATCCTTCTTTGCAGTAGAGTGTTGCTTTAATATTTACTGATAATGTTAGAAAGCTGTGTTTTCTAGATGGTGGTCTATACCAAGGGTTGTTTCTTAACCTTGCACAAGTGTTCTTGGAAGGTGACATATAGATGGGAGTGGTTCCCACTCAAGCAGATTCCCTAAGAATAGTAGGAGGTGTGTGGGGCAAAGACAAATGTATATTTTAAGAGCTCTTGGGTGATTCTGATGGGCAGCCTCAATTAAGAACCTAGTCTGTATCCTAGCAGCAACAATAATCTATAATTTTTTTCTTACCTGGCTTTTACCCTAAGTAGTTTCTCATCTAAACACTCAGAGTAACAGAGATGGTAGTTACTAGCTCCATTTTAGACATGAAGGTATGGAACTGCACGGAAGTAACTTGTATGATTACCCAGTTGGTTAGTGGTGGAACCAGGCCAACCCCTGTGGCCCTGGGTCTTAGCTATACAACATACTTAGCCTTACTAGAAGGCCTGAGTAGGACTGGTATCAGTTGAGTCTTTTTAAGACTAGCTAGAGCCATGCAAATACTACTTCATAGAAGTACTGTCTGTGTCTTTGATGTCCTTTCTTCTGTATTTGACTTAGGGGCCCTTCCCCAGAAATGTTTTGCTCCTTTGCCTGCAGGTTCCTGGTTCTCCTACCAATTCATATCATGTCTTCTCTTTCCTTCACTTATTTATTTAGCTTCTTTCTCTTATTTCATGACTGCCCATGCTCCTCAAGACCTCCGCTTCCACTCATTTTCTCTCTCTTAGGGCCCCTCCATTCCTCAAGCATCAGTCGTCTACTTCATGCTGGTGGCTCCAGATTGTCCCACACAAACTACTGTGTCTCTGTATGTGCAGCTGCCTACCACACAGTTCTTCTTTGAGGCCCCGGAGTCACCTCAACACACGCTCAGCTCTCACCAGCCCCATCTGGAAATTTGTTGACCTGTGTGCCTCATCCAGTAACCTATGACCAACCAGTTGCCTGGATATTTTTCATCCTTCCAGCCTCACTCTTCTGTCTGGCATATAGGAAGTATGCTCAGTAAATGTTCACAAATGAATAAATAAATATTGCCCACTTCCTCATCCCTATTAGTGCCAGGCATGCATCAGCCTGATCTCCTGATCTCTCCAGTCATCTTTGACACGTCCTTTTAAAGGCCCCCCTACCCAGTCACTAAGACCTGCTTTCCTTTCCAGAAGTACTGCCTATTTCAAGATCCATTGCCCATGAAATGCCAAACATTGAACACGTGACCATGAGGCAACTGTATAGGATTCACAGGTGAATAAACTGTGGCTCCAGCTGTGTAGGGATTGAAGAAAACCTGGTGGGAGAGACAAACGTACATAGATAATAAGAAGACCACCTAGTGTTTATTTAGCACTTAGTTTGTGCCGTGCATTTTTCTGAGTGCCTTAAAAATCCACTGACTTATTTAATCCCCAACAACCCTGTGAGGTATGTACTGTTTTATCCCCATTTTACAGGTGAGGACACCAAGGCTCAGAGAAGTTGCTTGGCTTTAGAGCTGAGATTCAAATCTATGTTGCCTGACTCCAGAGCTAGTGCTCATAACCAATATGTTATACTGCCTCTCAGGAAAATGAGCTTCCTGGAATATTCTAGTCACCATTGATCTTCCTGCTTAGACCTTATGATCTGATATAGTCTACATTTCACAACCAATTCTTTTTTTCCTCCTACAGGAGTTTTTTTGAATAACAGAACAAACAAAATCAGGCAGCAAAGTCCCAAAGGAAATAATGATCTTGTTTCAATGTTATTTTCCCTTTGGTCTGTCATCTTCTAAGCACTTACATTTTCTTTTAATGCTATTGGACATTTATCTTGATCACAAATACAATCCAAGTATGGATAAATAAATATTTTGTCTTTTCACACCTTACCCCCCACCCCCCATGTTCCTTTAAATGGAGAGAAGTGCTAAATGGCTCTTCATAGCCTATTTGGCCATAGTTTCCTGTGGTTTAAAAACAGACTTTATCTTGTTCTTCCAAAATACTTCTTGAACTACTACTCATTCTGTTAAAAGAAATCCTGGGAAAGAAGCCCTATTGGTATTGTCCATAGTTTCCAAAAGGTGAGGGTGGTAACTGGGTTGAAGATAACCGGGAGGTGTCGTCAGCAAATCAAGGACCACTGGGCAACAGCATTAAGACAAATGTTTTGTCAGCCAGATACCAGCTCCTCTGCTTAAACCTAGGAGAATGCCACCCATTATAGCTCACCCAGCAACCATGGCCACTGGTCTGTTTCCTGCTGCTAGTATGGCTCCTGCTAAGGCAGCACTTGTGATGGGAATCCAGAGATCTTCTTTCCCTTTAACTTGAACCATACTGTAGTCAGTCATGGAAAACACACCTTCGTGTACTGCAAAGCTACGTCCCCACTATGGAGGCCTCATTATATTTGCTATAAAGCTCCCTTGTCTCTGGTTTACTCCCACTGAAGAATGTTGAAAACCTTTAATTGCTTGAGAGACACCACTTCCTATGGTACCCATCATACAAGCCCCGCCACAGTCTTCTACAGTTTTCCAGGGCATGGCTCTTGCCCACACTCTCCATCTGGACTCCAGTGGCATGAATGAGGCCAGGCAAGCTGGGTAGAGCCTGACCCAAGTGATCTACAATCAGTTCTTAAGTATAGGCTATAGTGTTTCTCAGTCTAATTTTTTTAATAGGAAAAAAAAAACCCCTAGAGGGTTCTGACCCTCCATTACTGGTTTAAATTATTCTCATTAAAAATATCCAAAGATGTAACTAGGAAGACTCTTTATGCTCATAGTTACATAATTTTAAGCAGAAATAAATATACAGAGTAAGCAAAAAAAGTCATATTCAAAAAGCATTGAATTTAATGTTATAGATAATAAATACTGTTTTGATGAAAGTACACTTGGCTGCTGTCAGTATGCGTGTGGTATTGGCTGCTTCAACATTATAGACTCAGCGTGCCTTTATTGTCTGTTGTGTCGAGGTTTGATTTTCCTACTACTTTTCTCTCAGAACCTCAGGGAAATATTGGTTTGGCATGATGCTGTGACATAATTTAGCCTCCCCTGTTTTGGCTTGAAAGCATAATTATTATATTATCTCTGGTCTTTTTTCATTATCTTCTCAAATGTAGTGTTACTGCTTGTGCCAGTGTGACAGTAAGCACCAAAACACACAACACAACTGCCTATGTGGTCACTGGTATTGTTCTTGGTAATGATGATCCAAAATACACTTGCTGTTTTGGATCATCCTTGAAATAAAAGCATAATAGAAAGACTTTGCAAAGGACCCTTGAGGAACTCTGAGTAAAAATCCATGCCCCAGGTTGAGGAACACTGGTTTTCCTCATGAATTGCTTTAGGTGTATGGAAATGATCTCTCCACTAAATGGTAAGCTCCATGCTGGCAAACACTGTTTCTTTCCAGGTGCCATGTGGAGTAACATGTTTAGCCCATGGTAGTGCCTGTGGAATGAGTCTTGCTCTGATCAGCTCTGGTAATGTATCCTCATGTTCAGGTTTTGTGTGTAGGTTTATAGACGTCTACATTTTCTTTGTATTTTTGTTTCCCTTGAATTAGGAAAAAAGAAGAAAAACTGGACTGGATGTACCAGGGTCCTGGTGGGATGGTGAACCGTGATGAGTACTTGCTGGGACGCCCCATTGACAAGTACGTTTTTGAGAAGATGGAGGAGAAGGAGGCAGGCTGTTCTTCTGAGACAGGACTCCTCCCAGGCTCCATCTTTGCCCCGTCAGGTGCGAATTCCCTTCTTGACATGGCCAGCAAAATTCGGGAGGACCCACTCTTCATCATCAGGTACTGATGAGGGGCTGGGAAGGGGCTCTTGTTAGTTTTTCTCAGTCCAATCCTTTCAGTGCTTAGCAGAGATATTAAATAGCCTCATGCTTCACAGTTGATTTCCTCTTGGCTTTTGTCTGCCATATAAAAGAATTTATCTCCATTTGGGCTTCCTGATGTCCGGAAGAAGGCTCCATTAAAGGTGCCTGGTCCAGGTGTTATGGAAAGAGTTTGGCAAATGGACCAGACCAGATTGAGCCACATTTATTCATTCATCTTTGGCCTTTAAGCAAAAACCAGGAGGTAGAAACAAGGTGAAAAAGGCTGGCAGCTTTTTGGAAATTTGGGGATATGTGTAGAGTTGGTCAGGTGGATGGATAAGCCTTCTCTCCTCCCCCCACTTTTTTTTGTGGCAGAACCCTTTAAAAAGAAACTTTAGAATCTTACTTGAAACCTACTATCTAACAGTTCAAAGTAGAGCTGCATTTTGGGTGCTGAATGAGATCATGCTGTGCATATTATTATTTTATTTTGGCTTTGCATTCTTTTATTTCAAGTGTGTAAGGTTGAACATTGAAAATGTTATTTATATTCTTTTAAACATTCAGTTATTTATATATTAAAGGTATTGCCTACTGTATGTACAGATATTATATATTATGTGCAAACATTTTCTCCCATTTTGTTAGCTTCTGAATTAATTATGGCAAATATACATAACATAAAATTTACCATCTTAACCATTTTTAAGTGTACAGGTACATTCACATTGTTGCACAGCCATCACCACCATCTGTCTCTAGAACTTCTTCATCATCCCAAACTGAAACCCTACACCCAATAAACAAGAACTCCCCGTTCCTCCCTTCCCCCCCAGCCCCTGGCAACCATCGTTCTACTTTCTGTCTCTATGAATTTAGCTACTCTAATTACTGCATGTAAGTGGAGTCATTCGGTGATTGTCTTTTTGTGACTGGCTTATTTCACTCAGCATGGTGTCTTCAAAGTTCATCCCTGTTTTGTAGCATGGGTCAGAATTTCCTTCTTTTTAAAAAAATTGTGGTGAAATACACATAAAATTTACTGTCTTAATCATTTTAAGAATACAGTTCAGTAGTGTTAAGTGTATCCACACTGTTGTACAACCAATCTCCAGAAGCTTTTTATCTTGTGAAACTGGATAATATTTCATTGCATACATTTTGTTTATCCATTCATCTGTCGAAGGACATGTGGGTTACTTCCACCTTTTTGGCTATTGTGAATAATGCTGCTGTGAACATTGGTGTACAAATATTGTGCTTACTATTTTGTAAAACTCTTTTTCGCCTAATCATATATATGGAACATACTCTGTGTTGCTAATAACTATGCTTCTGTCACATAATTTTTTATGTCCATATTGTATGGATATACTATAACTTATTAATACTCTTGTTGAGTTCCTAGCTTGTTTCCAAATTTTCAGTTATAATGCGAACAACTTTGTAGTGACCCTCCTTGATTATATCCTTAGACTAGCAAATTCTTGAGGAAGAATTTATAAGATTAAAGAGTATGTGTAGGCTGTGATAAGTGTTGCCAAATTGTCCTCCAGGAAGATGACCAGTTTATCCTCTTATGAACAATATATGAGAGTAAGACTTTGTGACAGAGGAATTTCATTCTCTTTATTTCCAAGGCAGTTACCATACTAAACAGTGAAGGCAGTATTGAAATGTTTCACCCAATTGATACACAGCAACCATTTGATACACAGGATGACACCATTTACTTTACCAGTTGGGAAGCCCTGAGCATGAACCCTAATAAGAAACAGACCAAATTCACTGTCTTGCATTGCAGGGAACCAGTATGTACTTGCCCCACAACATTCAATATTCAGTCCCTTCTGCAGGTTTGCTGTATTTCTGGTGTCTACACCATCACTTAGATTTCAACTTAGGGCCTGTCCGCATGCATTTGGAAAAAAATTGCTACATAGAATTGTAGAAAGTAGAGGGAATGGCTTATTCTCCTTTCCAAAAGAAATAGTCATGATTTTTATCATTTCTTCTTTTTCTTTAGAAAGAAGGAAGAGGAGAAAAAAAGAGAAGTATTAAATAATCCTGTGAAAATGAAGAAAATCAAAGAACTGGTAAGTTAGTGCATCAAATAAGCACCAAGAGTATCTTTTCTCTACTTAACATGAGAACTACTCTCCATTTACTCTTACTTTATGAGGAGGAAAACAGAATGGCTTTTAAAATTAATGTCTTTTAGAGCCCTTCTTCTGGTGATTTATGCAGTCTTAATTTATCGAGCTTAATAATTTGCTTGATTTCCTCTTCTATGTCTTTGGTTGGAAAAGCACCATGAGATGCCATGTTTTCAGAAAGAGGGCCATAGGATACACCTGTGGGAAGCGTGGTCACGCAGAGTGTTCAGGAGACTAGGTGATACCAAGCCTCCAGGGCCCATTTATCATTCACATGATATATTGTGTGATTGTTCCTTGGCTTAGTTGGTAAGGAAAACTTAAAGATTAGTCTTGCAGTCCCCAATTGCTTTCAGTGCAGTTAGAGTTCTTTTGATAGAATATAAATTCCTAGACAGTAGTTCTGAGGAACTGTTTAAATACACAAATTCCAGATTCACTCTCCAGAGATTCTGTTGAGTAGTCTAGAGGAGTTTGTGCATAGTCAGGGTTAAGAACCTCCCCATTTGTTGACAGGGAAACACTGATAATGTCCTGGACTTCTGTAGACCCAGAGGCCTGGCATCAGGGAGTTTGTCCATGACCCAGTCCCTTCAGAGGGACTGACAGGGGACTCAGTAATCTTACATGGTTATGTTCTGGACATTTTCTAGTTGCAAATGAGTCTGGAAAAAAAGGAGAAGAAGAAAAAGAAGGAGAAGAAAAAGAAGCACAAGAAACATAAGCACAGAAGCTCAAGTAGTGATCGTTGCAGCAGTGAGAATGAGCGCAGCCGGGGGAGGTGAGCGACTGGATGAGGGCCGCCCTCATCATTGGTTCATTCACACATTCCTTCCAGATCTAACTGAACACTTGCTCTGTGCTGGAAACTGGCTTTTAAGTGGTGAACACTTGTTCATGGGCCCTGTGCCCACAGACCTTGCCATCCAGTGCTAGAGTTCCTTGGAGATCTTGGCATGACTCCCTAACAGAGCTGACTAACCTTGTGGGTCTTAGGTCAGACATCCTGGATATGACTTTCATCTCAGCTTATGATTTCCCAAGACTGAAGTGGGTCTTATGTAGGCTTTTTCTTTTCAAATGCGTTAATGGGCCCATATGGGCCCCGTCTGTGTGTCTTCTCTGTGGGGGCAGTCAGCATTGTCACTGCTGAGTCACTGTTAGTCCCTGGAATAGCAGCATGAGGTGAAAGGAGAATGTGTTTGGGGGTTGGGGCAGAAAAGCTAGACTACTGCTTTTCACAGGAATAGCATGACTATGTTGATACATCTTTTAGCAAAGCCAGTCACAATAGAGAGACACGCTCCCAAGTAGGAGCTGCAGGGTGGGAAAGGTCACGATTAAAGCAGGAAGCATGTTTCAGCACCAGAGATTTAAACTGGACCTTAAGCCATTTTCCTTTTCATGAGTGTGTGTTTTAATCTCTCAGATTTCAAAAGAAGGTGGCAAATTCTTCCTCTGTTTTGTCTAAGGTTCCTGGATATGGCTTACAGGTAAGGATGTGGGTTTCTCAAAGGGAATGACTCTGGGACCATGGAATGAGCCCACTTGATAGCCTTTTTGAATATAGAGCATTTTTAGCAGCTAATTGTACTTCATGTGGGAAGAGGGAGTTTGGACAGCCAGACTGGAGCTGCTAGGAATAGGCGCAGACCTTATCCCTGAGCCTCTGATTGTGGCTGAGGGCCCTCTGAGCAGAGAGGTTAAACTGCCAGTGCGCATCTAGGCATCTGCCCATCCCTCTGCAGACAACTCATGTGACATGCATATGTTTTAAGTATACAGGTTGATGACTTCTGACAAATGTACATCCCTCTGGTTCCTGTTTCCCCTCAGCATGTTTAACTTTAGGTCCTATCCTCCAGACTCTGCCTCACACTCCTCCTTATGCTGTAGTGAAGAACCATGCCAGTTTAGGTAGTAGGGTGGGTACATTCTTTTAGGGGATTCTGAAAATACCTTTCCTAAGTTTGTATGGCTCTGTGGAATGGGGCTCCTTACAGAACCACAGTGCTCATTCATTTCCTTGTTTCACTTCATTTTCTTTGAGTTACTGGATTTTCCTATAAACAGCTTTTCTTCCTCTCTTTGATGATACAGATCAGGGACTCCCACCATAGCCACAGATTGCAGGGTCCTCTGATGGCTGAGCAAAAGGGAGTGCATGGACTGAAGAATTACTCCAGGTCCAGAAGCTCCTCCCACTCACCTCCCAGACATGCCAGCAAGAAGAGCACCAGAGAATCAGGGTCCCGGGACAGGAGGTCTCGCTCCCCAGGCAGAAGGTCACGGTCCCCAAGGCCAAGCAAACTGTGAGTGTGGTAATTCACTGGGAAATAACCTGCAAATGTGGGGGCCTGGTCAAGCAAATACTTGCTTTTGGTGATGTCTATTCATTTGATTTTTCGAAACGTCTTTGCTGTGTTTTTCTGTTCTATCATTTTGTTCCTTACCACAATGTAAAGCTATGTATTTATATATGGGGAATCTCTGGAGTGGGTTTAATATCAAATCTTATATACCTTTATGACTTTGCTTTTCTTCCACTTCTGTCCACTCTTCTTTTCAACTTGGATTATAACTCTTTAAGAATGTTAGCTTTACTTCCATTGTTTGAGGGACTGGATAAAAGACCCTGTATTGAAAAGGCTTTTCTCCTCTCTGCCTTCTGTCTGTTCCAGGCACAACTCTAAGGTAAACAGGAGAGAGAGAGGCCGAACTAAGAGCCCATCACCTCGAAAAGAGGTCTACCAAAGGCGGCATGCACCTGGGTACACCAGGTGAGTCGAGAGCCCACGAGAACTTCAGACTGTGGGCCTGACTCTGGGAATGGCTCAAACCAGGGCAAGTGAATAATCTACATTACCTTTCTGCCAAACCAGCTTTTATTCTTCTTGTCAACTTCTAACAGTCTGCCTGCCTCCCTGCTCTGGGAAGCACATGGAAAGGGCAAAGTAAAGAGCTTTGACTTAATGAATAATGATAAAGTGACTGTCTCTCAACATCTATAAACATATTAATTTTCATAGAGATTTCCACAAAGAAGTTTTTCTTGAGAGAGTGTTCCTTTCTTGAGGTGTTAGGTAAATGAGAAGCAGGGTGTTCTCCTTCAGGGCAGGCACCCTAAGGTGGACTCTGTGTTTGAGCTGGATGTGGAGTGGGTCAGACAGAACAGGGTGTGCAGCTGTGGGACCTGACAGGAGTTGGCTGTGCCTAGGAAAGGCTATTCCTATGGGTATTGGTTGCTTTTAGTAGAAGTTTAGATGAGATGGACAACTTTTGTGAGCTTGCTTCTACGCCTAAACAAATTGGCTGCACATTAGAATTACCTGGGAAGCTTTAAAAAAAAAAATCTCATTGCCCAGCAACACCCCATCCCTATTACATCATACTTTCTGGGAGTGGGCTCAGAAATTTATGTTTTTAAAGCTCCCTTGTGGTTCAAACACAGCCAATGTTGAAAACCACCGAGAGTTTACAGCGACCTCTTTCGTTGTTAGAGAGGCACACTGAGTTCCCTTTTAACTCTTAATTGTCTGATTCCCTAAGTTTCCAAGGAACAGAAACTTTCTAAAAAGGTTTAATTCCCGCCCCCCCCCCCACTTCTGGTATGACTTTATTTCTAAATAATCCTATGGTAAGTCTGACTTTTTTTTTTTTTTGAGAGGGCATCTCTCATATTTATTGATCAAATGGTTGTTAACAACAATAAAATTCTGTATAAGGGACTCAATGCACAATCATTAATCAACCCCAAGCCGAATTTTCAACAGTCTCCAATCTTCTGAAGCATAACGAACAAGTTCTTACATGGTGAACAGTGCAAGGGCAGTCATATGACAGAAACTTTCGGTTTTGATCACACATCATGAACTATAAACAATTAAGTCAGATATTCGTTTGATTTTTATACTTGATTTATATGTGAATCCCACATTTCTCCATTATTATTATTATTATTATTTTTAATAAAATGCTGAAGTGGTAGGTAGATGCAAGATAAAGGTAGAAAACATAATTTAGTGCTGTAAGAGGACAAATGTAGATGCTCAGATCTGTGCCTATAGACTAAGTATTAATCCAAGCTAGACAAGGGCAACAAAACATCCACGGATGCAGAAGATTTCTCTCAAAACAGGGGGGGTGAGGTTCTAAGCTTCACCTCTGTTGATCCCCAATTTCTCACCTGATGGCCCCCCTGCGACTGTGCCTGTCTTAAGTTGTTCCTCCCTTGAGGAATCTTACCCGTCTCTGGCTAACCAGTCATCTTCCGGGGCCATACAGGGAAATGTAAAGTTGGTAAGTGAGAGAGAAGCAATATTCTTTGAAAAGGTTAGCTTTTTACTTCTTTGTAGATTTATGCCCTGTGGCTTCTATGCCCAGCATTTGTCTTGAGGTATCTTTACCACTTCGAAGAATTATGATACTTGGTAATTTTTGATATGAGGCACGAATTCTACTAAAGGGTTGTAATTAGGAAGGAAGAAGAAAAGCTATAGAAGTAGCAGAAGGAAGAAAACATGGGAAGATTGATTATTTCTTTGACATATCTTCTTGTAGAGTAACATAAGCATGTATAGGTTTTAACAAACTACTAATTAAATTGCATACACACATTAACATAATAGGAATACAGCTATATAACAAAAGCAGACCTACAATTACCAGCCATATCCAGTGAAACCAAGAAAACCAGTTAGGAACCCTAGGCATTTATCAATGATATGATGGATATTGTCTAACTGAATTTGAATAGTTTGAGAAAAATCAGACAAATTAAAACAACATATTCCTGGGAACTGTTCACATCCCGTATGTTCTTTTAACAGTAGATAGTAAAAGGTTTAATTTTTACTGACAACTTTCCAAAATACGTCATATATTTCCCTGCCTTCCCAGAGTATATTATGCTCCGTCTCAAACCCTTCCCCTTTGGTAACTACTAATTCCTTCTCAGTGTTCGTAGGTTGGAGTTATTTTTCTTACACTAATTAATAATTATTATGGAGGCATCATTTCTTAAATTGTTTTGAGCAAATAATACATACACATATTTTCAAAAATAAAAAAATACTAAAAGTCTTACAGCAAAAACCACCAGTTCCTTGCCCTGTCTGACCTCATCTCTCGTCATGCTGCCCGTGACAACCACTTTCAGCTCTTTGAGCCATTTCTTTTGGTAACTACCTAGTTCTAAAATTATGCTTATGTTGCTGTCTTGTAATTAATCAATTTTAGACACTAGATATTTTCTTTCTGTTAGAATAATGAGGTCTTAGAGTAATGAGCTTATATGTTCCCAGTTCCATGTTTCTTCTCTCCCCAATCTTTCCATTATGGTTATATCACCATTTCTGCCTTAATCAGTATGTGGCTTCATGTTACTATGTTTTATAAATATTGATCACTGATACTTTTCATTGCCAAGCACAATACTGAGGTTACATTTGTCTTATATGATTTTTACATTTTCTCTAGGGTCAGTACTTGCCTTGTTCAATGTCCCATGACTTTCAGTTCCTGGAAATTTTTTTGTATTATTTCTCTGTTACTTTGTTCTTCCTAATTTCTAAGAGCTCTTTTATGTTCTGATTGTTCTTTTTAAAATGCCTCCCATTTCTCATTTTAATAATTTAATTTCTTTCCTTTGTTTTCTCTCAGTGAGATTTTTTGTTGTAAAATTTTTAGAAGTTTTTTTGTGCTTTATCTTCTTTAAGTTCCCTTTTCCTTTTGCTTTGTTCTTTCATGTCAGAGGCTTTCCTGAAATGTTTGGTAATATTTCACTGCCTATTTGTTTTGAAGAGTAAGGCTTTAAAAAGCTGAAATCACTGTATTATATTTGGGCAGGGCTTGTTTACTTGGAGGAGATTGGGTTTAAATGGTTTTTAGCTGGGGACACTCTGATATCAGGATCTCTGGTCCTTTTGTCAGGGACCATTAAATATCTCCAGAGAAAAAACCCTCTGGTTGCCTGACCAATGGCTCTAAGGCTGACTTGGTGGTGTTGTGGGAGACAGCACAGATCCCAGCAGGGTCTGGGATTCTCAGTGTTGAGTATGTGGACATCCATTTCATGCTTGTTTGCCTTGGTGTTTCTGCCAGATTCCTCTGCTGTGCCTGATGCCTCTGAATCTTCTGATCTCCTGTCTGGTGTTGCTCTCTAGAAACTACCAGATGGTCTCTTCTCTGGAGATCTCTTATAGATTTGGGAAAACAGTCACTAGTTTCCCCAAGTTAGGCATGAGGACCCAGGAGTGTCTTCAGTGCCTCTTACACAGACTTTAAATTAGTCCCATCATTTGTGGCCTTTATGCCTCCCTGCCATCCTCCGAAGTCCTCGGTGCCTAGGTCTCTGAGCCTTTCTGGGATTTTGCTTCTGATTAGTATCAGGCACTTAGGATTCGGTTTCCTCTGATCTGTTAAAATAGTTACCACTCCTTCACCCAGTTCTATCTTGCAACAATTTGTTGACAACTCTTTTGTTCTTTCCCATTCTCTATGTAGTTTTATATGTTTTATTTAGTGAGGTTTTTGAAGGGGAGTGTTGTCATTTCACTATAGATAACCAAATGTCAAGCTTTAGTATTTTAAGTTTGTTTCTCAAAATTGGTCTCCCACTCCCTTAGGGGACTCTCGACAATTATTTTTCCTTTTAAAGGGGGAATCGTACATCACCCATTTGAGAAGCAATGAATTTAAATGTCTGACCTTGTTAAACAGTGATTGAGCTGGTTCATCACCTCCTCTTTTTGCTCTAATTTCATTTGCAGTGAGTGCCAGGAAAGAAGACCTTTCTATTATTTTCTGAGATTAAGCTGAATTCTCAGGCATCTAGCTTCTAGCTTAGTCCTAAAGTGGTATACTCATGGGCAATGTCCTTTAATTTCTAAGCATCTCCAGTGGGTAGATCATAGATGTCAGCAGTCACGTGGATAACAATCCTCTGTTCTTTTAAGTTTTTCAGCAAACAATTGGAATATTTTATATTGAATGTTTCAGTATAATCACTCCAGAGGTTGTTGAATGAGAGTATGGAACCCTTCACTAAAAGTCTTTGAAATTTGAATAAAACCACCTAAAATGTTAGAAAGGATGGCAACTCATGGTGGGCTTGGCTCTGGGTTGGGCATTTCCTTTGAAGGAGAGCAGTGAGGTGGAGAACCTAATTCGTGTTTTTCTTGTAGTGTTTCTATTATTTGCTGGGAGAGAACTAAATCTCATTGGGTGGTTTTTGTGTTCAACAGAAAGCTCTCATTGGAGGAACTAGAGCGAAAACGGCAAGAGATGATGGAAAATGCTAAGTGGCGGGAGGAGGAAAGGATGAACATTCTCAAGAGGCATGCTAAGGATGATGAACGGGAGCAGAGGCTGGAGAGACTGGACTCCCGGGATGGGAAGTTTATTCAGTGAGTGCATCTTCTTCCTCCCTAATGGTTTGTATAGTGATGGTCCCAAGGAGGCAGTGAGGCAGCTGCTTCCTGCATTGTGTTCTCATGTGTCTGTGCAGAGAGAACACAGAGCTCAGTCTCCAGGCCACCTTTGTTACTACTCCCAGTTGCTGGCCAGACAGTAGGATGTTACTGATTTGAGGGGAGAAGCAAATTGGTATTTTCATTGACTCTTCCTTTTAAATAAGAATTCCTGGGTCAGTGATTGTTTATAGTTCATAATGCGTGATCAAAACCGAAAGTTTCTGTGATGACTGCCCTTGTACTGTTCACCATGTAAGAACTTACTCACTATGTAAGAATTTGTTCACCATGTAAGAACTTGTTCGTTATGCTTCAGAAGATTGGAGACTGACGAAAATTAGGCTTGGGGTGGATTAATGATTGTGCACTGAGCATTGACTCCCCTATACAGAATTTTATTGTTGTTAACAACCATTTGATCAATAAATATGAGAGATGCCCTCTCAAGAAAAAAAAAAAAAGAATTCCTGGGTCAGGAAGCCTTTTTGCAGTGAGGCTTTAACTTATTTTCGAGAACAGATAAATTTTCCCTTATGGATACTGGTTTAAAAAATTGAGTTCCAGATGGAGTCGCACAAGTTATCTATGTGGGCTTAAAAGTACTTGTGTTTCCAGAGAACACAAGTAGTGATTCTACAGCATCTTACTACGCTGATGGACAGTGACTGTAATGGGGTTTGTGGGGGGGACTTGGTGATGGGGCAAGTCTAGTAAACATAATGTTCCTTATATAATTGTAGATTCATGATACCAAAAAAAAAAAGTACTTGTGTTTCTACATCCGCTATAGCTAGCAACCTGTTTCTTCTAATTCTGCCATATAGTTGACCAGTTGACAAATGTTTGTTATTTATAACTGCCTGTCTTCTCTTCTTAGCCGTATGAAGCTAGAGAGTACATCGACCTCGTCCCTGGAGGATCGGGTGAAGCGGAATATCTACTCTCTACAGAGAACTTCTGTAGCTCTGGAGAAGAACTTTATGAAAAGATGAAACCATCCCCTCTCTTGCTGGCTTTCCTGAATTTTTTGGGGAGGCTACTGATCCCTTAAAAATTCTCTTTATAAGAGTTCAAGTAATTTCTTCCACAGATGTCAAACCACCACTGTTCAAAGTGACTCTTCAGCAGTTCCTGAAACAGCTCACTTACTTTGAGAACCAGTGTGACTTGCTTTGTGGGACTCTCAGTAACTTTTGCTGGATACAGAGTGGGTTCTAATTATGTTTTTAATGGGTGGGCCCTGGCCCATCTAGGTGTGAGTGCTCATCCTGCTATGGAAGGCTGCTCCCTGTGGTCTTCGTACTCCCAATGGGACCAGACCTATTCTAGTCTCAGGATAGACCGGACTTTCAGAAACTTCTCTCTTCAGTCACCCAGATAGATTGTGCTTAGTGGGATAAATGCACAACATTTGCTTGATTTAGTAGATAATGTGACAGAAGGATGTCAGCATAGGGCAGAACCAAGGGAGTGACAAAGAATGTAGAAGGTAAAACAATACAAAAAAGCCCTAAATGAACTGTTGAACTATTTGGACTATCTTCTGAACTGTAAAAGTGTAGTGTGTATATGTACAAATGTATAATTTTACTTGTTTTTTAAAGGAAGTTAGCCTTGTGACAATATCCTTTTTGGTAAGTGACTTTCTTGTGTAATGGAACCATATTCTATCATGTTGAGTAGTGATGCAGTAAGACATGTCAGCTTTTTTTTCCTCTGGGAATCCAGTTGGTTTCATAGGAGTCTGGGTTTATTGATCGCATCTAGCATATCTGTCCTTTTACACTGCTTAGGACTTAGATGTGGGCAGTGCAGTGAAGTCAGATGATTTTAGGAGTTAGGACCAAATTGCCAGTATGCTCCCTGGCTCCTAAAAGAGAATAAAATGGAAGCTGTTTATTTCATGGCTTCCATTTTATCGTGTAATAATCCTTATACATTCTAGATTTTCGGGAGTTGTTTGCTACTATTTTTTAGTCAGGTATTAAAAAAAAAATTGGGACCAATCTTCTGTCTTCACTCTTTTCTCTATTCTTTCTCCAGAAGCCCTCATTAGACCCACACATTAGCTGGGCTAGTTCCTTGTTCTGCTCATCCCTAAATCTGCCTAAAATGAATCTCGATTTATATGTTTGAGCACTTATGGATGCCAGGCACTGTAATGCTTGAAACCCAGTCCTTTTCCCAGAGAGAAAGTAACATACACTGTTACTTATTTAATCACTTCATCCTGCTTCCCTATGCTAGAGTTAATTGTCTCTTATTTTATTACTTGATAATAAAGGCTACATTTATTTTTGTAACTGTTTAAAGAGCGACCATGTGCTGAGTACCAAACATACGAATTCCCATACAAAACAATATTGATGATAATGTATGTCGAATATATGCAGATCCTTCGTCTGACTGGAATTACGTAACAGCGTGGGCAGTTTACTCAGAGATTTCACGAAGTGAGCCAGAGAGTAAGACGAGGATGATTCTCTGCTGTAGGATGGATATTGTAAGGCGCCAGCAGTCTCTTCACTCGACCCTTTGGCGGGAGGAGGCCGGGCGGCAGGTGGGTGGGTGCGGAACTCATTCATAAAACCCAGGGCTCCCAGCCTGCTTCTCTCATTGGCCCTGGGGGGAAGGGGCGTGTCCCGCGGGGAGGGGGCATCGCGCCCTAGGCCCGGGGAGTGGGAAGATCCACGCTTGGGTGGAGCGAGGGGGCGTTCCTTGGTTTTCGCGGCAGGACTTCCTTTTCCCCTTGCTGTGTCCCTTCTGTCTCCCCCGGGGTGAGGATGGTACATCCCACCCTCCTCGCATTCCCGCCCCTCCTCCCCTCCGGAGCTGTGGCACCGCCGCCATCTTGGCACGTCAGGTTGCGGGAAAGGGCCAAACCCTGGCTTTGGGGGCCCGGACAGGGAGACCCTCCTGCTGTAGACAGCGAAACCTACCCGGCGCTCTTCCACTCTCTGCTTAGCAGCGGGGCTTTGAGACGTGCGGAGGCCGGCCCGGTTCCTGTCAGGCCCGGGGAGAAGGAGCGGGCGGGGCGGCCGCTGCCTCCCCGGGACGGACGCTACCACCCGGGAGGGAGGAGAGGGACTGGTGACGGCCGGACCGTGGCACCGCCCGGGGGCGGGGTGCGGAGCGGGTCGGCTGGCGCCCTGGGGCGGGGCGGGGTGGGTCAGGAGGAGCGTGGGGCGGACGGAACCACCCAGGCGGGGTGGGGAGGTAACGGGACGGGCGCGACCATGGCGCGGTGAGGGAGCGAGGGTGGGGATCGGTCCGGGGGAGGCCTGGGGCCGCTGGCTTGTGCGACGTCTCGGCCGCCCCCCTTTTCGCCGCCGCCGCCGCCCCGGGCATGTCGTCCAACTGCACCAGCACCACGGCGGTGGCGGTGGCGCCGCTGAGCGCCAGCAAGACCAAGACCAAGAAGAAGCATTTCGTGTGCCAGAAAGTGAAGCTATTCCGGGCCAGCGAGCCGATCCTCAGCGTCCTGATGTGGGGGGTGAACCACACGGTAACCAGCGCCCCTGTGCGCGCCCACGCCCCCCGCAACTCCCGGCCTTCGCCCCTCGGGCTCTGCCAGTGACGCCTGCAACCCCTCGCCTAGCCACTTGCACGCCCACCCCACCCTTGCACGCCGTCCCGGCCGGGTGTGCACGCGCCGCGCGAGGCCTGGTGTCTCCGACGGTGGTATGCCGTCGCCTCCCCCCCTTCCCAGTAGCCCCTCTAGCTTCTGCGTCTGCTAAGCGCGCTTCGGGCAGCCCCTGGAGCGTAGATGGAAGGCCTGGGTGCGGTGGGATTGCTTTCACCCCCTCTCCCCTTCTCCTCCCACTCCCCTCATCCTTTCAGGTAGCATGCTTTCCCCTCCTTGTTCCTTAATACTGGCTCCCAGCCCACTGTCCAGGTGACAGGGCAAGTGGCACTGGCCTGTCTAAATATTCCTCTATTTCTGGTCGTTTGGTGTTGCTGCTCAAAGTTTCCCATCCTCCAGACCTTAGCGCTGACGGTGGAATCCTGTCTGGGTTCCCTTTTTTTCATCTTGAACAAGATGTGTCAACTGGAGAAGCACAGGCTTCCTTGAACCACAGAACACTTTACCAGGGTTTTCCTGGGTTAGGGAGAAGAGAGAATGTAACCATTTGAGAGAAGGTGAGGCCTGATCATAAGGAGGACTATTACTAGTAGAAATAATGTGTCCTCCTGCATTCTCACCGTGTTCATGCAAAAGTCGTTGACTTCTCATTTATATATTCTTGTATGGTCATGAACGGTGTGATAAGGGATGGGGATTAGAATGAGAGAGAAAGGTCCCCTGGATCCTTGGGTGCCTGTCAGGCAGTTGGAGTCCTGCATAGTGTTTGAGCTGGAGGACTTTATGTCCTGTTGGTTTAGGGCCTTTCTTTTTCCTCTTCCAACCACTTGCTTCTTGCCTTCTGACTATTTCATTGTAAATCCCTACACCAGGAATAAGCAGAGGACCTCCTAAAGGACCAAAACACTGACTTGACCAACTAAAAGTTTGGAATGAGAAAAGTGAAGCTAATGGCTTGGGTTTCCTGTGCGTTTCAGCTCTTTAGGTTCCCTGACTTTTCTGAGCACTTTAAATTGCCCACAAGACCAAATGATGACAAAGGGGCCCAGGGCCAGCGAACTAGGCTTTTCGTAGAGGACACTTTGGCTGGAGATTGCGGAGCCATAGTCTGAGCCAGGGTTTTAGATCTTTAGATCTGAAACAGAAAAGCACTTGTGTATGGGGAGGTCTTTGTTGGTTTTTTGGTCTTGGGCAGGTTGCTATTTTCAGTAACCTCACTGAGGTGAGGAGCCTGGCCAGGTAGGGAGTACCACTGGTTGAACGCCTCTAGGGCTGCTTCATGCTGACAGTCCAGCAGAGTTTGTTTCTCCTCCTTCCCTGCTGCCTCAGTGATCATCTGACAACATTGCAAGGGAAATTGGGTCATTAAAATGTGAAGCCTGTGTCCCTGCCTGGAATGACTTCCCTGATTTGTTCTGCAACTTGTGTCTCACTAGAAAGCATCCTGTCTGTATACAGAATTGGTAGAGGTCTGAGAGTCAGAAATATGACAGCTAGCCAGAAGGGCCCTTGCATGCCTTATTGTGTACATGAAGAAATGTCCCTGGTACAGGATTAGCTCATCTATGGCCACAGCAAAAGATGCATCTCACTGTCCAGCCTCATGGGCTGTGTTGGCCCATGGTGGTGCTTGAGTGGCTGATCTCATTTTCTTTGCCTCCTGTTCCTTGTTTTATCTCTCAGCCAGGTGCCAGGATAGATGGGAATTATGGTCTTGTTAGAGAACCTGAATGAATGTGCAAGTGTGTGCCCCTGTGCTTGCCAGTTCTCAGGAGTGTGTGCGGTGCTTGGTTTTCTGATAGGCAGGTAATGAGTCTGCCTAGATTTGGGTATCATCCGATGGAAGCCTTAGAAAGCACATGAATAGTTGTCTGTGATTCCTACTCTTTTGGACTGGGCAGTCTCCCTCTTTCTTTGCTAACTTTAAGGAAGTGTGTGAATGCTGGCTGGAAAGCATTGACTTTAAGCAAGACCCGTGCTTTTGGGCATAATGAGCAAGCCCCTCAGGAGAAAGGCACTGGGCTCCACTGCCCTGGCCAGGCGGAGCTTCAGAGGTCAGTGAGTCCCAAGTGCCTCATCTTGGCCTGTGGTAAGGTCTGGTACTTACAGGTCCCCATTTGGGAAATGTAGGCATCTCCCCAGAAGGAGAGTGGAAAATCTTGCAGTTCTCTAGGGGATCAGCACCACAGTGTTCTTTGTGGATTGCTAATTTTTCTAGGAGGTTACCTTCCTTCAAAAACCCACTGTTGCAGCTTTTTGTAGTCGAAGGTTTCAGATACCACCTTTTCTTTGAATCTTTAGCTTCTCACCCATGTAGGCATTTAGGCCATTATGGCATATGGCAGGTGGTGGATGAGCTATGAAGGGTGGATATGTCTTTACCTATAGCAGAAGTTGCTTACTTTCTCATGAGGTGGTTGATTTACTTCTAGGTGGGAAAAGAGGCCTTTGAGCTCAGTATTGTCACAGGAGTTCTTCTCTCATGGACAGGAGATGCAGCCCAGGGACTTTGTGAAGGAAGACTGTGTAGGAAACGGAAAAAAATCAGAAGACTTTGATCTGTTAGGAGAGAACTAGTGAAGAGAGAAAAACCACTGTTTTTGTGGATGAAGTATAGTTCAGAGGGCCTGGAATTAGTTAGGGAAGAGATGGCCTCAGATGGGCTTGGAGACCAGAGAAGGGAGACCTGGCTTGATAACCTGTTGGTCATTTTAGGGACCAAGTATGTGTGAAGCCTTACCCAGGTGATCAGAAGGAATAGGAGCAGTTAATGATAACTATGTCTGACCATTTGGGAAGCTGTCAGACTGTTCTTTAAAGCAACTGTATCATCACATTTCCACCAGCAGTGTGTGGGGTTCCAATTTCTCCACATCCTTGCTAGCATTTGTTATTGTCTTTTTTATTATAGCCATCCTAGTGGGTATGAAGTGTTATCTCATTATAATTTTGATTTGTATTTCTTTGATAGCTAATGATGTTGAACAGCTTTTCCTGTATTTATTGGCTATTTGTATACTCTCATTGGAGAAATGTCTTTAAGATCCTTCTGTCCATTTTTAAATAACTTTTTTACTATTGAGCTATATGTATTCTTTATATAATTCTTTATATATTATGGATACAGGTCCCTTATTGATAATATGATTTGCAAATGTTTTATCCCATTGGGTTGTCTTTTTTACTTTTTTGGTGATGTATTTTGAAGCTCAAGTTTTTAATTTTGATGAAGTCCAATTTATCTATTTTCTTTGGTTGCTTATGCATGTGGTGTCACATATAAGAATTCTTTGCCCTACCCAGGTCATAAAGATTTACTCCATATTTTCTTCTAAGAAGAGCTCTTATAGTTTTAGCTTTTACATTCAAGTCTGTCCACATTGACTTAATTTTTGTGTATGGTGTGAGGAACAGATTCATTCTTAAGTCTGCTCAGTTCTCGCTCACCTTCTATCCCCATTCTGAACATGCCTTCTCTTTGCTTAATGCAGACCCAGAATCTCTTACTGCCTTTTTCTCTTATCTTGCTTTTAAAAATCCTTAGTAAATATTCCCACTTAGGGAGGCCTTTGGATGAATTTGTCTTTCAGCAGGACTTCCCACCTGTAGAGAACAGTGAGGACACAAACAGGAAGAGAGAAAAACCAAGGTGTAAAAAGGAGGGTTGAATTTGTTGGCCTCTGTGGCTCTCTGTTCTTGAACTTTTCCTCCCTGGGGTTTCAGGTCTTGCTTGACCTCCTTGGTCTTGGGAGTGTGTTTCCCAACGCATCATGTTTTCTGATGTTGACAGGTAACAAATGATTGTCAGTGGTGGCCAGCCCATTGCTGAGCACCCATGGCACTCCAGGACATGTCAGGTAGCCTGCATGCCCAGCCCACACCTCCTGGATAACAATTCCTGGGAAGGTCACACAGGGAAGGAGAGACTTCTGGAATCAGTTCACCAGACTATAACTAGCAACTAAATCTTCACCTCCAGTGGGATCAAAGAGTAAACTCTTTGCTCCTAAGTTGTTTCTCACTCAGCCTGTTTAGCTTCCACATTATTTATGCTGATGGCTCATGAAGTTAGTCGTGTGGGTAATCCAAAAACCACTTACATGATGTGAGACAGCAAACTTGCCATCCTAATATGTTGTATTTAGCATGGTACTCAAATGAGTTTGCATTCCAGAAATGAACTGTTGAAGGCAAAAGCGGTTGGCCCAGAATGTGCTATATAGTAAAGGAAAGAAAAGCACCTCTTCCTGAAATTGCTTTAGTCACAACCTTTCATGCTTCAAAACTTAGTCACACCCCTTTGTCTATCTGATGAAGTTTCTTCTTCTCTCCCTGGCATTCAGTGGCCATCCTCCAGTCCCCCTTTTCTAGCCATCCAACTTTCCGTCCACTATTTACTGTGCAACTAGTCATTGTGCTAGGGACATAAACATGGGTAAGATGCTAGGGACATAAACATGGGTAAGTCTCTTCCTTCTAGGGACTCACAGCCTAGTGGAGAAGTCAAACCTGTAAACAAATAATTATCCAAGTGACTGTGATATTCAGAATATAAAAATGCACAGAGGAATGAGTAAATCAGCCCGGGGAAGACAGGGAAGCTCTCACAAGCAAAGTGACACTTAGCCAGATCCTGGACAGTTTGCTTAGCATTATCCCTTCTTCTAGCTGCCACAAACTCACCTGAGCTATTGTAATGGCCCCATAAATGGCTCCTTATTGTTTCTTATCTTTCCAATCCTAACTTAATGTTGATTCCAGAATTATCTTTCTGTATCACTGGTGGTGTGAATTCCCAGCTTGAACCTGAGAGGACTTCCCATTGCCTGCATAGTCAAGTCCAAATTTATCATATAGTGGACAAACCTAAGTTCAAATCCAGGCTCTGCCCCTTAATATAGCTTTGGAGTAGTAATTTTTCTCTCTGAGCTTCATTTCCCTGTTCTATAAAGTGAGTATAATACTTCTTTGCAGATTATCAAGATAAAGGCAAGGAATGGAAACCACTACCTTAGTCAAGGTGGCTATCCCTAAGAAGGATTGCACAGCACAGTATAAACATCCCAGCTGTTGGTACCAGACAGACCTGGGAGCAAATCCTGATTGCATATATTGTCTGTGGGACCTTGAGCAAGGCACCCTGAACCTCTTTTGCAAAATTGATTAATAATACTTTATGTGACCACTAAGCATTAGAAATAGTAGCATAGAACAGGATATGTATGTGATATATAATAATATAAAAAACATACCATTGATAGGCATTCATTAAATAGAAGCAGCTGTTACTTATTAATATTGATAATATGCTAAGCCATTCACCTATCTTTCCTGTGTTATCTCTTTCCACTCCTTAGTACTTCTGTCCTACCCTGCCACCCTCCTGATTGCCACCCCGACACACACGCCCTCCCTACAATGGGCAATACACTTTCACAACTCTGAGGCTTGATTCTGTTTCCATGGCCTGGGATTTGCTTCTTCACATTTTTTTTGAGAACTACCATCCTAGGCCTTTCTCATATGTGTGTATTTCTCTGTTGCTTCTAGCAACCAATTCTCTGACTCCCACTCCCAGCAGAACCAATCATTTCTTAATCTGCTTTTCCATCTTTCTTTATTGTAAGTCTGTAGCACTCTTCACATTGTATTAGTTATTTGTGTCTTCCCAGCTAAACAGAGACCATGTCTTCTCGTGTTTGTATCCCCAGCTTCCGACACAGGCCTGGCATATTTCAAGGCTTTCATTACATTGAGTGGAAGTAAACTGAAAGAAGTTTGGCAGAGTCTGAGCCAGATCAGGAAAGGCCTTAAATTTCAGGCTACAGAGTTAAAACTTCACCCTGAGGTTGATGAGGAGCCATGGAAGGACGGTTTTTAAGCAGGGGTGTAATGTGATCTTGTAGATTCTTCCAGTGCCAAGTGCTCTTGGCATCACCTGGAGGAGCATTAGGTGCCCTGTTTCTAGCCAGTCGTCTGACCCCTTGGCCATACTAACCTTATCCTCCTGTGAACCTTTGCCATTCTTGATGTCTGTCCTGTGTTCTCACTGACTTGTATGCTACGTGACTTCAAGTTTCACTGTATCAGGGGTTTGTCTCATCTTCCTGATAAGAGGATAAGCCGCCTACTACTTTTGTGTGCAGTAGAGGGGACAGCATTTCCCCCACTGTGTGCCCCCTCCTCCCTAACATGAAATGAAGCATGTAGTAGGTATTTTGGAAAGTGCTTGTGTAATTGAAGTTGAATAGAACTCTCTGGGAATAAAAAATTTAGCACAACTAAAAAAAAATAGTACAGCTAATCCCTAGAGTGAATCATCTACATGTGGCCCAGTGGAAATGAGGGGTGAGTCTTTAGAGTTTAGATATATGGATTGTTCACCAATATATTATCTCAGATATTTTCTGCTGTTGGGTTGTACAGACGAGTAGAGATGAAATGAGAATTAAATACTTACCAACTTTCAGCCATTCAAACTATGCTGTGCTGAGTTACACAGAGTTAGTGAATGGAGCATTCTTGAATAGTTCCTGTTAGAATAACTCATCCTGGCTAAGGGGCAGTTGACCCCTGTTAAGCACATGTTTTTTAGCATTTTCTAGTTCTCTCCATATCAAGCCCTGGCCTTGGCACTGAGTCTGGATTTTAGACTAACCTAAAGTCAAGTAGAAGCAGATTGTAGAATGTTTTGGTGTAAAATCATACTCTTTGATAATTAACATTGTGGCATTGGAATAGGATGATACGTCATTTGCTATAACAAAATAAAGACTCCATAATGAGGAAAAAGAAAATCATACTCTTTGAGCCAGTGGTATGTTCTTTCTAGCATGGAGAATTGCTTAAGAGCCAAGAACTTCTTAATGCCTTCTTTAACTCTCAGAGGCAGACTTAACATTGCCAGGGAGAAGGAAGTGGGGCAGCTACCATAAATTGATTCAGTTGGCAGAAAAACAAGGAAATGGAATGGTTTTCTCCATAGGCACACGCTTATCGGGTTCTTCTGTGAACACCCCCTGGAGTGGGAATTGGCATAGCTTTTGTTGGTGCCTTTTAACCAATGGCAGGCATCACAGGCCTGGATGCTGGGAATTTTAAGTGTAGTTTGATGAGTTTCAACAAATGTGTATATGCATGTAATCATCTTTCCAAACAACATGTAGAAGATTTCTGTTACCCTAGAATCATACCTCTCATGTCCCTTACAGTCAACCCCTCCAACCCAACCCTGGCAACCTCTTGCTGGTTTCTCTCACCTTGGATTCCTGTTCTAGAATTCATATAAATGGAATCATATGGGATCTATTCTTATATATGCCAGTTTTTGCCAGCAGTTTACTGAGTCTATACCCCACTGCCAGCTTATACTCCCCTACTGCACCCTCCCCATACACACACACTCCTGTGCCTTCCTTACTTTTCCCATGAGTATATTGGCTTTTTCACCAACTCTAGGGAGGTATGGTTCCCAGGCCCAGTTATTGCATTAACTTGAACTTCCTCCATCCTCTGACATTTTTAAATAAAAAAAGGTTCAGAGCATAAAAGGGGCAGAAATTAAATGCTATTTCCCCCCATTTATGCCCCTAGAGGAGTCCTAATGATGCTGGTTTATTCCCTCGCTGCCACCTGGGGCCTCATTGAGATAATAGGATTTGCAATGAAAGTACCAGGGAGACACAAGGCTGTGCTCCCCCTGCCCCCCATCCATTAAGTTAGGACTAAGGTTTCATCTGCAAATTCTGAATGCATTAGTTGAGGGTCAAATATCAAATACTCCGCTGTGAAGGGAGAGAACATCTGTGGCTAATTAGACCACTACTTGGCTAAGCTGGGGATGGTGAAGGACAAGGTCTGCCCTCTTGGCTCTGTAACCATGGGAAGCCAGCTTCCAGTCCAGGTTCCAGCCCCCTGAAGGGAGATGAAAGATACTCAGGTTGTTCGCAGTAGGGGCAGAGCACCATACCTCAGCTCTCCAGGTTCAGCATAAGGCATGACATGGCCTTAGGAACTGGCGCTGGTTCAACCAGGGAAGTAAAAGTGAGCTAGTGGCCAGTTGTTTACCTCTTTTGCTCACTTTAAATTTAGTCCTTTACTTTGGAGACAAGAGTTACACACTTACGCAAACCCATCCAGCTTTTTTCCTGTCCCAAACTGAAATCTTGAGTTTGTACGAAGATGTTAAAGGCCTCAGTTAATACCTATGTAGGCTGGGTGACATTTATTCATTGGTCCATTTATTATTGCATTTAATAAATGCTTAAATAGTACCTGTCCTATACAAATCATGGAACCTCCAAAGATCAGTTAAATGATCTTTGCTTACAAAAATCCACACTGTCATCTTGCTTATTATAGCTTGTAGTCTGTCAGGCTTGTGAGGTTTATAAGTGTTCACTACAATCTGAGGGAGGCTGTGAGATGGCCAAAAGATGAATACAGGCAAAGCCTTAGGAATTCCAAGAAGGGAAAGAGCACTTATGGTCTAGAGATGGAAAACTTCATGAAAGAGGTGCCTTTTGAGCTGAACCTTATCAGGTGGGGAGAATTTCTATAGGTGAAGATGAATTTGGGAACTTATTCAAAGCACAGAAATAGAAACAAGAAAGGAATCCATGGGCATATTTTTGGTGAGATGGTGGCATCCCCATTGTAGCATATTGTCTCTCTGAGGCAGGTGACCTGTTGGCTGAGAACCTCACTTTCCTCTTGCTTTACAGATCAATGAGCTGAGCAATGTCCCTGTCCCTGTCATGCTAATGCCAGATGACTTCAAAGCATACAGCAAGATCAAGGTGGACAATCATCTCTTCAATAAGTAAGTTGCCTACTGAGTAGGCTCAGGTTTTGTGGGCAGTTCTTTCCCTCAAGGCAGAGAACTTCTGAAACCTCAACCCGTGGCAGGGGCCAAGCCAGCACCTGGAAGGGTGTGACAGTGAGACCTGGATCACAGAGCTGACACACTGGCTGGGAAAGATGCATTCATCATGTGCCTCTCCCTCTTGTGTTGTCCTGTCATCTCACTCGTTTATCGACCTACTTCCAGTGTCCATTGGGGCATGTGGCTTGGTTTGGAGTGATTCATCTAGGGCCCGTTTAGGTAAAAGTGAAATGCTTAGGAGCTGAAGTATCTAGTAGGAGGCTGGCCTTATCTTGATCTTAGTCTGAGGCAAGCTGCTAGGCATGTTCCTGGCCCTGGATGTAGCCAAGCTCTTTTCTTTCCAACAGGTGTGTGAACAACAGGCTGCATGTGGTACCCAAGGGCTATGTTTGAAGTAATTCTTCCCGTTTTTTTTTTTGTGGCTTCTTGGATTAACACTGGTGTCTGAAGGTTGTCTCAGACTTTGTTGGAGCAGCATCTCACCTGGCACTGTTTGGGGCCTGCTCTAAACCTCTGAGACCTGCCCTTTTCATCCTACCATGGGTTGCCCCAGGCACTGGTTGCTGCTCACACTGTCCTCCTTTCTGCATTTAAATCCTGGTTCCTCTTGCGATTGTTGCACAGTCCCCAGAATCTCAGCAGCTAGGCTTTCTCATCTCACCATTCCCAGACTTTTAGCCTGGAGAAACTTGATTTGGAAATATCCTTTAGAGGCCTCTCTCTGCCATAGTACTAACGCCTTATTCTAGAAGCCATCTGTTTTGATAGCTGCTGCTTTAAGTGGCCACCTGTATAGAAGAAAAACTCTCCTGTTTCTTCTCTCTTGTCACACTACTACCATACTTCACTTCTGATACCAGATGTGTGGGTTTTCCACACGTCAGGCAATTCTGTGGGATACCAGCTTGGGGTCCTACAATTCATTTCAGTTCGGATGCTACCTACCTGGATTTAGCATCAGGTCCCACAGGTTAAGGGCTCAGTCCCACAAGACTGCACCCCCCTCACTTCAGATGCCAGCACAAATCCCTGTGGCCATCTGTGCTCCAGACCAGCCTGCCATAGATTGGAGGTTCCTGTGACCCTCTCCCTTGGGTTTGATGGATTTATGCAAGTGGCTGACAGAACTCAGGAAAACAGTTCACTTACTAGATTACCTGGTTTATTATAAAGGATACAACTCAGGAACAGCCAGATGGAAGAGATGCATATGGCAAGGTATGGAGAAAGGGTTGGGAGCTTCAGGGCCCTCTCCAGGTGCTGCACCCTCCCCACACCTCCACATGTTCAATAGCCTGTTGACCCTGTCTACATTACAAAGACATGATTGATTAAATCATTGGCCATTGGTCGTTAGTTCAATCTCCAGCCCTTCTCCCATCCCTGGAAGTCCAGGGAGTGGGACTGTAAGTTCCAAACCTCTGTTCTTGGTGGTTCTCCTGGCAACTAGCATCCATCCTTTGAGGCTTTCCAAAAATCACCTCATTAACATAAACTCAGATATGGTTGAAAGGGGCTTGTTATGGATAACAAAAGGCACCTTTATTGCTCTCATCACATAGGAAATTTCAAGGGTTTTAGGAGCTGTGTGCCAGAAATAGGGACTAAGACCAAATACATATTTATTATCTCACAGTATTCACACCACCTAAAGAAGGAGAGGCAGCTCTGGGCTTGAGGTGGGAAAGGAGGTAGTTCTGTCCATAGAAGAGGGTACTGCCCCACTGCCCATCTCAGGGTCCATGGTCTCTGATGAAGTTCCACTACCTTGACATTTTGGCCTAAAGCAGACATCCAATCTTTTGTTTTCTATTTTCTTTCATCCTTTTAACACCTGTTCTGTGCTAGTTGTTAGATTGCAGTGCTATTTACTAGAAGACAAGGGTATGTAAGGCAGACTAGGCCCCTGCCTTCATGAGAATCCACTGCTTTTTATTTTCTTGAAGTCTCATCCTGGAATAGTCAGAGGAACATATTTCTGAAAGGGAGTTCCTAGCGGATGACTATTGTAGAGATGGAGGATTTGGAGGAGGCATCCACCTCTTCAAGGTGATTGTCTCCCTCCTGAGGATTGACAAAGGAGCGAGAAGGGTGGAGGTTGCTGCCCGCAGCCGACAAATGGGGCTTCATGAAACGATGGGATCGTCATCAATTGATGGAGTACCTCTTCCATCTGGTACCCTTCTCCTCCATCCTCGTGGAAGCCCAGGGCAGGACTTCCTGGATGTAACCATCTTCAGGATGTTCTGACAGTAGCATCCCCAGAGGAGAGGGGCCTTGCCCTTTAGCCGTCACACTGAAGTTGACCTTACAGCTGCTGCTCACGTGCGCCACCCACCTGTAGCAAGTATAGTGCTTGTGAAGTGGGACCTCCACGTGGTATTTTTTTCCTTTGATGTGAATTTTACTGAAAGATAACATACACTCAGAAAAAGTGCACAAATCATAAGTATACAGCTAGATTAATTTTTAGCAAGTGAACACAAGGGATATAAGTTTCTTAACTTTTACATGCTCAGAATTACCTGGAATGTTTGTTAAATGCAGACTTCCAGACTCAGTGCCAGAATTTCTAGGGCCTAGAAATCTACATTTTCAGCACTGTAGATTATTCAGATACTAGTGACCTGTGGACCCAATTTGAGAGGTTCTGATTTAAGAACTGGGTGAGCAAGGATAAGTTCACAAAGATGTGTCTCTGCTTTTGTCTAGAGAGAACCTCCCCAGCCGCTTTAAGTTTAAGGAGTACTGCCCCATGGTGTTCCGAAATCTCCGGGAGAGGTTTGGGATTGATGATCAGGATTACCAGGTATGGGGTGTCTTTGCAGAATCGGAGGGGTTAGGGAGTGGGGCGGGCTCTGGAAGCCACAGGACAAGTAGAGAAAAGGCACGTCTGCTGTCCTTGTGCTGCATCTTCCTGTCTTGTCCCGTCGGGCGCAGGCAGCCTTTTCCCCAGCCCCCAGTCCGTGGTGGGCTCTGGGAGGGGCGAGGGCCTCAGCGGTGCTCTGGTTCTGCCTTACATGCCCCAGCTCCTCTCCCCAGGAGGGAGAGTGGTGGTGGGGAGAGGGGTCCTCGGCAGCTACTTCATTTTAGTCCGACATGCCCAGTCTAGGCTGAAGAACCCTTCTCTTTCATAGTTTGACTTAAAAGAGAGAGAATTGTTGCCAGCGGGAGATGAGGCCTCTTAAAGCAGATAAGAGAGATTATTAGAAAAGGAAGGCTTCAAGGGTAGTGTAACCTCTTGCCAGGTATGAGTACCACCTCCTAAACTTGTCTTCTGATGTGGGGGGAGGGGATAGGCACAGAGGGCTGCTGCCCTTTCAGGAGGTGATAATGTCTCAGAGGCCTCTGGCCTATGGGGAGGACTCAGGGGCATGACAGTCTGACTCATAGTCTATGGTTTCTGTTACTCCTCTAGCACCTTCCTAGGGCCTTCTCCTGGCAGACAGCCTGGTGTTGATGGTGGGAGAATTTTCCACTTCATTTTTTTTTTTTGGTATCATTAATCTACAGTTACATGAGGATCCCCTTCACTTTTGTAGCAGTAAGAAATAGAGCAGACTTTTAGTTGTCTGTGAGGAAAAAGGGAGTGTACAACCTAGTGAAATATAAAATGGGTGCCCAGATCTTTTAAAATCCTGTAATTCCTCCCACCCCACTCCCAGTAAGCCTTTCACGGAGTAGTTCATGAGAAGCAGAATGGGCCTCCGTAAGTCTCCCTTGCCCTCTCCTCCACGCTGGAGGGCCTACTGCAAAGACTTGTATCCTGAAGAGGAGAGTGTGGGGATGTGAGAGGAGGAGATGCCAGAGACTGGAACCGTCAGGAACGGCCTTGTCAAAGAGGTACCAGCAAGTTCCTCTGGCCCCTCAGTTAGGACTGAACCCTCAACCAACTCTTGATCTGACTGGAGTCTGAGGTTTCTAAGAATTTGCCATCGTTGACCCCCAGATTGCTCAGATACCTTCCAGTGTTACTCCTTTCCTTACCCTTGGCCATCTGACCACATCTTATCAGTGCCTGCAATTTTTCTCTAATAGCCTTGTGGGCAAGATTGTCAAGTCTGAAATAGGGGCAAGGAGGATGGTGTTCAGGGAGGGGCTCCATACTGTTGGACAACAGTGATTTTAAGTAAGTTAGAAATGCTGCCTGGAAATGAGGCAGGGACAGAACTGCACTTCCCAACTAGGCATGCGGCCTGTACGTCTTACTGGTAGAAAGACTGGCTGGCAGAGAGGCTCTCAGTCATATAGCCTCCTCAACACATCTAGACTGGGGGGGTGCCCCTCACCACTTCAGACTTTTGTTTCCCCCTTGAAGTTGGTACTCCCTCCTCCCCCAGGGTCTCATGAGGGGGGCATTAAATGAAGGTAAAGAGTAGAATCCTGAGGAAGAGACAAGTAAAGGGCTTGGAAAGGAGGCATTTCTGTGAGCGGGCCCCCACATGTTTCCTTGGGAACAGGGGCATCTGGGGTCTCTCTCTCCATCTTGCCTTCCAAAAGTCTTCTCCTGGCATCTGCTTGGTGAACACATCCCTTTGGTTGACGCACATCTTTCCCTTCCCTCCTCTTGAGGCTTCTACTACTCTCTGATTCCAGTGGGAATAGGGTCTCAAGGAGGACCAGGGGCAAAATCAGAAGAGCTGCCAGAGCTGCTTCATGGCTGAGCACAGACAAACAGGAGTTTGAGGTGAGGGGAGACGTGTTAGGCAGAGAGGTGAGGACCAGCTTTCTGCTTTTGGAAGGGTTTTCCAACATCAAGGCACACAGAGAAAAGAGACAGCTGTGTCTGTTGCTTCTTTGCGCTAGACTTCTTGAATGGTGCCTAACTTTTGTCTTGGTCACCCTGAGAAACTCGGAAAATCATCTGGGTCGGCCTTGTTTTGTTCCAGGTGAGCAAACTCAGGAGTAGAGAAGTCAAATGGCTCATTCAAGGCCATGTCACATGTGAGCATCGAGGTTAGAACCCAGTCCTCTAATGGCTGAGGCAGTTTTAGTTTGCGGGATAGCTGTCTGGGTCAGAGTGGAAGGAAGCGTTTCACAGTTGACCCTCAGTCTATCTGGACAAGGATTAGGAGCAACACTTGTCACTCTTAAGGAAGACCTTGGGAGAGAAGTAAAGTTCCCATGAGAAAAGGGTTGGGTAAGATCACATCTGTCTCAGTGTTGCTGGCATTAGAGCAATCTGTCCCGTCAGAGAAGACTCAGAGTAAAGGTCAGGATCCTCAGGGTCTCTGTTCGCCTCCCAAGACCAGCCTGCTCTTGTCTTGTCCCCCAGAATTCAGTGACACGCAGTGCCCCTATCAATAGTGACAGCCAGGGCCGATGTGGCACCCATTTCCTCACCACGTATGACCGGCGCTTTGTCATCAAGACTGTGTCAAGTGAGGATGTGGCTGAGATGCACAACATCTTGAAGAAATACCACCAGGTATGGTGAGTCCCGAGCCTGGACAGTAGAGGACGGGTTGGAAGAGGGAGAGGAGAGCCCCTGGCGGAGCTCCCTGGGGAGGACTGGACCCGTCTGGTAGCAGCAGATGCCTCCTCATTACCAGCACTCAGCCCCCTCAGCGCCTGCCCCAGCGCCGTGTTTCCAGGAGGTGAAACGCCTCCCTGACGGAGGAGAAAGGAGAGGTGTGGGCCATGTCCCTGACTCAGTGCCTGGTGAACAGCTGTTCCTTGTCAGAGCTGGGACGTTCTCATGCTCTAGCGTCTGCCTCATTTCTTCTAAAAAGAGGTCCTGCTGGCTTGGCAGCCTTGGCTGCTTTTCCCATCCCCGCTCTGCCCTCACCCAGAGCCTGTCCATAAGGAAGGCCGAGCGCAGTGGTGCCATTTGGGTGCCTGAGTCTTCAGGGAAATCTGGCTTCTCTTTGGGCATCTGGGAAGTGGTGAAGGGGACTTTTGGTCTTTTGTGAGTTACACAGAAAACCTTGGGGCATGGTGTAGGTACAAGCTTTTGGTATGGAGCCATTCTGTCTCCCCAGACAGCAGATCATAACCCTGCTCTGCATCCCCTCTCTGTCCTTTGGCTTTCCCATTTCAGGCAGGCAGAGTTAATGCAAGGCCTAGATCAGTGATCTTCCTGCAGTAGAATCAAACAAAATCTTCCGTGGAAGCCCAACAATGTGAAACCAAAGCGCTCTGCACTGCCTGCCCAGCCTCTCACTTTCTGCCATGCAGTTGGGGGCGGGGGTGTCTGGAAATCCCCCCATGACCTCACAGTTTGAAAGTCACTGGTCTAGAGGCTCTCAGGGAGCATTTTAGCCTGGGGAGAGCCCCATACATCCTGGCACCTTCATACATGCCTTAGCCTTCCCTCTTTACCTCCCTTTCTAGTTCATAGTGGAGTGTCATGGCAACACCCTTTTGCCACAGTTTCTGGGCATGTATCGCCTGACAGTGGACGGTGTGGAAACCTACATGGTGGTCACGAGGAATGTGTTCAGCCATCGGCTCAACGTACACCGCAAGTATGACCTCAAGGTAAAGGGCTCTTTTCCCCAGCTCTGTGCTGCCCTCTCCCTGAGGCTTGGAGGGGCCATGACTCTAACGTCCGTATAATGGGAAAGTGGAGCAAATGTTTTGGCATGAACAGGTGACCCTGGAGTTGATAAGCCTAATTCATGTGGGCCAAAGGCTGTTTGAAGTGCAGTTAACAGTGATAAGAGGTGGTTGAAGCCCCAGGAGTACCATATTCATGTACCAATTGATGTTCTTCAGCTCCTGTCAGGGGGATGTGCACACCAAGGGCAGCAGTATGTGGCCCGGCTGTGCTGACAGGTGTGCTCTGGCATGAGTTTGTTCAGGCTCGTGGGCTGACTGCTCAGGCCACCTCTAGACCCTGAAAAGAACATACGTGCATCTGTGAACCCCAGCTTTTCATTGTTCCTGAATCTGGCTTCCTGACTTCTGTCCCTTGCACCATTTTCCCCCTCTCTGCTGCAGCTACCCTAGTTTCTTTTCCATCCCTGCATTTCCATTTCCTGTGCTCTCCTCCCAGGAATATCTCACAGGCTGCCTGGAGTCTGTTCTCTTCCTGCTTTTTCTCCACTCCCACTTTCCCCCACCTAATTACTCCTACTTACCCCTTCCGAGCTCAAATACCACTTCTTCCAGGAAGCAGGCCTTGGCCATTGTCTCTCCCCAGTCCATGCACGCCCCTGTGTCACATTCTCTCAGAGCATCCTGTCTTCCCTGTATCTCTCTGCACCATTGTAATTAGTGGACTAATCAATTGCATAACTACTGCTCAACGCCTGTCTCCCTGTTAGAAGGAATGTTCCCTAAGGGCAGGGACTGATTTGGTCCAGTCCTGTTTCTTCAGCATGTACCTTATATGTAGTCAGAGCTCTGTAAAGGGTCTGTGTCAGAGGAAGGGAACAAGTTGCTGCCTCCTGGCCCCTCTAGGATTCTAACCAGCCTTCTTCAGTTCACCTGCTGCCTCTCCCCAATGACTGGTGCATGTTTTCTCGTGCAACAAATGTGCCTCAGCTGGATTCTCCTGATGGCTCTTTTATCCTTTCAGGGTTCTACTGTTGCCAGAGAAGCGAGTGACAAGGAGAAGGTATGCTGGGACCTGTGCTGATCAAGTGTGGAATGGGTTGCTTGGAATCAGAAACACCTGTCATCTATCCTGTCCCTCCCTCCACCAAAGCCCCTAGCCCTGCAGTTCCCAGACATGCAGTCTGTCAGGGCTTTGTGTCACTAAGCACCTGCTTGTTGTCATCCTCAGCCTAAGCCTTGGTCTCTAGCCTTTTATCTCCCTCAGCTGGGTCCCTATAATCCTGGAGGGCTGGCAGTTTCCATCTCTTAGTCCAGCCAGAATGAACGAGTTGCTGCCTGAGTGCCAAGGTAGTCTAGGCTCAGCAGGAAGTCATGGTCTGTTCAGTCCTCATTACTTCACATATACCACATATTTGCCATTCTGCCTGCCAAGTCCTTGGACTGTAGTCTCCTGTGCTGAGCTGTTGATTTGGCAGATTGACTGGATGTGCTCTAAAGACCCCTTTCTGTACCATTGCCCCCAGCAGAGGACTCCTTCCGGTGAATGAATCAGGCCACCCAGCCTAACACTGCTGTTGTTCTCCCAGGCCAAGGACTTGCCAACATACAAAGACAATGACTTCCTCAATGAAGGGCAGAAGCTGCACGTGGGAGAGGAAAGTAGAAAAAACTTCCTGGAAAAACTGAAACGGGACGTAGAGGTACATGGACCCCGTTTTCACCTTAGTTGAGCAGGGCTCCCTTCTTGTCCTCAGGGCAAGAGCCTCTTTAACCTTAAGAAAAATTGAATGCAGGAGTGCAGACGAAAGGAAAGGTGGTGATTTGAGCAGTGTGGGTATAGCTGTTTGCACCTAAAGGTAGTGTAGGTAAACATTCCACTTGCAGGGGGATCTGCTGGTGCTAGTAGGCCCTTCATAACTTGGTTTGGAATGCTTTCTCTTATCTCTTCACTAATCTCTTCCAATACCTTTTTCAAACTTCCTTTCTGGTGGTTTCCCATAGTGGAGGGGACATCTGGCCATCAGTGTCAGGAAACCAGCTGTTAAGATCTACCCACTAGGCCCTCCTCTGAATCATTTTCCACTTAACCTAGTGACCTTCTGGTTGGAAAGGGACTTCCTGTAGAGAAGTTCCTCTAGGGAGGACAGGTACTAAATAGTGAAGGTGATACCTGGACCACTAGATGACTCAGTGTAGTCTTCTATTTTAATAAATTGGGAGCCTGCTCATCAAAACGGAACCCTAAAAATCTTTTAAAAATATCTTAATATTTTTTTTTTACTGTGGCAAAATAGGCATAATGTAAAATTTACCATCTTAACCATATTAAATGTACAGCTCAGCGGCATTAAGTATGTTCACACTGTCGTGCAGCTGTCACCACCACCCATCTCCAGAACTTCTTTTGTCTTCCCCAACTGAACACTAACTCTGTGCCCCCCTCTCCCTAGCCGCTGGCAAACACCATTCTACTTTGTCTCTCTGAAATTGGCTGTTCTAGGAAACTCATATAAGTGGAATCATACCATGTTTGTCCTTTAATTCTGGCTTATTTTGTTCGCCATAATGTCTTCAAGATAGCATGCAGCATGTGTCAGCACATCCTTCCTTTTTAAAGCTGAATAATATTCCAGTGTATGGGTACACCACATTTTGTTTACCCATTAATCCGAATGACATTTGGAATATTAAGATTCTCCCGAGAAACAGAACCAGTAGGGTGCAGATAGGTAGATGGATGTTTATTGTAAGGAACTGGCTTACATGATCATTGAGGCTGACAAATCCCAAGATCTGCATTTGGCAAGCTAGAGCCCAGGAGAGCTGATGGGGTAGTTTCAGTCCAGAGGCTGGCAGGCTCAGGATGGGCTGATATTTCAGCCTGGATACAGAGGTGGGAAAAAGCTGGTGTTCCAGCTCAGAGGCAGTCAGGCAGGAGTCTCTTTTACTTGCAGGAAGTTAAGCCTTTTTGTTCTGTTCGGTTGATTTGATGAAGCCCATCCACATTAGGGAGAGCAGTCTGCTTTACTCAGGTTACCAATTCAAACGTTAATTTCATCCATTAACACTCTCACAGACACACCCAGAATATCTGACCAAATGCCCAGGTACCTGGTGGCCCAGTCAAGTTGACACATAAGATTAACCATCACACTTGGGTTGCTTCATGTGAATAATGAACGCTGCTGTGAAGAAACATGGGTTTTATAAACCTCCTTGCTAAGAAGCTTTTCCTTAATCACCCCCTATATATTTGTGTGTTTATGCTTCCATTCAGTTTGTCTAGAGTTTTTCTCCTTCCTTTCCTATTTACCTCCCTATTCTGCTTCTAAGAAGAATTTAAGGCAGTTTACACAATTCGTTTTCACTTGCATTCACTTATAAATGTTTGCAGTGAATAGGAGTAGGTTTGGTTTATGACTCTTTTCTGGGGCCCTCGGCCTCGGGAAGGGCTGTGCAGAGGTTCTTGGAATGTGGCGCCCCAGCCAAAGAAATTCTACTGATGTTCTGTCATCAGGGCCTCTTGTGCTTTTCACTGTCGTGTGGGCCTGTGCGTAGAGCTGCTCTGCTCCTGTTGCGGTCTTCCTCCTAGTTCCCTAGTCACAGTTGGGTCAGTTGGACAGTTTTCCTGGTGCTCAGGCTCAGTTTGTGATCAGGGCAGAATGCCTGGCACGTGGCTAATGGTGGCTGTTGACTAATTCACAGATTTGGGCTAATTATTAGCAAGTTACTAGCTAAATTGACTCTGGCCTCATTATTAGCTGAACTAGAATGCCAGCTGGCGATTTCCATCCTGTATCATTCCCTCCCTCTTTGTTCTCCAAGTCATGGAGTTCTAGATCAGGAGACCTGAGATTCCATCCTTCTCTCAACGCCCGTTATATAGATGAGAAAACAGGCTTGGTAAAGGGGAAGCCACACTCTGAGAGCCATCTGCCCCTGTAGCACACGGCCTCTTCTGACCATCAGAGAAGAGGTAGAGAATGTTGGTTGGCTCTGTCATGGGTGTTCCTTTTTTTCCTCCCCATTTTTATCCTGATTGGTAAAGAAACTGAACTACATAGTTGTGCAAACTTTACCTGTGACCCTCAGTTTGAGGTATGTTTTTTTAAATTAAGGTATTAATATATAATCTTACAAAGGTTTCACATGAGCAACATTTTAGTTACATTTTATCAAGTCATCCCCAACCCCATTGTAGTCACTGTCCATTAGTGTAGTAAGGTGCTATAGAGTCACTACTTGTCTTCTCCATGCTATACTGCCTTGCCAATGAGCCACCTGCATTATGTGCTAATCATAGTGCCCCTTGATTCCCTTCTCCCTCCTTCCCTCCCTCCCCACCCTCCCCACTCCCTTCCCTTTGGTAAGTGCTAGTCCCTTCTTGGAGTCTGTGAGTTTGCTGCTGTTTTGTTCCTTCAGTTTGCTTCGTTGTTATACTCCACAAATGAGGGAAATCATTTGGTATTTGTCTTTCTCCGCCTGGCTTATTTCACTGAGCATAATACCCTCTAGCTCCATCCATGTCGTTGCAAATGGTAGGATTTGTTTTCTTCTTATGGCTGAATAATATTTTGTTGTGTATATGTACCACATCTTCTTTATCCATTCACCTACTGATGGACACTTAGTTTGCTTCTTTCTCTTGGCTATTGTAAATAGTGCTGCGATAAACATAGGGGTGCATATGTATTTTTGAATCTTGGATCTTATTTTCTTTGGGTAGATTCCTAGGAGTGGAATTTCTGGGTCAAATGGTATTTCCATTTTTAGTTTTTTGGGGAATCTCCATACTGCTTTCCACAGTGGTTGAACCTAATTTACATTCCCAAGTTTGGGGTATGTTTTACCTTGCATCCCTCACATACACACACACCCTTGAAATACTATCTACCTTTATTTACTTCATGTTCATATTCTGCTATTTTCTATTGTATTTTCTATTTACTACTAATAAAAACATCCTAGTCCCAGCCCACTAAATTGGATTTAGGGCTCGTGGTGAGTTGAGTTTCATGGTTTGGAAGACACTGCTGTGTTGCATCCATCTCTCCATCCTCTTACACATGCAACATTTCATTATTTCTTTCCTCAAATTTGCCACAGGCTCTCTTGATCCCAGACTGTATGAACGGCCATGCTTGTCTACCTTCACTCCTGCAGCCTCTGCCTGCCTGACTCCTCTCCATCTGTGAGGCTCAGTCTCAACTCCTTTCCTCAGGGGTGCCTCTCTCCCCGCTGTCCTGGACTCCCCAGCTCTGAGCCCTCATGGAATGACTGTTTCCCCATTAGACACTGAGCTCATTGAAGGCAGAGACTCTGATGTCTTACTTTCTGTTGTGTTTTAGAATTAGACAATTGAGTTGAAAGGAGTGTCTTTTCTCCCTTTTCCAGATGCCACTAGGATGTCCCATGTAACCTCTCCTTCCGTCTCTCCTTCCCCCAACTGCCTAGTTCCTGGCCCAGCTGAAGATCATGGACTACAGTCTGCTGGTGGGCATCCATGATGTGGACCGGGCGGAGCAGGAGGAGATGGAGGTGGAAGAGCGGGCCGAGGATGAGGAGTGTGAGAATGACGGCATGGGCGGCAGCCTGCTCTGCTCCTATGGCACCCCTCCCGACAGCCCTGGCAACCTCCTCAGCTTCCCCCGGTTCTTTGGGCCTGGGGAATTTGATCCCTCTGTTGACGTCTATGCCATGAAAAGCCATGAAAGTAAGCAGGAGCCTGTGCCTGCCCTGTCCACCTCTGGCCCCCATCCTTCCCACTTCAGGCCTGTTGTAGATGGGTATCTGGACCCTTACCTCTGTAATTACTGACCCCGGCCTCTTTCTGCCTCCAGGCCCCCAAATGGGTCACCACCAGTAACTGGGTCTTCTGGGGCCTTGGGGTCCTCCTCTGTCAGGCCTCCCTGCACCCTCTTTGTCTGTCTTGGATGTCTGAGGTGTGGTTTTGCTCTGTTTCATGCTTATAAAATCTTTTAAATACTGTCATGTCAACCCCATAGGGTGGCATGAAGATCAAATAAGAGAAGAGCTATGAAAGCTTCTGAGAAGGACTCCATTGGTCACTCCTTTCCTCAGTTCCAAATGATAGGGATGGATCTGGATCTTACACCTGAGGGTTATGGACCCAGCTGCTTTCTGCCCTTCTCCTTGCCACCGCGCCCTCCTTCCTGTTTTCCCTCCCGCTCCAGGTGCCCCCAAGAAGGAGGTCTATTTCATGGCCATCATCGATATTCTCACGCCGTATGATACTAAGAAGAAAGCTGCACATGCCGCCAAAACGGTGAAACATGGGGTGAGCCCTCCCTGTTCCCGGCTGGGCCCAGCAGGCAAGCCCTCAGGCCCCAGGCTTCTGCTCTAAGGAGTCCCTCCCTGTCCCCGCCTCAGGGCAGGGAGCCCGGAGAGCAGCCTGCCTGGCTGCCTGGTGTTCTCTCTCCCCATCTACACCCCACCCCCTCCCTGCATGGTAATAAGCCCAGCTTGTTTTTCCCCTAGTTCTCTGGCCCTCGGGGCCCTTCGGGTTCCTTTCCCGAGGGCTGCTGGGCATGTTGTACATCTTATTGACTGTGGTAATAGCTTTGTTTACATGCCCACACCGCTCCCCAGAGGCTCCTTTCCCCATACACTTCAAGTTACTGTTCAAACAGGGGCCCCTCACCAAGATCCAGAGTCTGCCATCTTCCCATCACCTTGCCCGTACATCAGAGGGTGCAGGCTTTTGGTCGTGAGTCAAAGGAGTGGGGTCAGGGCAACTTTGAAACATGGGAATCCCTTCTCAAGGTGGCCTGCCCAGTCAGGGGATAGTATTCAACTCTGATGCTGAGCCAGAGGCTTCTGAATACCCAGGCCCCTCTCAGATGCAGGCTTCTGAGGGCTCAGCCTGACCTGAGTCAGTCTCTGTGTATTACAGGCGGGGGCCGAGATCTCGACTGTGAACCCTGAGCAGTACTCCAAACGCTTCAACGAGTTCATGTCCAACATCCTGACGTAGTTACCTTCTACCTTCAGCCAGAGCCAGAGAGCCGGATGTGGGGTTGGGAATCCGAAGAGGGAGAGGATGTATTTGGGGTGGATGGGAAGGTGGGGAGCACAGTGGGGGACAGGGGAGGGCTTTACCAGTGAGGCTGTAGCCTGTGACACGGAAAGAAGACTTGCTGGGGAGGAGGGTATGTGCTGTAATGTGCACATATAATATGTAGCCTCCCCTTCCCTTCCCCTTGATTTACCCCCAGTTTGATCCAGGTTAAAAAGGGGTTTCTTTTTCATTACCTTGCAACCTTTTAAGATACCTTGGAGCTAGAGATGACTTTGTGGGTTTATTTGGGTTTGTTCCTGAAATTTCCTTGCTCTGGGTTTGCTGTTTATAATGATGTATATCATCACCCTATCCTCCTTCCTCCAACCTGCCCTGCTTCCAGTTCCCTTCAATTAAAAAGACGCCCCAAAGACCCGGCCAGGGGTCCTGTCAGAGCCAAGCACTCTGATGGCAGAGGAGCGGAGGGCAGACACTTCAGCCTGGATTAACTTTTTCATTTTATGGAGTATTGTGCACAACTTCCTCCACCTTTCCTCCTGGATCCGAGTGAAACACTATGTGATTCTTCCATCTAAATGCTGTCCTCCAGAAGGAACACTCAGATCAGCATCAGGCATCTTGGATCCGAATCAGAGATCCCAGAGGGGAGTTCATCCTCATGGGATGGTAAGGGGTCAGGGGGACTGGCTGGGCACTCAGACAGCTGGTTCTCATATAACCCTGTAAACGGATCATCACCCAAGCCCTGGGCTGTCTTGGCCCCCAGAGTGCAGTTGTCCTCTCTATAAAGCGTGTCTCCCACTGGTCAAAAGGAACAGAAAGCACCTTTGGATATAGCAGGACCCTGTGCTATGGTTATTTCCTCTTGGGAAAACCATAGACGCTGGCGAGTATCAAATGAGGTCTTGTGTCCTCCATCCATTTACTTCTGATTGACCTTCTCCCAGGCACCCTCACATGTAGATGAGCATTTAGTGGTGGGAGGGAGGGGAATCTCCATGTGCCTGGGGTGCTCCTTGCAGAGATACCTTTTCAAGCCCTGGGCTACCATGTAGATAATCCGACTCCCTGCACCTGTGGTTTGTCACCTGGATAGTTATGGCCAGCAGGGGGTGCTGCCACCTACATTGGAGTGGTGCCCAACCCAACCCAATTGCTCCTAAGTCACTTGAGGATGTAACCTCAGGAACTCTAGGCTTCATGTGGGCTGTTTTCCTTGTTCCCCTCTAGACTTTTAGCAGATCTGCCATCCACAGGCTTCCTCAGGAGTGGCATCCTGCAGCTTCCTTCAGGATCTCCACCCACCTGAGCCTGCTACCCAGGCCTCAGAATTGAGCCGTGTGTCATTCTGTGATGCCATCAGAGCAGTATGGTCTGGCTAGGAAAGAAATGGCCCTGCACTGGGGGAGGTACAGTCCTGCCTCTTCTCACCCCTCACCAGGAACAGGGGATTTGGGATGAGATACGGTAAAACTTGTAGATAATCCCACAGATGCAAAGAAATTTTGTGGAACCATTTTGAATGAGAGGATTGGTTTCCTTTGGCTCCCTCCAAACCTGGCCAATCTCAGCTTCTGGAGCAGGAACCAGAACTATCTCTGGTCCCTCCTCACAGCATTTAGGTTGGAGAGGAGTGAGACAGCATTCTTGGACTCTACTGGGGCTGCTGGAACCCTTCCAGAAGGGGCAGATGGGTCAGACAACAGCCTTGGTCCCAGGAAGGAGCCATAGGTAGCTGTAAACAGCAGCAAGACCACAAAATGACTTGGGAAAGAACTTGGAACCAAGTGGCTCATGGAGAAAACAAATTTGACTTAGAAAGGGTTATGTAGGAATAATGTTTGGACTTGATTTCCCCACCTCCTAATCAAGAATGAAAATCTGGATCTCCTAGTCGGCCTTGTCATCTCCAAAGCTTGGCAGGTGGCCTCCCACAGTCTCCACAGCCTTGGACTCCCACCCACTTCCTGCATTTGGTCTGCTGATCACGTTGCCATTATGTGTACGAAAAATGTAACACAATCCTATCTACCAGGTATCTAATTTCTTTAACATTGCAGTTTTTGTGGGGTTTTTTTTTCCTTATTGTTTACATTTTGAAAGGTAGCATTCTGTTTCAAATGCTGTTTTTCCAACAGTATTGTTGATGGGGTCGAAACATTTGAGCTGTGGTTGGATGGAGTTTTAGGTATTTTTAAAGGTCATTCTCCATGCTATCTTCAAAACCTTGGGTTTGGCCCTCTGACTCCTTTGGCATTCAGATGTTTAAAAGCTATTTATCTTGGTTTATGTAAGTTTTCTTTCTCTTCTTTTTGTAATGATGAAGATACTGTATTTGGTTTGCAGTCTGAATGTAGAGAAAGTGAACTGGTCCCTAAGGTCTGGTCTGCCCCCACTCTTTTTTCCAAGTCCCACCATTCCCTCTCTGGGCAGTGGAAGGCATCTGCAGGGAAGTGACTACCCTCAGCCTCACTCTTTGGAGCCATGGAGAAAAGCTCAACAGTTTTATGGCATCCCAGAATAATTCTGGGTCTCCCTAGAACTAAGGTTTAAGAATAGGAAATGGCTGACTGGGGAGGTGATGGGATATGGGCAGGATTCTTCTCTGTTCCATTCTGCCACTTAACCAGTCAGTTTCTCCTACCCTGCCCAACTTGTGAAAGTCTACAGCTGAAGAACTAGTCTCCCAGGTCTCCCAGCCAAAGCAGGGGGTTCTCTGAAAACCCCACGTAGACCACTAGGTGAAGGCCTCCGGTCCCTGTCCTGTTAGCACACCATTGAGTCTTTGTCCCCAGTGCGAGCTCCTTCCCTGCACCCTGTGGTTTGGGGGTTCAGGGGCAGGCTGGGAAGCCAGCAGTCCCAGGAGCACAGACTGAAGCAGTGCTCCATCTCTCTATCTAGCTCAGGGGTTACTGTTCTGTGGCAGGTGCCACGAGTCACTCCTGTGGCTGTTCTCAGTGGCACTAAGTTCCCACCACAGGCAGCTCTTCTTCCCCTTGCTCTTTCCACCTCATTTCTCTTGCCTGTGCTTTGGGCCTCCCACAGGTCCCTTGGTAGTGCTCAGGGCCTGGGACTAGACTCCTGCCTGAGTGACTTTTCCCCTCTTGTCTGCCAGGGCCTGCCCTGGAGAGGTGGACCAAAGATCCAGGATTTTGTCAGTAGCCAATCCCACCCCCAGTTGTCTTTTTGCCATTTCAAGTTGGGAGAGACAAAACTTAAGCACTCCTCAGCATTTGAACTATTCAAGTTTTGGGGCCAGAAGGGACAGTGTATTTAAACGCTTAGAGCTCTGGCTTAGGCCTGTGTTCCCCCAAGCCTAGGGACCTCACTTTCTGGTAGAAATGTGGGGAGGGGGATCAGCCTGAGCACAGGAATCAAAGGGAAAACACATTCAAACAACTGCCCCCAAACTTGCCAGCCATCCACAGGGGGCAGTGACATGGCCCTAGCTTTCCTCTGAGATGTGCTACTTCTGAAGAGTGCCTCCAGAGGGAAGAGGACACTCAGCTCTCTCCAGTGGGTTGTGCTGAGATCTTTTGGAGGCTAAGGAGGAAACTTCCAGAGGAGACCTCTTCCCCTTGCTCAGAGCCATTTTGTGAGTTGGGAACCAACATTTGGGAAAGGGCCTGGTGCTGCTCAGCACACCCAAGCATCAGGTCAGATCATTGTAATAAAAAAATGTGAATGAAACTTAGATTCAGCTTTTGGGGGAGCAGGATAAACTACCACCCCATCATATGTGTGTGACTTCTCAACTTCCACTGCAATTTCCATTTTTTTAAATAGGAATTTTGAACCCCGTGCTTGTCTCATGTTTGCTGGGAACAGTTCGAGATCCTGTTACTGTGTTAAAATGCATGCATGTTAAGATGAGTCTTCAACCCAAGGGAAAAAATAAAACTTAAAAAGCTTTGTGTACACATCTGTTGGAATGAGCTTTTATTTTAAGGTTCTTTTCAGAACTGAAAGTTTGATCCCAGTTTCAGAGGCTGCTTGAGTTTGGAGAAAGTATATAGTCAGTGACTCTTGGCCATGCACTTTGAGATGTGGTTAATAAGCAATGGTTAAGAGCACAGGCAGACAGGAGCTCAGCTGTCCTGACAGCACATATTGAGCCTGGACAGACCACCCACCTCTTACTTCGCCAGCTGTGGAGAGCCAGCCCTGGCTACGAGCCACATGCCTGACACACCTGTCCCAGCTCTTCCCTGACTGTGTGGCTGACTGACAGAGTCACCTCTGTGTACCTCAGGTTCTCCATCTAGACTTTTAAGTTAAAATCTAGTGGTTTTCAAAGTGTGGCGCTGGACCAGCAGTTATCAGTGACACCTGGGAACCAGAAACAAATTCTCAGGTCCCTCTGCAGATCTGAATCAGTTTTAACAAGCCCTCCAAGTGATTGTAAAGGAAGCTAAGGTTTGGGAACCACTACGCTTACAAACCTCCCACTTGCTTATTAGGGCATCTACCACAGGTTGCAAGCTGGAATAATTTGGGGGAACTTCTAGAAAAGTCAGCTACCCAAGTCCTTTTAAAAGGCCAATTAAATCAGAATTTTGAGGGATGGGATCAAAGTATCTGTGTTTTAGAAGCTCCCCTTAATGTGCAGCCAAGGTTAAGAAACCCTGACCTACAAGGATACTACTTGTGGGTGCCTGGCCAGATTTCTACCTAAAACAATGAAAGATTTTAAGGGTTTTCCAGTAGAGTTGAGTGAAAAGGATTTGAGGCCTTGGAGTCAAATTAAACAGGTTTACATCTTTGCTCTAGCACTTACTAAAGTGGCCCTAAGAAGTTACTTAATTGTCCATAAACAAGGATACTGTCACCTAAAGACACCATGATGATAAAATTCTAGAATGTGTAAAAAGCACTGCGTGCAGAGCCTAGCACACAGCAAGCACTCAGGTGACTTGTAGCGATTACCCACTAGTGTCACAGTGGAGCACGCTGCAAGTCAGGAAAGCCTGAGGGCTGAGACACACCCTGAGTAGCTATCTGGAACGGCTCAGCTGGGGAGAGATCTGTGGTAAAACACTCAAGGAAGCAGGAGTGAAAGAAAAACTATTTTATTTAAAAAAAAAAAAAAAAAAAGGGCTCCAGTAACAGGGTTAGTCCATTCGGGCCTTCAGTGTCCTGGTGGTGATTTTGTCCTTCTCACTGCAGAGGGAGAAAGTAACAAAACATCTACACCCATCCCGCCAACTCTAGGTCTAACTGCTGTGCTCATGTTACATTAACATTAGCTGGTTTCCTCTGCCTGTGGTGAGGAAGGGAAGAATGGAGAAGTAGGGACTCCACTAATGAAGACTTCCCACAGGTGGAACCATCAAGAGACGAGACGCTTCAGGGCTTGACTGTGAAGCCCTCCAAAAAAGGAAAAGGGCCCCCAAGTCATTCAGGAAGGAGGTGTGATATGTTTCACCCTAAAGAACATAAAAGAACCTTGGGGTGGTAACTTCTCTGCATCTGCGGCAGTCTGGTTTTCATGGCAAGTAGGCAGGTTATTCCATAACAGAAGGATCTAAATGCTTATTCTGGGATGCACCCAAGAAAAGCAGGTGGGAGGACACCTTTTACTTCACCCAATTATGTTCCTGGTGACAGCCCCAAACAAGAAAAGGGGTGGCAGTCAGGGAACTGGCTGGGGGTTGTAAAATAGTTCCCAGAGCTCAGGACATCACACAGCCGTGGGTTCCACACTGGTGGGAGTTGGGAGAGCAGAAGGGAGCTGCCCAGGATTTTGCTCAATCTGTAGTATCTCTGCTGTGGCTATTCCCAAACAGGCCCCCTGAGCCTTTGAGGACACATAAGGAAGGAAAGTAATGTCTGTGAGCAAGGGAGCAGGAAACTCAGGGTCGTGGAGCCTTGCCTGACAGAGGCCGGGGCAATCAGGGTAGACTCCCTACGGCCACCTTAGGGAAGCATGGATTTCTGCTACCCCCAAGCCTGACAGCCTTTCTTACTTATCTCACACTGTCCTGGGGGATGGGGTGTGTTGGGGGAGGAAGAGGCAGGTGTCTGCACATGTAGACTCCTCCCAACTCACACTCACATGATGTGGACAATGACTCCCATGCCTGACACTGCATCCCGGTCCACGGCATTCAGCATGGCTTGAGAGATGGTTTCAAACAGGTGTTCTGGATCCTGTCAACAGAACAAAAGCCTTTCAATCCTCAGAGCCTTGGACCCTAACTTGATCTGGCTCCTTAACTCCCTTTTTTCTAGGGTCAAGATCCCCAACTCTGGCTTCTCCCATGACTGAAGGGAGGGATGGTTCTCTGGATGTGGGAAGGTCCTTCAGCTCCTCTCTGAAGGAAGCAGGGAAAGAGAGAGACTACAAGCCCTGACTTCCTCCACTAACCAGCAGTGTAACCTTGGGCAAGTCCCATGTCCCTTCACTAAGCCTCAATTCCTCTTCTGTAAAATGGAGAGCAGAATCTATTTAGTTTCTGTGTGCTTTACCAGCTGTCTGATGGACTCTCCTCCTGAATGTCACACAGGTACCTCAAAATGCAACCTGTCCAACCATGAACCCATTTCCCTCCAACCTGTTACTTCTACCTCCTCTATCTTAAATGGCGTAGCTAGAACACTCAGGCATCCTTACTATCTCCACCTCCCTTACTTCACTCTTGGGTGACCAAGTACTCTAGACTCTGGCCACATCCCCTTCACTGCCAGTATCTTTGCTCAGGATTTCAAAGCCTCCTGAAGGCAACAACATAGCCTGTGGCATCCACCTGCAGGCTCTGGTTCCTCGGCTCCTTACTGCCTCTGACACCATGTAGAAGGAAAAATTCAAACTCCTGGGCATAGCACTCAAGGCCTTTCAGTCTCACCCCCATCTCACTCTCCAGTCACTTCCCCATACATTCTGCCCACACTCCAGCAGCCACAGCGAGCTCTCTTGCATCACGGAATACACTGGGACCCTCTTGTACATGTGCACAGGCCGTTCCTTCTGCCAACCAGGCCCCTTCTTTCCAAACTGCATTTTAACAGGTATTTGTCATCTGTCTTGCTTCATTAGATTGAAGAACAGACTATCTGGTGTCCACAGAGCCTGGCAGAGCTGGCCCAACAATGAACCTGCCTGTCAGGCACTGTTCCAGTCTCTCTTGCGTGTTTTCCTCACACTACCACGCATAAGGTAGGTTCAAGTATCATCCCCACTGTACAACAGATGTGATGCAGACATAAAGAGGTGCAGTGACTTACCCAAGAACATAACTAAGGGGCAGGTGGATTGGGTTTCCAATCCAGACAACCCATCCCCAGAGCCCATTCTGTGGCACTGCCTCTAACTCTACACCTTGTTAAATGTTTGTTCTACAAATGGATAAGAGAACCCTGTAAACCCAATGTGAGAAACATTTTGCTTTTGGAGCAAATATCCGAGGGAGGCTTCCTAACTCAGGATGCTCTCTGAAGCCAGCCAGGCTGCACCAAGGCCTGGCAGACAGTTTCCTGGGCAACCTCCCAGACCCAGCAGCTGTGGCTTTCTGTCCTACCTGAACTACTGCCCCATTATGTCCCACATGAAAACATTTTCCCTGAGGGCCAAGGGGTGAGTACCTCAGAGCCCAGCCCCACTCCATGCTACCAACTCACCATGTTGGGCTCCCAGAGCGACTCACACATCCCATACATTTGTTCAGTACAGGTGCCACTGACCACAAAGTCATCAGTCACCATGGGGCAGCCGATGAGGTCTAGAGAGCAAATGAAGGGCTTAAAGGTCTTCGGGTCCAACCCAGCAATGACTGGCTCAGTGTAGTAGGGGCCAAACCTATGGGGGCAGAGAGAGAAACCCAGACTCAAGAACGTCCACTTTCTTGGTCTAGCCTATTCAGATAAGGCCCTGGCCCAGGTGCAGGGAGGAGAATGGAAGGCCTGTTTGGGAAGGTCCCTTTTCACTGTGGCCACCCCCAGGCATCTGGCAGTGCTCTTTAAACTTTTTCTTCTTTTCTCTGACACTTACCCTCATGTCTTCCTAACCCCTGATCCTTTCCTCCTCTTCGTTTCTTTGGGAATTCTGCTTTCTTTATTCTATACCTCTAACTCCCTTCAAAAAGGATTTGAGGCAGTTTACAGAAAAAACACTGAAAAATAAAACTAAATTACTAAAAAAGAATACAAGACTTTTAGACTGAACACAATGTTTTGTTCTGAATCTCCTAGCAGACAAGGCAAAAAAGGATACCAGTGGGCTAACTTCATTGTCTGCCAAAAGGAAAAAGCATACCAGAAACTTGTTCTAGACCCTGAGCTTTGTGAATAACAATCTTAGGGATCTTTATATATAAAATACTCAAAAACTAATGGCCACTATCCTCAACAGAACAGTTGAGGCATTATCCATATGTCTTATATCAACTCTCAGCAATTTCTAAGAGCATGGCCTTAAGTTATAGTTCTGTAAAAATAATTTAAAAAAATTTTTTTTAAATAGTTCTAAGGTAGAGAAAGTGGTTAGAACAGCATGCTTTGATCCAGTATTTCTCAGATTCCTGAGTATCAACTTTTATAAGAAATTAAAAATGTGTATTTTCCTCTCAATAAACTGAAAGTCAAGTTAATATAAGAATATCCCAGATTATCTGGGAAACAACCTTAAAACTAAATACAGTGCAGTTCGGGGTCTATGTTTGTACTTCCAGTTTTGTTGATACAGAGGTATCACCCAAAGGTGATATTTAACTTTCACTGGCAGTGTTTCACAAAGAGAAGTGCCTGGATGGATTCTCTGGAGTTCAAGAAGTTCTCACCTTTACAAAGGGTCTGTACACTGCCTGAGCTGGCATATCACTGCACTAGCCTGTCCTGCCGGCAAATCACTGATTTTAGTTGGGCTTGCAGAGAATGCTTCTGGCTACAGGACCTGAGAATCTAGACTTTTCTAGGTCAGCCTCAATGTCCTATATTTTCATTATTTTCAATAAACATGAGCCATTAAATACATATATGAGTTAATTTTTACAACTTTGTAAGACTTTTTTTCTTCCATATAAATCAGTTTTAAACATCTTTTGTTAAGCCTTTCTCAATTTGGGATTTGATAATGGTTACCAGATACGGCAGTTTACAGCTGAGGACATTAACGTACACCTAAGAAAAAAGTAACCCTTTCTCTGTTTTTACTTTTTAATACTAAAAAGGTAGTATTGATCCAGGTATAGAAATGACAAAGCCTTAACTTTCAAAAGCTAAAGAGTACTTCTGCAACTTTTCTGTAAAGTCTAAACTTATTTCAATATAAAAAGTTAAAAAAAAAAAAGAGTTCAACTTGTCCTGTAACCCAATTTTGACCAGAGGTGAGTGGCAAAGTTCTGTGCTCTGGTGAGTGCGGTGTTCTCCCTTCAATTCTGTCCCAGTTTCTGCACTGAATTCTACAGTTAAGCCCCTTCTTATCCTCAATATAAAGTCCTCAAAGAGAACTGACAGAAATTAAGACACCTAATTCTTTGGTTTCATATGTTCCAGAGAATCTAGTGCCAACAAAAGTAGCTCTGGAGTAAGGGTGGCTTCTGGTGGGGGACTCCACGGCACTCGTGGTGGGGTTAATTCTGTTGCCTAGGAACCAGCTCATCTATTTGCATTCCCTGCCTTCTTCTGAAGTTGCTTTTTCTTTCCTATTTGGTTGTCAGAGAGGCCCACAGAAAACAGACCTATAAACTAAGGCTATCATCTGCAAATGAGACATGGTAGAATGAGGAGGAATCTCCCTCCTGGGCATCCCTCCACACTGCATGCCTACTTGGCCAATCAACAGTTTCCGCACTCCCTGCGTCCCAGACTACATTCACTCACCGCTTCTCATATAAGAGGTTGGCCACCATGCTCATGAGGGTGTAAGGCTTGATCTGCCGGCCCTCCTTCAGCTCATACAGATTCAGCCGGAACTTGAGGCGCTGGGCACTGTGGTAGGAGGAGAAAAGTAAGCTACTAAGTTGCTGCTGAATGTCTACTAGCGTCCACCCTGTGGCAGTCAGGAGGAACATAGGGAGACATACAAACTCACTCTCTGACCAGACTCCCTTTTTCCCTCTTTCATGCGATGTTCTCACCAGCAGCCTACCCTTACGTCCATGTTTGAGGGCTTGCCCAATACACTCATCACCTGTAAATACACCACTCTGCTAACCTTTACCCCAAACTTTTTTTAAGGTGAGAAAAGGGGAGTAATCAAGTGGATTCCCCCTCTTTTTGGAAGGAACAATTTATATATAATAAAATGCACAGCTCTTTCCACACTCTTGAGGAGTCTGCCTGCAGACATAGTGATGGCAGCTTATAGTAGAAACAGCAGTGGACTGAGAGAGTTGACCTGGTCTAAGCCTTCATTATCCCACTTCTTCCATCCATAAGTTGGGAACAAAATAAACTACCTGGCAGTGAGATAATGTATGAGTGTACGACAAGGTGCTCGGAAAACTGCAGTCTTATGTGTGTTAATAAGCAGCAGCTGCTGCATTAATGGACTGGAAGGTGCCTAAGAAAAAAAGGCCACACCTCTTTTGCTGCCTTCTCAGAGCCCAGGGATAGGCCACTGCAGGGAGAGGGCCAATGCCGTTACCTGCCAGAAGCAAAGCAGTCACAGGACACCAGAACAAAGAACCTTCCACAGGACCTGAGCTTCATCTTTCAGGTAAGGAAACTGAGACCTAGCAAAGTTAGTAATTACTGCCCACAAACAAGCAAACTTGGTGGGAATAGCCTCCTGAAGAAAAAGAAATGGTGTGAGGAGAATGGCAGCGGCTGGAGAGAAGGCTGAAGGGAGCCTTCACACTGACAGGAAGGCTAAGCTATCACTCTTTGATTCCACCAGGACCCGAGAAAGGGCTGGTTGGGATAGACGTCAGGAAAAATTTCCAAGTTATAGGTCCTTGAGACTTAGGGAGCTTGAAGGGAAAAGAGAACATGTTCTGATAAGCTTCCACCCACATTAGTGAACTAGTCTCTCAATCTGCTAAGAAATAAGTCCAGGAACTGGTGCTCCTTAGACCACCAGCTTCCTGCAGCATCTGCCAGGTGTGACCACATCTTCCCTCTTGAAATCCTATCCTGATTCTTTTCCTATGGCCTCTCTTCTTCCCCACTGCTAAATACACAGTTCAACTCTGGAACTGCAGCTGATTTTTTCCCACTATATATTGTGTCTCTCCAGAATCTGTTCCAATCGATTTAACAGATCACCAGTGCCTCTCTAGCTCTGGGATATAGTTTTAAGACCCCAAGTGCTCACAAGATGTTTTTACTTGGCTTGCCTTGTCCCTTCAAAATTGTTGTCAAAAATCGACGTCATTGCTTCACTCCTAAAACTAGTCCTTCCAATTCCTACATTTCAGTCAACATGCTAAGAACAGAAATCACCTTTAAAACACTTCTGGATTGCCAAGTGGAGAAAAACAAGTACCAAATAATTTCACTCATTTGTGGAGTATGACAAAGCAAAACTGAAGGAACAAAACAGTAGCAGACTCACAGACTTCAAGAAGGAACTAGCGGTTACCAAAGGGAGAGGGGTTGACGAGGGTAGGTGGGGAGAGAGGGAGAAGGGGATTAAGAGGTGTTATGATTAGCACTCACAATGTAGGGGTGTCACAGAGAAGGCAGTACAGCACAGAGAAGACAAGTAATGACTGTAGCATCTTACTACACGGGATGGGCAGTGATTGCAATGGGGTGGGGGGGACTTGATAATTTGGGTGCATGTTGAAACCACAATGTTGCTCATGTGAAACCTTCATAAGATTGTATATCAATGATACCTTAATTTAAAAAAAAGTTATCTCTAAGATACCTTTCACCTAAAAAAAAAATCTGGATTGACTACGTGCTACATATTTGTCTCAATACTAGTAACATGTAAAAAAGACATGGACCCAACCTCAATGAATGACTCTTGGGCTTCACAATACCCAAGTAGCCACTAAGGCTGGTTAGCAACAACTCTCAGAAACACCTTTCTTTGCTTTCCCACTACTACTGCCCCATTGGGACCATAACCCTCACACCTTGACCATCACAACAGGTAACTATTTTATCCCCCCGACTCTCCCTTCTCTCAAATTTCAGAACCACTTTCAATTAGATAACTAATCTGGCAGTTAATAGGCACCAGCTCATCACAGGTCAGTTACCGTTTTGTATGCCTGCCTTCTCTCCCAACTAGACCTGAAGTTCTTAAGGAACTGACACAGGCTTTGGCACTGAGATTGAGTGCCATTCAGTAGCTTGTATCTTGGGCAAGACACTGAGACCCTCAGTTTTCTTATCTGCAAAATGGGACAGCAACATGGTAACGTCATTAAGAGGACTAAGTAAGTCCATGCAGGAAAAGTGCTTTACACAGTCTGGCACTGAATAGATACTGGTGAAAGCTCGTTTGGACAGAACTCCGTGCTCCTGATGGTGTCTGGCAACGTCTCAGATTCACTGGTGCTGTTTGGTAGATGACACACAGGCAGCTCAAGACGCCCAGATCCAAGAGGCCTGAGTGTGGGCGAGGACCCTCGACACTTACACGGTCTGGACGTCGGTGGCTAGCCCGGCCAGGCCGATGTACAGCCGATCGCCCATAGGAAAGATCTTCTGGAAATCCGTGGTCACCATCTGGGCCTGGATCCCGAAGCGCCTGTCGGCGGCGATGGCCACACAATCCTTCCCCTTCATGGCCATGACGGCCCCTCCGTTATAGGACATAATAGACTGGGGCAGACAGAGCGAAGGGGCTCAGCAAGAGGGGCCAAATACAGTCACAGCACTCGATCCGGAGGCTCCTGTACACATGGCCCTCCACTCTGGGGGCGCCCGAATGCCCCGACTCCAACTCTGACTTCTGCATTGTGCAGCTGCGAGGAGTCGCATTCACCCCCTCGGTCCTTACCTCACCTCACCTCAAACTGCGGCCGCTCCCTTCAACCGACCACCAGGCCCTCCAAACCTCTCATAACCCCCCTCTTCGTTCCTCAGCCCCTACCCGGGCTGCCCTCTCCTCGCTCCCCAGCTCACCATGATTGCGGCGTACTAGGACCTTCTCCCTCCACAATTCCAGGCAACCCGCTATGAACCTCACTGCGCAACCACTCTCGCCGCTTTCTATTAGCTGAGAGGCCGACCCTTCCGGGACACTTTGGCTTCCTATTGGCTATACCTCTTTGTCAGTCATCAGTACAGAGTTTGGTTGAGAAGCCAAAACGGAGGAGCGGAAAGCGGAAAGTGAAAAGTCACTGCGAGTGGGGAAGAGCCTGGCTTCGCGGTGCAAGCTGGGATCTCGGCGGACCCGGACTCAGAACACCGGAGACCATCCCCGGGACCTGGGCGCACGTGGGCTGGTGAAACCGGGGAGACCCGGCAGCGTGTTACCTATAAACAACGTTGTGTGGGTCGAGTGTATTACTCATGCTAGCTTATTTCATTTATTCATTCCAAGAATCTTCACATCTGTTGTGTGCCCAGAACTATGCTAAGGTCTAGACATTCACTGGCCTAAAACGGTGCCTGATATTTAGGAGGCACCCATTAAGTGCATATTTAATGTTGCAAGTGGGAGGAAGGCTAAGCTATCACTCTGATTCCACCAGGACCCGAGACAGGGCTGGTTGGGATAGACGTCAGGAAAAATTTCCAAGTTATAGGTCCTTGAGACTTAGGGAGCTTGAAGGGAAAAGAGAACATGTTCTGATAAGCTTCCACCCACATTAGTGAACTAGTCTCTCAATCTGCTAAGAAATAAGTCCAGGAACTGGTGCTCCTTAGACCACCAGCTTCCTGCAGCATCTGCCAGGTGTGACCACATCTTCCCTCTTGAAATCCTATCCTGTTTTGCGGCTTCAGGGGTTCAGCTGCGAAGGGGCTGTTTAGAGGCAGAAGGTGGTTCTGCTTTTTGGGACTCTCAACAGGTCAACTTCACGTATCCCTATTCTCAGGTCACCCAGAAGGGACCTTACCAGCGGAATTCCCCGTATATAAGATAGATCCAGAGGAAGTCGACAGCGGCCCTCCCAGAACCAATGAAAAAGAGGCGCGCACGTCTGGCCTCTTCCCCTTCCCGGATCGGGACCCTTCCTTTTTCCTTCTGGGTCTGATTTCTTCACCTTTGCTGAATTTCTATCCTGAATCCTACGCCGTCGCCGGCTCACTCCTATTGACTCGGCTCACTGCCACCCTCATAATCGTCGCCGTCTCTGTGGCGCAATCGGTTAGCGCGTTCGGCTGTTAACCGAAAGGTTGGTGGTTCGAGCCCACCCAGGGACGTAGTTTTCTCACTCCTGGTAGAAAAAAGGGAGATCTAAACGTTACTCTCCCGACTGCGGAAAAAAACAAATTTCGTACTGAAATGGCAGAAACAATACTTTTTCTATAGCAAATCGGAGGGTCACTGGGATTAAGAATTCGTTGTTCAGTTAATCATGGGATAATTTCTCCACCACTTTCTTCCACCGCCTACCTCCCACCCCGCCCCCAAGCTGGATTGCTGGAAAGGCAGACAGGTTTTTGTCTCACTGTGCAATACGTTTCAGGTTGCATTTTCCGTAGAATTAAGAATGAATTTGCATTGGAGGTTGGACAGTTTTCCATTGTCTGCCTCAATCCATATTACAACCTCGGAATATTGCATGAGAAAGTAGCGCGATGGACAAAGGCAGGGACATACTAAAGGATGAAGAGAAAGGTGAGGAGAGAACATAGCTAAGATACACAGAGAGAGACCGAAAGACGGGATATGACAAAGAAACAGGCAGGGTGAATGGAAGAAAGACCCTAGGAAAATGAGAAGCAGTTTATACAAGAAGCATCAAGGAAGACAACACCACAATTTTTTTTCTAGAAATACACACCCAGAAGTGGGGAGGGGAATGGGGAAATAGGAGCAGAAACTGACAAAGGACGGAGAGAGGAGTAAGGGACACTGAGGTAAAGACAGTCATAAAAAATCACTGGAGGAGTCTCTCCCTCCTACCATTGTCATCATCTTCAAGGGATCTTATCCTCACAGTGGGTCTTGGTTTGGTATGCGCGGGAAATAATTACCTAGATTTCCCTAGTTCCTGCCCTCTGGAAGCTTCTAGTCTGTAACAGACACAGTGACTTTTCTGACGAGTAGCTGTCAGCTAGGAGACCGCGGGAGGTACTGCAAGTAACCCAGAATTGGAGGAAATCGTTGGCATCTTAACGTCTGCCAGTGGCGCGTCCCGGGGCGCGGGGTGGGAGCCTCCACTTTTATGGAGTTAAGCAGAGGACTCACGCAATTCCTTTCCACATCTGGTCTCTCCCCAAGACTGGGCTCAAAGGAGGCCTCTTATGAAAGCCCTCCCCAGGGCTCACCCCCCCCCATACCCGGTGTTCACAGGGCTGGTGGGGGCAAACCGAAAGGATACACAGCGCCCTGGAAACTAACGAGACAGGTGCCTCTGAGTTTTGCCCCCACCGGCCTATGAGCACCCTGAGCACGAAAGCCCGGCTCATCAACGTTACGTCCCTTGTGCTTAGCGCAGTATTGACGCTGGTCCATGACTGGTGCTTCTTTGTCGGGGGAAACCAGCGAACTTCAGGTGTGAGCAGGATTGGGTCAGAAGGGTCTATGAGAAGCCAGAAAGGTCAGGGATGTGGTGACGGTTCGCCCAAGGTGGAAATCATTAAAATGAAGTTTTAGTGGGTACGGGGGTGTCTTCAGCATGCTCCTTAAGTCTTCTAGTTGGCTAATGACTGGTTTAATAATTGTTTAAGGAACGAGTGAATGAACACACACACACCAGCGATGAGCACAGTGGGGAGCCCCCTCGCGCTCCAGGATTAAAGGCCTTAGTGGGGACTCAAAGGGACGTCAGCCCTCGTCTTAGTAGCTGACATCTTCCCCCCTCCATCCCGAGGCTGCCCAGTGGTGCCCATGTAGATCGTGGGTGCCACTGAGATCTTCCCGAAGCCCTCTACAGGTATCTCTAGCCGGGGATCTTCCAGCTGGAAAGACGTGGCTACCAGGAAGCCCCTGCTGCGCTGAATCTCCCCGCTGCGCGACTGGGGAACAGAGAGGAAGCGCGAGTCTTCCCTGGCAGCGTCCAGGATGCCGACCACATGCTGGACCTAGGGCCAGTAGGCGTGTCCAAGAGCCCGCTCTCCACGAGGGGCTGCGAACTCCCGGTCTCCGCGTGCAAGGACAGGGGAGTAGGTGGCCGGTCCTACCCGGTTCTTCTCCCGCGGGTTCTCAGGCCACCCGCTCTGGGCGGAAATCCCTCCCGCTCTTCTTCTTCCTCCCCGCCCCCATCGGCGGGTGTGGGCTGCAGACTGAAGCTGGGGTCACTCGGCGGCCAGTGTCTGCAGGTCTCTGGGTCGCGGCCAGAGGGTGAAAGCATTCAGTCCCCGGGCCCCATCTTCGGGCCTTCCTGGGCAGCGAGCGAAGTGGGAAGGGGGCGGAGGCAGGCGTCCCGAAGCTTGCCGAAGATTCGTCTCATTTCCTAACTCGAGCCACCCCGTGCCAGTGCGCTTAATGGCGCTTCTGGCCGGATAATTGAGTTCTTTGGAGGGACACAGTGACCATCTCTAATAAATATTGAATAACGAATAAGATACTCGACCGACCTAATGAGACAGGCCTACGGGCGTCGCCGTAACGTAGTATAGATTGGCTTCTCCGGCGCCAGCCTCAGCCTCTCCTCTCAGCTTTTCAGAGCCTCTTCCTAGTTACCTTCTCCCGGGGGGAACCCTTGGGGACAGGAGGCCGAGCGCTGGGAGGGGCCGGCGGCGACGATGGGAGTCCGGCTGGCACCCGCCGGCTTGGCGCTCCCCGGCACCTCCTGCCGCCGCGCCCAGCGCCCAGCGCGATCCGCACACCCGAGGAAAATGCGGGAATCGGCGCAAGGCAGGAAAAAAAGCGCGGGCCCACTTTCGAGCCCCTGCACCTGCTTTTCTAATCCATTCGGTCCTTTCGCATTCGACCGGATTTTTGTGTCCCAGGCCCTGAGCCAGGGTGCCGGTTTCCAGCGTGTCTCCCGATCCGGGTGGCGTTCCATTCTTCGCCCGAGCACGCCGCTCCCCGCCCCCACGAGACCTCCCCCTAGGCCTCTGCCTTGGTTCTAGTTGGTGTGCTCCCCGCGAGGCGCCCCATCTGGGTCCGGGGCACTGCGTTTTAGAGCCGGTGATCCGGCCGCCGAGAGGGGCAGGTAGAGGGACACGCTCTCTCTCACCGATATAGTTATTAATTTTAAGGGAGTGCCACTTAGAGTGAATGAAAATAATCCGGACGCTTGGCCGGAGGCGTCTCTCTCCCCACCCGAGCCCAGCGCCCTTGGTTTAGGCCGAGGCGTGCAAGACTGCAGAGCCACATTTCAGCCCCGTCCTCATTTCACCATCTTCCAGGAGCCCCAGGTAGGGGCGGGGACCACAGGATCAGGGGGTGGAGGGCGCGCACATATTTGGGGGAGGAAAGGGGTTAGTTGCAGAGGGAAACATAAGAGGACCCATCCTCCAGGATCAAGGACTGTTTGGGAAGGGTGAGTCGTATCCAAGTTTGGGGGGCCCAGCACCCGGTGAGGGGGTGCCTCGTTAGCCTCTCCCCTCCTCCTTTTCCCCTCTACGCAAACACCCTGAAGGAATGAGGTCACGTGGGTGAGTAGTGGGCGGGACCTACTCTTGTCTGGAGGAAAAAAGCCATTTTGACTCTCCCCCCCTCCCAAGCCCCGGTCCCTCCCCTCCCCCCTCCCCTCCCTTCCCCTCCGCTCCCCTCTCTCCCTCCCACCCCGAGCCGCTTTCACAAACTCCTTTCTTACCGTACGTTTCTCCCCTCCCGCCGCCAGAGCGAGCGACACGGCTGCGGGCCCCCTCCCCTCCCTTCCCTCCCTCCCTCCCATCCCCCCCTTCCCGAGACCCACCGGACCCCGAACCCAGGTAAGCGGAGGCAGACTCCCCTTTCCGTTCCCTCTCCTACCCCGTACCCATCTGGGATTGGGCTGGGGGGGCCGGTGCATCCTTTACTAACCCTGGTGGGAGTGGGGAGGCTCCGGGCTGGGCCTGCTGCTCGCGTCTCCGCCCCACCCCCGCCAGCCCCTATCCTAGCTGGTCCGGTCCGCCTTTCTTTCTCCCTTTTTTCTCTTCCCTTTTCCCTTGCCTCCCTTCCAAGATGGCCGAAGTGGATTTCCCCTTTTAACGGTTTGGCGTCTCCCTCGACCACCGCCTCTTTGTGCCGCAGCCCCCTCGTAGGACCTGCTCCCGAGGTAGCAGGGGGAGGGTCCAAGGCAGCCGCAAGGGCTTTGGGACTCTGCGCTGGGGCGGATCTCTGGCCCCCTAACCCTCCCCATGAACCAGAGCACCCCCCGGTTCTACTCTGCTTCTCCTTTCGGTCTGGGGAGGGGTCGCGCTCTGCTTCTTTCGTGGGCACTGGGACGTCGTAGACGCGCCAGGACTTGAGGCCGGGAGGAAGAGGACATGCTATTTTAATTGCTGCGGGGCCGGGCGGGGGCGCTATTCCCTGCCCGGGTCCCCATCCTCCCCGGCACCTCCCCCAGCCGGTCCCGTTCCCCTCATCCCAGTGTGGGAGCCCCGCCCCCTCCCCAGACCACCTTAGCAGAGCCTCTCTCCGGAACACCCCTCCTTGGGCCCCACCGAAAGTTTGGCTTTAGGGAAGGTAGGAGCGGTCACCGGGTAATTGGGGTCCCTGAACCTCTGACTCGGGCCCCAGGGGAAGCCAGGGCGGAGGGGGTAGAGAGGAGATTGGGGGAAGATGTTTCGTGATATTTCCTATCGCCAGCGGTGGCAGGACGGGTCTGACCAACCCTCTAACGCTGGGGAGCCGGGCTGTGCCCCTCTCCCCAGGCCCTGCTCCTAGCTCTGAGGGTTTGGGACCTCCCCGCGAGCAGGCACCCCTGCCCCCTCCTGCCTCCACGGGGGGCCCAGGCGCGCCTCTCCCCCTCCCCCACCACCCCCATCTGCCCAGAATTGCTCCGGATGCTTGGGGTGGGAAGGAGGCGGCCTCGGGGTGTTGAAGTTGCCTGTACATATTATGGAAATGTTACCTCGCGCTCCCCCTTGGCATTATCTCTCCGATTACAACCACACACACGCACACGCATGGTGCCTCAGTTTCCCTAGGCCTCCTTGTCACGGAGGGATGGGGGGCTTTCCTGCTTGTTTCCCACTCCGTTGTCTCTTACTCCCATGCTTCTTTCTCTGGGCCTCTTGCACAGTTTGTATCTGTTCTGAAACTCTTAGTTTCTCCTTCCTCCCCCTCTCCACTCTGTTCCAAGGTGTCAGCACTTGGGGAAGGAGCATAAAGCCAGCTCTGTTGCAGCTTTTTGATGGGGAGGTTTCCCCAGGGGTTCCCTGGTTTGGAGTTGGGGGTTGAGGTCTTAGAGCTAGCTGTCTTTGGAATGAGACAGGAAACAACCCCCAGGTGAGACCTGGGACTCAGGATTCAGGTCAGAGTAGCTGGCTGGGGTTCAAAATCTTTGCAGGACTGGGCAGGAAAGGGGGCTCTCTGCTGCCCCTCGCCTTGCCTGAGAGATCTTGTTTGATGGAGCTGCTGCTCTGGGAATGGAGAGAACCTGAACAGGAAGAGGTTACATCTTTGTGCAGGTTAGATGCCCACCCCACTCCTGCAGCCTCTGGCCCCCAGAGCGAAGGTTGGGAGCTGCACTGCCTTTGTTACCAGAAGACTTATGTTATAATTTTCCCTGGGTGGACCAGGGATGCACAAAAGGTTAGTGTGTGTTTGCAGCTCTCCATTCAGGTAGGGATGTCAGACTGTGCTTCTGGGGTGGGTGGGGTGGCTTGTACATCTGGCAAGTGAGGGCCTGGCTCTGGTCTGGCTGAATGTGTGATGGGGTATATCTGGCCTGGTGTGTTTCTGTGTGTCTAGCAACGTGTCTGTCTAGCTGTGTGTGTGTGTGTAGTGTCTGTCTGGCCTGGTGTGTTGTGTAAGGGAGAGGTGGAGGGGGTGTGTCTGGCTGCATGTGCATATGTCTGTGTGTATCTGGCAGTGCGTAGCTCTGTGTGTATATTTTGGGTTTTGTCTTTGTTTGATCTTAGGAAGCTGAGAGGTGGGAAAGGGAGGGAGGGTTGAATGAGCCCAGCTTCAGGAAACTGGAGGACTTTTTGATGCTGCTAGGGGTTGGGGGAGGATGACATACACACACACTGATCTTTGTCCCAGTCAAGGATCAGGGAACATTGAGAGTTTGACAGTGTCCCCAGGCAGACCCCCCGGGACCTTCTCCATGCAGCCGGGAGAGGAATGGACTCCCGGGACCCAGTACCACGAAAGTGGGGTCAGATGATTAGCCTCTGCCCCCTCTTCCCACTTCAAAATGAGAGTGTGTGTTCATGGTCATGTGTTGGCCAGACTTTAACCCCCTCCTAGAAGGTTCAGTGAGTGGTCTTCCAGGGAACCCAGAGCCCTGCCTGCTACCTGCCTGGGTGAAGTCAGGCCAGGGCTATTTGTTCCTCAGATGAGTGGGGAGCCTGGCCGGCTGTCACTGTGCAAAGTGCACTTGAACAGGAGTCAGGCAGTTTCTAGTCCTAGGATGGCCTCTGCATCACTGTGTGACCTTAGACAAGTCATTTCTTTCTGAGTTTCTTCATCTGTAAAATGAAAGGATTGGCCAAGATGCTTTCTAAGATCTACTTTACCTCTCCATTTCTAGATGTCTGGATGTGACCTTGAGTGATGTATCCCAAGACCTGGAGATTTCTAGTGAGGAGTTGGGCTAATGTCATGTGTAGGAAGAAAGGCAGAGCAAAGAATGTTGTAGCTGGGCATCTGAATGAGCAGAAGGGACCTCTGGGTTATCAGAAACTGCATCTTGTTGCAGGGGAACTTAAAGAAAAGTATTGGGTAGAAAGCCTTACTAGGCTTGCAGGGAAACCTGAAGACTTTAAGGAGATTTTAAGTTAGTAGGGGAAACACAAATGCCAGTCTTGAATGGCAAGGAAGAGTTGGGTTGGGGAGTGGGGAGCTGATAAGCTCTTTTCCTGCCACTTGAGCCGAGACCCAGGGCCCCAGGGGCCAGGTGCATGGGCTCCCCAACTATCATACCCTTGCAGAGACAGTGGTTTGGGGACAGAAGATACTGAAGGACTTGGCCCCCAACTGGGAAAAGGTATTGGGCATGGGAGATAGTGTTCAGGTCTGCTGTGGAGATACGGTGGGGACCGACTCGTTCAAGCCCCTAAAGGGCGCTTCCAAATGGCCCTTGGCCTCCCTTTCTGCTTCTGGGGATTTGTCTCTCTCGCTTCCTCCCTCAGGCTGTTCCCATCTCCCAGGCTCTTCTTAAAGTCCTGACATCTGGAGGGCCAGCTATCCATCACCCCTCTTCCTCTTTCACACAGCACACCAGGCAGTTGCAGCGGGAGGAATTGGGTGTCAGGTGTGGGGCCCTTAGGCCTAGTTGCGGGGGGTGGGTAGGGAGGGGGTACAGTGGGGGAACAGAGCTCCTGTTTACAGTTGTTCTTGGCACCTGCTGGCAGGGCCCTGCAGGTAACCATGGCAATCAGGTGAGGAACCAATCAGTGTGTCTCCCCACCCCCAGCCCCAGAGGTAACAGTCTGAGGCACCTGGGGATGGGGTGGGGGGAAGCAGGGAGTGTGGTAAGGGTGCTTATTTCTTAAAGGGGAGAAGAAGGAACATTTCATTCAATAAGCACCACAGTTCTTTCCTTCACCTAAGCAGCTAGGAAGGAGCTTGGGGGGTAGTCTTGGTCTGAATTCTCACAAATGTTTATGGAAGTGAGAGGGTGAAGGTCACGGATGTTTGCCTAGGAGCTCTTGTGTGTTGAAGTCATAGTTTGCCTGGCAGGTGCTGGATGGGAGTTCTTAAGAGCAAGTGTCTATTTTGAAAACAGTGAGTGTGTGAATGTGAAGACTGAGGCAGTGAGAAGTGCCTATGTGTGTGCATATATGGCATGTGTACGTGAGAGGGAGAGTAAGAGAAGGGGCTTTCTCAGTAGCAACCTGGAGCCCTGGCATTATCAGACCCCCAAATGTTTTGTTTCTGGCTGTGTGTGCACATAGATGCATGTGGACACGGGACAAGCAGTCACACGAAGTGCCTTTGGAGGCCCAGATGGCATGTACATATCTAGTGGGTATTACACTCAGAGAGAATGCCGCTTGGAGTTTGTTCTGTCCTCTGGATGGTTGTAATAATATTTGGGCATCTTGCCAGGGACAGGGTTTCTATGGAAACCGCCAAACAGTGGAGTAACCAGCAAGCTTTCTGCATAGTTGTGAAGGGGGGACCCTATGCCAGCAGGGCCTGCCCAGGCTGCCCTATGTGGAGCAGGAACCCTTTTCCTTCCTGCAGCTCTAGGCCACTGCATCTCTGCTGGCTCTCTGGGCTTGCTGGTTCCCTTCTGTCTGCCCTGCAACGTGGTGTCTGTCCCACGTGTGGCCTTTGTGTCTCTCCATCCCTTTTGGTCTCTGGCTGGCCTCTATTGGTTGTTTGGGTCCTGGCCAAACTCATCCTGGGGTCTCTATAGAAACTGCTGATCCCGGCTGTGAATTTCTGATCCTAGAAAACCCCATGTGATGGCTTTAGAAATCTTTCTGGGAAGGAGAGGAGGGTGTATGTTGTAAAGGAGCTGTGGGGCTTGGCCACTCTCCCATGCTCCACCCCTTGGGCTCTTGCTCTGGGAAAGAGGCCATCCCTCCTAGGTGCAGGTTTGATTTTTATACCAAGAAGAAAGCCCATCAGCCAATCCAGGTCCTGGCTGGGTGCTTGACTGGGCTGCAGAGAGAACTCTTTGCCCAGCTTTGCCAGGCATCTCCAAGAGCCTGTGGTCTGTCACTGGGCAGCCTGTGGATAGTTTGCAGACGGGAGCCTGGGGGTGGGTGGGGCAGTTCTGTGTGTGATCCGGGGGACTCGCGCAGGTGGGCTGTGTGTCGGGGCACGTGGCAGCATTCCTGTGGAGAGGGCAATAGCAGTCTCTTGGCCCGGGCTCTTTGTCATTACCTGCAGAGTCCAGGTAATGGGGTTGGGCTGGAGCTGTGTGTTCCCCGCTCCAGGCATGTTAGGACTGCCCTCAGTAGTTCCTGCCTGAGCACCAGGCCTGGCACATGCATGGGCAGTGTATGGTGGATTTCCACAGAGCTGCTCCAGGGCCAGGGAAGGATGCAGAGCCAGAAGGGCAAGTGATGGGGTGCTCCCGTCAGACTTAAGGCAGTCTGTGCCACAGTTTCCAAGGAAGGCTTCTTGGAGGAGGAGTGATTGGATGGATGGAGGGTAGGACAGAGCAGAAAAACCAAGTTAGGGGCTTTGAGTTTGGTAGATGGGTCTATGTTTTCTCCTAGCTCCTAGTATGCATTTGAGTGAATATGGATTGGGATTGGGGAGTTTTCTAAGAACTCTGCTCTCTTCCATTTGCCTGCCTCCCCACATCCTCTGGAGAGTTAGGTAGTACTTCCTGTGGTCTAACCTCAGTCTTTCCTGCTGCTCCTGAAATGGAGCCTACCTTTTGCTCAAGTCACATGAATCTCCAGAGGCCCTGGCACCCAGTGAACACTCAAAGGGGGCCAGAAAGAAGCACCTGCATGCATGCACCCAGTCAGGGCTTGAAGGCAGAGAGGAAGGGTCTCAGGCTGGGGGAGAGAGGTTGTTTGGGGGGCCAGGTGGAGTGGAGAATGGGAAGGGGCTCTCAGATCTCTGGGTTTCTGATTCTACTTTGATTTCCCAGGGTGACTCTCCCCAGTCCCCCTGCTCCCCACCCCGGCATCATGCATCGGACCACACGGATCAGAATCACAGAGCTGAACCCTCACCTCATGTGTGCCCTCTGTGGGGGGTACTTCATCGATGCCACTACCATCGTGGAGTGCTTGCATTCCTGTGAGTTCAGTGGAGGGGGCTGCCCCGGGGAAGGCAAGAATACAGGCCCACAGAGGTCTGTGTGTCTGGTAGGGGTCCCAGGCAGGTCACAGAGGCTGCCTGGGAGGGAGGGGAGGCCAGCGGTCTCAGCCCCGAAGTTTGTTTTAGGGACCGTGACCTGAGATTTCATTTCTATCCTTTATATTTCTGTGGCTGAAATTGCACCCCATGGAGATGGAGCTGCCCCTTGTGTGCTCTGTGACCTTGGTGGCAAGGGTCAGGGACCCTGGGAGTGCCTAAAGGCGGGGTATTGTTCTGTACTCCACTGGGGGACTTGGGACTTGGGGCTCACCTTATGCATGGTACATGACACTGGCCACACGCACACACGCACACACACAGACTCCCAGGATCTGTCCTTCCCCAGTGGTGGATATGGGTCAGTTGCCATCTATGTGAGGCATGGTCATGTTGGGCCTTTGAACAGGCCTGAACTGTGGAGACAGGGTGGAGAGGAAGGAGTACCTAAATCTGAGCAGAGGGCCTGGGGGTTGGTCCCGGATTAGGAAGGGGGCTCTGATTCTCCTTCCTCTCTCCACACCCTCCAAGTCTGCAAAACCTGCATTGTGCGCTACCTGGAGACCAACAAGTATTGCCCCATGTGTGATGTGCAGGTCCATAAAACCCGGCCGCTGCTGAGCATCAGGTGGGCCTGGCCGTGCAGCCCCTGCCCTTGCCAATCCTGTGGGTCAGCTGCCCTCTGTCCCTCAGCCCTTTTGCTTCCTGTAGCCAAGGTGGCAGATAGGGGAGAAGCACTGGGTGTGAACCTAAGGGCCCTTCCCTCTCTGGGTATATCCAGCTTGTCATAGGTGGAGAAATACTAAAGGGGTAAAGATAGGCATACAGGGATCACAAGGCCTGGGCCCTGGGAATAAGGAAGGGAGGTGGGAAGTGGTGTCCCCTGCCTGGGAAGATCAGGGTGAGGCGTTCACTGACAGGCCTCTGTACGTTTTTTTCCAGATCAGACAAAACCCTGCAAGACATAGTCTACAAATTGGTCCCTGGGCTTTTTAAAGGTATCTACACACCCTTCTGCCCAGTGCCCCTCACTTCCCAGCCTGTTGCTCTCTCCTCACCCTGCTTCCCTCTTTCAGATGAGATGAAACGGCGGCGGGATTTCTATGCAGCGTACCCCCTGACAGAAGGTGGGTGTGTTTTTGTGTCCACTTGTGTGTGTGTTCCCAGCTGGGACCACGTGAGTGTGTCACTGCCCCAGGCACAAGGGCTGGATGCACTGGGCTGTCCACCCTCCACTCACCACCACGCTGCCTTCCCAGCCTGCAGGACGGCTGGGCTCACCCCGCTGAGCCCCCCGGTCCTTTCCCCCATCTGAGACCAGCCCCTCAGAGCTCTCTCCTTCTACAGTCCCCAATGGCTCCAATGAGGACCGTGGAGAGGTCCTAGAGCAGGAGAAGGGGGCTCTGAGTGATGATGAGATCGTGAGCCTCTCCATCGAGTTCTATGAAGGCGTCAGGCAAGTCTGACCCATGCCTGGTCCTTTTGGGACCCTAGGCTGGGTTGTCCCCTTTTCCCACTTTGGGCCTATTCCCTTGGGAGGAAAGGGTACCTCTGGGAGGGCCTTCTGGATGTGTGCATTAGGGGTCCTGCCTGCTGCAGGCTCTCCCTAGCTTCATTCTTTGTCCTCCCCCAGGGACCGGGAGGAAAAGAAGGGTCCTCTGGAAAATGGGGATGGGGACAAGGAGAAGGTGAGTGCTGGGTCCTGCGAGGAGTAGAATGTGGCCTGGGAGAGAGTGCCTGGGGTGGACCTCAGGCCTTAGGTGCCTCCCCTGCAGCAGACGGGGGTACGCTTCCTGCGGTGTCCAGCAGCCATGACCGTCATGCATCTTGCCAAGTTTCTCCGCAACAAGATGGATGTACCCAGCAAGTACAAGGTGAGCCCCTGAGCCCTTTCAAAAAACCAGTGTCTGTAAATCTAACAGTCTGTGCATCCCAGCCAATTTGGTCCAGGGCCGGCCAGGCGTCACCAGAGCCTGTGTGGTTGTATAATTGAACTTAAGTAGAAGTTAAGTTCTCCCACACTCAGGAGAAAAGGATGCTTTGGCAGATTACTTGAAACCCAGATGGGGCGTCTATTGAAGCCAGGGTGCAGAGTCAGGTTTTAAAGCTCCCCACATGATTCTGATAACGCAGTAATAATTGGATCCACCGTCCTAAAGCCTTGATAACCAGTTAAATCAGAATCTTAGTGGGGTGAGATCTAGGCACTGGTATTTTTTTTTTAAGTTCCCTGGGTAATTTTGCTGTGCAGCCCGGGTAAGAGCCAGTGCTTCACGAGCTCCTTCTCACCTGGCCTTTCTTTGCCTGTTAGCTCCTCTGGGGGACCTGCCAGAGATGTAAGGGGACCCAGACAGCTGTGTGGATAGATGGCTACAGGGCTGGGGGTTAATGATGTAGGTATTTTTCTCTGGATCCCTTCCTGCCTGATAAGAAGGAGTTATGTTGGGACAACTCTGATAGGAAAGTCAAGTCCACCATGAAACCCCAGAGTACTGAGGGACCACCTTCAAGTCTACCCTCTCTATTACCCTACCACCTACCCCACAAGACTCCTAGCTTGGAGCCTCTGCCGGACGGCTAGAGCCTTAAGCCTGGCCAGGCTCATGGTGTCCTCCTCTTCCACCTTCAGGTGGAGGTTCTGTATGAGGACGAGCCACTGAAGGAATACTACACCCTCATGGACATCGCCTACATCTACCCCTGGAGGCGGGTAAGGCCGGCAGTGTGGGGTGGTGCAGGTCGGGGGGCAGGCCTGGGAAGGACCCCTGCAGGGTCTGGCACTGGTCTGTGGCCACAGTGACGTGGCCATCCTGCTCTAATCACTGTTCATCCCTTGTCCCATGAGCTGGTCGTGCCCAGGGCGGCCTGCCACACCAGGTCAGCCTCCAGGCCGTCTTTCGATGATGACCTCCCACACTCAGGAGAAAAGGACCCTTTGGCAGATTACATGCCCTGATTTGGTGTCAGAGGGGCTGGTGACTGTGGAGGATAAATGTCGCTTTGCTGCTTTTCTGCCTTCCTCTCCTCACCTCTGGTCTTAGACGTTCTCTCTGCCTCTCTGGGTGTCTGTCTCTGGCCTTGCTCTCGCAGGTTCGCTTTGCCTGTCTCCTCTCAGTCTTTCTGAACCCCTCCAGGGCCCAGACCTTCCTTTTCTTCCTGTTGGGCACTGTGGGTGAGGTGGGTGGCTGCCTGCTCAGCCTCTTCTCTTTAACCCCTACCCTCTCCTTGCAGAACGTCCCTCTCCCCCTCAAGTATCGTGTCCAGCCGGCCTGCAGGCGGCTCACCTTGCCCACAGCACCCACCCCCTCCGAGGGCACCAACACCAGCGGGGCGTCCGAGTGTGAGTCAGTCAGCGACAAGGCTCCCAGCCCTGCCACCCTGCCGGCCACCTCCTCCTCCCTGCCCAGCCCAGCCACCCCCTCCCATGGCTCTCCCAGCTCCCACGGGCCCCCAGCCACCCACCCTACCTCCCCAACTCCCCCTTCGACAGCCAGTGGGGCCACCACAGCTGCCAACGGGGGCACCTCGAACTGCCTGCAGACATCATCCTCCACCAGCAGGGGGCGCAAGATGACCGTCAACGGAGCTCCTGTGCCCCCCTTAATTTGAGAAAAGGGACCCTCTCCCTTCCTTTCCAGCCATGCCTCTCCACCCCTCCACTTTTTCTGGGCCCTTTTTCCACCTCTTCTACTTTTCCCAGTTCCTCCCACCTTAGGGGTGGGGGGTGGGTTTTATAAATAAATTTATATATATATGTACATAGGAAAAACCAAATATACATACTTATTTTCTATGAACCAACCAGATTAATTTAAATGCCACAGGAAACAAACTTTATGTGTGTGTGTATGTATGGGGGATGGGGTGTTCATTCTTAGGGGGTCTTGTGTGATTTGCTCTGCTCTCTTTTTGGGGGTGCCAGGAAGAGGGTTGGAGGGGCTACTTGAAACTCAGTAAAGCTCTACCCCATCCTATTCTGTTTCCCAAGGCAGATGGGGTGTTAGGGGGCCCTACCACCCAGCCCACAGAACTTTTGGCACAAGTCTAACTGGCTGTGTATGGGGTCTACCCTCTTTCTCACCCCATTTTGGCCTGCTGTCCTGCCCTGACCAGTTCCCCTACCCCCATTACTGAATGTCCAGAGAACTTGCTAAGACAGTGCCTTTTTACAAATGCAGTTTATCCCCTGGGTCTGAGGAGCAAGTGGGTGGTGGAGATTGCATCTCCCTAACCCACTCCTCTTACAGTGGAAACTTTGTGCAAAGAATATAGTTCTGCCTTTTTTTGTTTTGCTTTTTTTTTCCTTGTGTGTGGCCTTTGCATCATTTACCTTAGGGAAGAGAAGGTTCAGGCCACTGGAGGCGTCCACTGTGGCTTTAGAATTGTGACCTGCTTCACCTGCTTCTGCCCCCTGCCCCCACCCAGGAACCTTATTTGCAAGGCTGGTGGTAAAGTCTCATGGGGGCTTGGAGTGGAGGTTAACCTCAAAACAAGCTCAGACCCCAGATTTTGGCAAAGGCGAAACATCCCTCCAGTCCCTTCCTCACCCCCAGCTGAGGCCAAGTCAGGAAAGCGGCAGAGGCATCTAAAAGCACAAGGAGACACAAACCTGTAAACTGTGACCTTAGCTCTCTTCCGAGGTCAGCACACCGCGCCCTGAGGGGCAGACCCCAAAAGATCCCTTCCCACCTGTTTTTTTCCTCCAATGTACATAGATCAGAGTGGAGAGGAGGTGAGGAGGCAAGACTGTATCACAGCCTGGGTGTTTGGGGTTGGGAGCCCTCCAACAGGTTTGTCGTGTTTGCACCTTGTCCTGTGTCTGAGGCGCTGTGGCTGTACCCTGCTCCTGCCCTGGGACATTTGTATCTCCTGGCTTTGTAATAAATCTGCTCACTCTCCAGAGCCTGTAGTTCTTTGGGGGTGGAGGGAGCAAGGAAAGGGTGGGGGTGTACCCTGGCCACCTCACACTGCTAGGCTCAGCCTGCCTTGGGCAACCCGATATGGAATGAACCTGAACTGCCCCCTTCTTGTCGCCAGTCAGCTGCCCTCCAGCCCCAGTTAAGATCCAAAGCAGGCGTAGGCCATGTGCCTTACACCAGTGACCACAAGAACACCACTCTGGGTGGGCAGGTGTGTTTTATGCCATCTTTACCAGCAGGCATGGAACCATGGGTCAGTTCGTGGGTGCCCCAGATAGAATTCAGGTAATGGGGAGCACATCCTTCACAAGCCAACTATGGGTACTGGGGTCCCAAGGTGATCCCTGTCTTGGGCTCAGCACTCGGTGTCCTTCCCCACAAAGGGGGTTCCTTCCAGAGAGGACTGGAGCTAAGCAGCAGCCACCCCCTCAGAGTGGGGAGCCCACTTCTGTCTTCTGTACCCGCTCACTCCTGTGGGTACCATCGCAGTATGGGGGCTTCTGGGTGGCCTTGCAGGTACAGAGGGCCACTATGCGGGTCTCCTGAGCCTTGAACTTGAGTGGGGATAGGCCAGTGCGTTGGAAGAAGTGGGAACCATCACAGAAGGGCTGACAAGGGAAAGAGAGAAGTCAGAGACCCAACCCCACCTTCTGGGTGGGGCAGGTCTAGGCAGTGCAGAGGTTAGGGCTCAGGCTTCCTAGCAGACTGCCTGTGTTCACTAATTTACCTCTCATCTGTAATGTGAGGGGAGTTGTCCCAAGGAAATAAACAATGGTTACTATGCACTTTGCTTATACTAAGTGTTCAATATGGGTCTTTACAGCATTAATCTCGGGGACCCATAAGGCCAGAGCACGAGGATAGAATTTTCGAGGTGAAATGGGACTAGGTATCAGCAGTTTACACTATACAGGCTTGCTTTCTTGTTTTAATGGCTCTCTGAGTCTTCATTGGTTCACGAAATCCATATTCTTCCCCATTCTCAGGGTAAAAACTTCATCAAGTGGGAAAGAGCCTGTGTGCATCCCCATACTTTAAGACCAGGGCATCGGTTTTGTTTGGCTCCAGGGAACAACTGGCCACGTTACAGGGAGTGGATGTTAAAGGGAGGAAGAGGATGTCCCACAGTGAGCTGGCCACCTGGTGCAGGATATGTTCCCCATCCATCGGGAAGCTGTTCAAGAAGAGGCAGGGTAATGGAAACTGGCCCAGAGAGATGCCTTAACTTACTAGTTAGTGGCAGTTCTGGAGCCAAGGCCTCTCGACCTGGGGGTCAGGGTCGGGTAGGAGGAGAGAGGAGAGAAGTGTGCAAATAAAAACCGGCAACCTGTCCCAGAAGGCGAGTGGCAGAAAGGCACAGAGTGCCTGCCTGGACCAGCTCGCACTCTGGCTGGCATTCCCCTAGCAGGCTCCACCCTCATGAGGACCTGCTCAAAGTCCAATCAGTGGCAAGGCAAGACTATGGCCCCTGGGCTGCACACTGCCTGGAGGAACACAGTTCAAGCTCAGCTCAGGCAGGAGAGTATGGGTCAGGTTCCTGCCGAATTAAAGGGGCAGCAGGGAGAATGAGCGGGGAGCCAGGCTGAGAAGACAGCAGGCTGCGGCAGGTAGCCAGGGAAGTCACACAAACTGGCAAAGGGGAGGGTGTCCAGGAGAAGGCGCTGGGAAGGGGCACGAGAGCCTGCACCATCTTCCCAGTATTGGAGTCTAAGACCTGGGAACCTTTGGCCCAGATGCTTCCTGGAAGGAGGAAGGAGACATGGGCAGCAGGGGCAGCGGGGAGAGACTGGAAAGCCTCTCAGTGTGTGTGACACAAGGAGGGGCCCCAGGAGTGCAGAACCCAGGGCGCCACTTGCCTGGCTGTGTGACTGAGTTTCTCTCAGTGGCCTCATCACAAAGGGTAGATGCAGAGGACAGGGAGCTCAGGGCTGTGAGTGGCACTGGCCCGAGAGTATTATTTCTCCCCCAGCCTCCCTTGTCCTTCAGGTATGTGTGGGAAAAAGATGGTCTCGGGTGGGAGCTCCCAGGAGATCCTGCTGCCCCAAAGAGGGGTATCCTATGTCAGTGGGAGGGGGATAGGAGTCTCTCACCTGTTTCTTGCTTCGGCCACACACACACCATCTGTAGCTTTTCCCAGCCACCAGCTCCACCCTGATGGGTGTTTTCAGGGCCACCACGGACTTGGCTGGGACTCTGGGGAACCATCGTGCCTGTGGCAAGGGAGATGAGGAGCTTGGAGTCAGCCCTTGCCCTGAAGCACCTTCCTGCCTATGGCCTTGTCCAGTTTCCCACTGGCCCTGGCTTGTGGCAGGCTTTCTCTGCAGGAGGCTGGTCTAATGTCACCCCACAAGGACATTCCCCTCAAGACTACAAGGATCCTGAACTCCAGATTGGGGAGAGTTTACAAGGCCATATAGGCATTCAGGCTTCTGGGTCCAGCTACCTTCCTTTAAAACAATGAGGCAATGGAGGGAAGGGAGGGCCAGGATCCTGTCAGCCTTAGTGGGGCCAGCTGGACCTGGCACTCGGTTTATCAGGCACCGCTGTTCCCAGTCCTAGAGCCTGGCTCCCTAAGCTATCAGGAGGTTGCTACACGCAAGGCATTTGGAGGCCGGAGGCAGGGAAGCCGGGCTGATCCTTTCTGGTTGCCTTCTCTGGTCTCTCTACCTTTGGTGTCTCTGGGCCTGGGGGACATGGGCGAAGAGAAGGAGAGAAGAGATACTTACTAACCAGGAGGCGATGTCCCGCCTCTGGTTCAGCTTCTGCAAGGAACGCAGGCATCATGAGACGGAGGTTTGGAAACAGAAAAATAAAGTCAGTGGAAAGCGGAGCAGTCCTCTGGGAGGGAAGAGACGGCGAGGCATAGTGTCGCAGGAGAAACCGGAGGGTAAGAAAAGGAGGTCACAAGATAGGAAGGGGAATTGCTGGGGAGGCGCTGGCGCCCGGTAGGCGCTCGGGGAGGGCTGCGAGGCGCGAGGCGGCGACCGGGGCCTGGGGACTTGGGAGGCCTGGGGGGCCCAGCCGGGAACCGGCGGGCGGGGCTGGGGAGGGGCGAGGGAGGAGGGCCTGGCTGCCTGCGTGCCGGGGCGGGGGTGCTCACCCAGGCCGCCGGCCGCAGGGTCGCCCCCACGCCGCCCATGTCGGCCCCTCTGCCACGCCGCGCCGGCTCCGCCCCGCGCCCTGGTCACCTTCCCGCTTCCCTCCGCCTCCCGGCCGGCCCGGCCCCGCCTCGGCCCGGAAGACGCCGCCGGGTTGCGGCTGGGGTCTGCACAGTTGGGTCCGGCCCCGGCGCCGGAAGCCGAGCGGAGGTGCTTGCCCAGCAGCGTCCTCGGGTCCCCTGGAGCTGTGGAGGGGGGCGCTCCTGGCGCCCCCTTTGGGTCCGGCCTCTCTGCGACATGACCCCCGCAAGACACGGTTCTCGTTTCCCTGCCTGCGCCTCCCAGGGCACCCAACCCGCACCCCGTGTGGGCGGGGGCCCTCCCGAATGGGTTTTCTTGCAGAGTTTTAAGGCAGGGTTTCTAGAAGTCAAGCGGCTACATCTCTTCGCCTAGAGAGCTTGTTTTTTAACAGACCCCCACCCAATTGGGCCTACACACTACATCTTTGTGGGTGGGGCACAGGTATCTGAGTTTTCAATATGTAGCCTGGGTATTTTCTGCATTCTGGTCTGTGGACTACTCTTCTAATTAAAGAAACGTAATAGACCGCCCTCGCGTCCCCTCCCAAGGCTCCCACGGTTGATACTCCACCTCTCTTTCCCTTCAATAAAGCCAGACAAAGCAGGGTCTCTGGATTTTTTTTGTAAAACATTCTTTTATTAAAAGAACAAGTGCTGTTTACGAACTGCCCTTCGTACAAATAACATCCGTTATACAAAGATACAAGATCCGGGTTATGCACAATTCCAGGCTTAGAGGTGGCAGGGGTTGGGCATTACCTTTGGGGCTGAGGATATAAAGGTTTTAGAAAGAATGAAAAAGGAGCCCCTGGGTTTGCAAACTGGCATCCCCTCCCTGCTCCCCAGGAAGGTGTGCTACATTGAGACAGGCTGGGATGGAAATGGGGGGATCAGGGGGGAAGATGGGGTTTGGGTCTCCAGTCCCACTACTTAAGTCCCAAGTTGGGCTGGAGAAAGAGAACAAAGGGCAATGGAGGCCCCCCTCCCCAGTTTTTCAGTAGATCAAGTCAAAGTGGTCAGGAGCTAGACACACTTTTAATCTGGATTAATGTGACTGGAGGGAGCCAGGGTACTATACCTCACCTTCCTCCAAATTCCCAACTGAACTGACCTTAGTCTTTCCAGGCACTTCTCCCCAGGAAAATAAGCTGGGCGAAGGGAGATTTGGAAGCAAGCTGCCTACCCCAAACACGGGTCTACCACACACTGAGGAAGATGCTGGAAGATGGCAGGAGGAGCCTGGGCCATTGAAAACTTGTCTGCATTTCCAGTTTGGGAAAGGGAAGTGTGGCAATTACCCTTCTTTGGAGCTGGCACTTGGCTCTGGCTTCCCTCACTTGTCTAGGCCCTTCCTAGGAGTACTTTCCTAGAACTCAGTACAGGAATGAGCAAGGGTGCTCTCATCAGCCCAAAGTGAGGGCACCTGGAGGAGGAGTAGACATGGCGGGGGGGGGGGGGTGCAGGGAGCGGGGAGACACACACAAATTAAAAAAAAAAAAGCAACCTTTAAAGTGTCATTGTCTATGGAGAGGATCCATCAGCTCTGAGCTAAGACAATCAGTGCTACATAGATACCCTCTCACCCTGGGCACGGCCCTACACTCACACCACACATCACACACACAGGGGCAGGACAGCCACATGAAAGTGGTAAAGTGGGGCAGAAGAGCCCAGGACCAGGAAGCCAGGGTTCTGAGGGCTGGTCCTGGCTTCACCCGGAGCCTCTGCCCCTCCTCGGCTTGGAGCTATCACCTGTGAAGAAGGAACTGGCTCAAAAGACCCCTAAAGACAGGTCCCTCCCAGCTCCAACACTTAAGTGCTGGTCCTGACCTCAAGGCCAGATAGGGCTCTGCATGCACACTCTGCTCACACCTCCATGTGGAGGGTGAAGACACACACAGCTCCTCTCATGCATTTTCAAACTCCACTTCCGCCCTGCAACCCACATCCTTCCCCCTCCCCTAGACTGTGAGATCTATAGATCAGTATCCTTGCCAGTCCCCACTGCAATTCATCCTGGGTAAAGGGGCCAAGGCTGGGAAAGGAGGGGAAGTCAGTATAGCCATCTCCCCCACCCCCTACATTGGGACCCTGGCTCCCTCCTGAAGATCGCCAGACCTGTCCTATTACAAAACTCCCTCAGAAGAAGGAAATGCACTGCCTCTTTCATGCCCCCACCCCCACCCTACCCCAAATGGAGGGACAGCACCAATCCATACCCAGCCTGGGTCCCTTCTTCAAATCTAACCTGACTACCTGCCACTGCACCCCAGCCTGGGAAAATCTGGAAAACATACTCTTGGAGATGAGAACCCCAGACTCCTGGGTGCTGGGAGGGAAGGGGGAGGTCTTGGTTCCAGTGCACTAAATCATTTGGACCTCTCTCTCTCCACCACCAAAAGCTTAGAGCAGGGTATGGGTGTGAATGAGCAACACTTTCATGAATCTCTGAAGGTTATTTTTTTCTTTTCGGTTTGGGGACACGGAGTTACAGAGCTTAACAGATAAAGATGAACAAAATGCTGAATTCTATCAATTCTTTCTGATATTTAGCATTAATAAAAAGTGAGTATTTCTGAGGTCATCGCAACTGCCTCCCCCTCCCCCCAAGCCCTTACAAGTGCCTAAGAAATTGCTTCTGAAGTTCCACCCACCCATCCATTATCAGCTCCCTAACATCTTACAAAGTCTTATCAACAGGAATATTAATATTATTTTCAGTATCAGAAAAAAACTGGTTGAGCAGCACAGGCAAAAATATATCTGCACTACGTTTCTGTCGTTGCCAAAAATATACACATCTTCTTTTCTTTATTTCAAAAAAAAAAACCACCACCAACAAAAACCCAAACAGAAACACACACAAAAAATCCACACATGCAAAGACTCTGACAAGATAGGAGCCTCAGGGAAAGCTGGACACACGTTCTCCCCGCTCCAACCCAGGGCAGCGGAAATGCAGACACAGGCTGCAGCTCGGCCCCTCCCCTGGCTGTCCCACTGGCCCCTCGCCCTGCCTCTGCCACCAAACGCTCTGTCTGAGCAGGTAGGGGCTCTTTAAGGTGGCACTTGTCCATGACACCCCAGGGAAATAGCTGGTAGAAGGGGCGGTTGTTAGGTCAGTTTAAGCTTAAGTCTCCCCTGGTTGTTGGTGGGGGTGGGGTAGAATGTGGGGAAGCAGGCACGCTAATTTTGCTAGGGAGGAGGTTTTACTAAAGGAAGTGGCACTTTATCCTCCCTTGCTCCGTCCCCCAATCCCTGGGGCTCCCCTTGTGCCAGGGAGCAGGACCAACTATCAGTAGGGGAAAGGAGCTCTGAGGGGACAGAGACCATGTGAGGTCTGGGAAAGGGAAGGCAGGATATTACCCTGATTCAAAGCCCCCAGCCCCTGGTTACTCTCCAATATTGGAGTACTGGCTGGTTTTGTTAACCATTCGTGCCCCAGAAAGGGACAAATGTTGGTGAGGTGGGGAGGGTGCAAGCAAGAGTTGGGAGTTCCCCCTGGTGCTGCCACACTTGAGCACTGCTCCTATCCCTGCCCTCTGCTGCCCCAGGTGCGGCGGGAGGGGGGTGCGGGGGGCGGGGAAAGACAGAAACACAAACGCACACACGCACACGCACTCTGAGTCAGGCAGCTGCATCTCCCCACCCTCGGCACTCCTAAGTCCAATAGTGCAAACAAGGGGCAGGACGCCAAGGGGCTGGCTGCCTCCCCTGCCCTCCCCCAACACATCACTGGGGGGCGCCCCGAGAGGTGGGAAGGCTTGGGCCAAGTTTGATGCCATCCTGCCCCTTCCTCAGCCCCCTAGTCTATGGGTTTTTCCAAGCTCAGCTTGTGACCCTTGTTTGGTGATGGGGGCGAAAAGAGAACTGGCAAGAAACTGTCCAAGGGAATCCCCCTCCTGCCATCTGCCTAAGTTGGGAAGGAAGAGCAGGTAAAGTAGGGCCACCCCTCCTTCTGTTTCCACACAGGGGTGGCCCAGGGCCTAACCCCCATCTCACCTCACTCAAGTGCTGACCCATTTTATATGGCGGGTCCAACCGACCTCCCACCTATGCCACGGCCCACCCTGCTCTCTGGGAGACCTCAGAACATCTGCTGAGAGTGGGGTCTCCTGGGTGGGCATGGAGCCTGTCCTCCCTCTGTGCCCCTCACAAAGGGGCAGCGTAAAGGGGGAAGGGGGCCAGTGGAAGGGAGTCCACTCTCGGTTTCAGTCCTCAGCGCCAGGAGTGCCCCACACTCCCTGGGCCTCAGTACACGACCTGGGCTGGGGCTCTCCAGTGTCTGGGTGCAGGTGCCTGTTCCAGGCTAGGACCCCTCAGGCCAGGATCTGCCCCCTCCACTTGGGGAGTCAGGAGGGGCATGTGTGTATTTAGCCTTTTTCCTGGTTGGCTGAGGCTCCTTTGTCAGCGGTCTGGAAAGAGAGGAAGGGAGGCTGGGGGTTTGGGAGGTGCCCTGTCCTAACACCCAGTTAAGAACAGCTTCCTGGGTCAAGGAAGCTGTAGTAGGGTAGTGAGGGAGCCTGGGTAAAGCCAAGGTCAACGTGTGTGTGTGTGTGTGTGTGTGTGTGTGTGTGTGGTGTGTGTGTGTGTGTGGTGTGTGTGTGTGTGGTGTGTGTGTGTGTGTTGTGTTGTGTTGTGTTGTGTTGTGTTGTGTTGTGTTGTGTTGTGTTGTGTTGTGTTGTGTTGTGTTAAGGGGAGGTCAAGTTGCCCTGCACAGGGACACCTGGCTTAGCAGGTATGTGCCAGGGCCAGTACCCTGGGCTCTGGTTGTGTGTCCTCAGACAAAGTAGGGAGGGCCTTTCTTGAAATGGCCAACCCAGAACACCATCTCTTCCTAAATAGTCCACTCAGAATGGAAACAGACTTTCTAACTGGGCTTCCCAGAGGAATACCGTTTTCTAACTGGTCCTTTTACTATTAGCCCATGCTCAGAATGTTTCCTGGATCTAAAGGAGGGTGCAGATGCCAGCAGAGGCCCTAGAGTGGGTGCTTTGCTGACCTAGTGGGTCACTTCCTCCTTCTGATGATGCCTCTGATGACCTTCTGGTGCTCCATCCTGCCCATCCCAAAAGGCAGACAGCACAGCTCTGGACCCCTTACTCACCCCTCCTTTGGGACCACTGCCACTGCCGTCCGCCCCCGACAGGCTGAGGAAAGGGTTGGTCTGGGCGGTGAGGACTGGAGGCCCTCCGGCTGCTGCTACTGCTGCAGCTGCAGCTGCTGCGGCCATGAGACTTGTATTGTTGCTGAGTGAGGGAGCCACCAGGGCTCCAGCGGGCAGCAGGGGTGGGGCTGATGCTGTGGGCAGCAGGCCAGGGGTGCCCGCGGACAGCAGTGGGGTGGAGCTTCCTGCCAGTAGGCTGGCCATGGGCAGCTGGGAGCCTCCAGCCATCTGCAGCCGCTGTAGCTCCCGCTTCTGCTGGACCTGCTGGATCATCTGGTATACAACGGTCTGGTGTTCCTGCAATGCAGACAGATTCTCATTGGCCAGTGTCTTCGGGCCAGCTTCCCTGCTTGGCCTTGGCCCCGTCCCACCATACTGGTACTATGGGTAGGAGACCCAGGAGATAGTCAAGGTTCTGTACTAATTCCCCACTCTGGGCCTCAGTCTCCTCATCTGGATAAAGTGGATAAAGTGGTGATACTACAGTGTTTGTCAACTGGGGCCCCACCTTCCTCCCTAAATGTTCCTTAGTTGCTATGGAAACTACAAATGCCCCCAGGGCAGTATGACCACAGGCTGAGAAACAACTAGGTCAATAGTTTTCAACTTCCCGGTTTTTTTGCTTTTCATTTAAGATTTATTTATTTTTGCTTTGAATAGGCAAGGCATTTTCAGTGTTTGGAAAACTAAAACAATCTATCAAGGTTTACTTTAAGAAAATTTGTTCTTATCCTGGCTCCCATCTGGCCCCTATAGAGCAACCAGTTGAATTGGTTCTCTGTATATCTTTCTAATGTTTTCTTTATATCAAAATGATTACTTTTTCTATTTTTTCCACTCTCTCCTTTTTATAAAGCAGAACTCCTATTCTCCAAAGGAAATATCAGCAGATCAAGATCGACTCAAAAGGGGATGCTTTGGTTGAGGGTGTTTCACCTACTCAGCCAATGACAGGGCATTTGCCAACTTCCAGGTCCTCACACAGGATGCGATCTGGAACCACCACAGCAGCCCTCCACCAGTATCCAGGGCCCCCCGAAAGCAGCTCAAGCCCTCTGCTCCATGGGGCCCGCCCCCCGCAGGGCTCATCCTGGGGCTGCCTGCCCTCCCGACCCAGACCCTCTGGGGCATGGCTGGAACAGAGCCAGGGAGGCACACGGTACCGGCGTCAGCTGCGGGGATGCCAGGAGCTGCTGGAGCTGCTGGAGCTGCTGCTCGTGCTGCTGCAGGAGGTGTCGTTGCTGCTCGGTCAGGCTGACGCGGGGAATGACACACAGACCATGAGAAGGGACAGGGAGACTCGCCTTCCCCCAGCTGCCCACAAGTCCCGCACTCTCAGACCCAGGTGCAGGGAGGCGGGGATGTGCAGTGTCAGAGGACCAAGAGAAACAGACTGAGCTCAGAGGGTACAGTGGAAGGAGACAAGTTAGATGGAAGAACTTTCCCAGAAGGGAAACCTGGATTGGGATCCAAGAAATAAATACTATTTTGTCCCTGGAGAGTTACTAACATCTGGGGAGTACCTGGGCCAGTACCTGTAAAACTAGAGTACATTATTCCTTTTTGGAGGGCTTGTGGGTTTTTAGGGAGTCCCTCCCAGAGTCAGCCTCCCCATTCCCTCCCCAGGCTGAGCTCTCCCTCACCTGTTAAGACAACCTGGCAGCTGCAGCGTGGGGGCCCCGCCAGCCTGGCTCAAGCCGGCAGGGTTGGGGGCAGCAGCCCCATTCAACCCCCCCAAGAGCCCATTGAGGGGCAGGGCCCCGCTGCCCGCAAGTCCTCCCAACAGCCCCTCAGCCATGGGCATGGCCCCCAGCCCCGCTGCCCCGGGTGCCCGGCCCAGTCCATTTTGTGGCTGGGGTGGGAGCGGGGCAGGGGCCCCAGGCAGGGCCAGAGGCAGAGTAGCAGGGCTCTGCTGGAGCAGGGGCAGCGGTGGGGGCGTGCTGTGGAAGGACAGCGACGAGCTGCTGCGGCTTGGGCAGCCTGAGTGTGGGTCCTGGGGAGGGAGGGGGAAGGGAGGGGTCAGAGGGGCAGGGGGCCAGCATGACCTCTCTGGCCCCCGGCCCAGCACCCACCAACATTCTCATAGAGCAGAGCCACCCCCACCTCATCCCCAGGCAGAGCCACCCAGGAGGAAGAAGCAAGGTTCAGGGATAAGGGCTGAGAATCCAAATAGTCTTCACCAATTATGTTTACAAATCACTTGCTGGGGGCCTAGTACCCATTGCAATCCTTGCTTAATAATGAACAGTGATGATGGTAAAGACCATCTAGTGAATCAGACCTGGGGTTCTGTGCTTGACCTGCACTAAAGGCTCAGGCTCAAATCCTATGTCCACAATTCACTGTCTTGGGTGGTTCGTCTGTCTTAGTTCACTCACTCATAACATGGGGGCAATAGTAGTACCTATCCCACAAGGTTCTTGTGAAGGCTAAACAAACCAATGCTTTAAGTCTCAGCACAGGACATGACTCCAAAGTGTGCAATTAATGTCAGCTATTATTATGATTATCACTGTCCAAGTCACACAGTTAGTAAGTGGCAGGGAAAAAAAAGAACTGTTGGTTTGATTTCAATAGCAACCACAATGTAACAATAGTAAGGCTACCCTAACCACCACCAATTACACAGAGATTATTTTGTGTGAGGCACTGTAATAAACCCTTCAAAGATACTCCTCAAAGATGCCTTCCCTAGCCACCTTTTATCTGTAGAAGAATCCCACCCCCCACTCTTCCTCTCAGCCTCAAATTACTTCCATCTTAGCACTTTTTCCAGTTTATAATTACTGATTATTTTCTTGGACTTAGCCTACCTTCAAGAGCAGGGCCATGTCCCTTATTTTACTCACTGACTGCTTAGCCAGTACCTGGCACTAAGTAGGCACTTCATAATTAGTACTTATTTAATGACCGAATAAATAGATCAGTCAACCAACTGCTCAGCCAGTCACTTCATTGCCCAGCCTCCAAGAGCTGCAGGGTGGACACAGCACCAGGAGCCCCTTGCGCTTCCCCATTCCTGCCCGCCCATGGTGTTCCTCCCTATGGTGCCCACCTCGGAAGATGTGGACAGAGAGTTGTCCAGGCCCAGACTGTTCTTCCCTGGAGGGCTCTTGCTGGTGCTCAAGGAATCGGTGCTGCCGGCTGAGTGAGAGGATCAGCGAAGGAGGTCAGGGGTTGAAGTCGGGCCCACTACAGATGGCCTGGCACTCCCGGGCTGGGTGGGATCTCCTTACCTTGAGGAGGCAGGCCATAGGGCCCAGGGACAGGGCCGTTGGCAGCAGGCAAGGCAGCAGGCAGGGCAGGGAAGGGCACAGAGAGCTGCACGTTGAGAATCTGTAGTCGCTCCTTCTTGGCCGTCAGGCTCAGAATCTGCTCCTGAAGCCTCTGGTTTTCCTTCTGCAGCGCGTGCAGTGCCTTCAGCATCTCCACTACTGAGAAAAGAGGGCGAGTGCCCTGAGCCCTACAGGCCCACAGAGGCGGGGCGAGAGCTGGGGGTGGGGCTATGGTGGGGGCGGGCTTGGAGGGCGGGACCTGGCGGAGGAAACCCGTCTGAAACCTAGAAGAGAAGGTGCTGGCCAGCGGGGTCTCAGGTGAGCTCGGAGTAGCGGGACCTGGGGAGCCGGAGGTGTTAGGCCCAGGGGCGGGGCCTGGGCTCGCGGTGGAGGCCTTGTGATTGGCAGAGAAGGCGCGGACTTAGTACGGTTAGGGCCAGGAGGACGCGAGGGCCACTGGCGGGGTGCAGAAGGGGCGAGGCCGAGGTGAAATCTTAAAGACGTTTCGGGACCTCGGGCAGATGGGTGACCGAGTCTGGGGAGGTCCTAGGACAGGTCTCCCAGCCACCCCTCCTCACTGTTGACGCCGGCCTCGCCGTCGCCCTGCTTCTCTAAAAGCTGCTCCATGTTAGTCGTTCCGGGGGCCACTGGGTCTAATTGGCCGCCCCCGCAGGGTGCGGACGCTGTCTGGTCGAAGAGTGCAGGAAGGCTGCTTATGGGGGACCTGGGTCAGAGGGGAAAACCGAGCTCAGACTTACCTCAGGGCCCCACTCGTCTCCCTCTCTCCGCCCTCCACATCCAGGGGCTCCAGCCATCCCCCTCCGGATTCCACCCTCCACGGGCGCCGGCCTCTCCGCCCCCTCCTCCCCTAGTGACCTTCCAGCCCCGCTCGCAGCCTCTCCCCCAAGCCACCGCTCCCCCCCTCACATGGAAGACAGACTCTCCTGGGGGGAGGTCCCCCGACACCGGAAGCTGCAGTCCTCCAGGTCTGGCTCTTGAAAGGAGAAGGGGAGCAGGAATCAGCGGGAAGGGGTGCCCTCGGAACCACGGTTCCCTCCAGGTAAGTGGGCACAGGATATGGGATCTTACCACAAATCCCTTCCCTCAGCATCTCCCATCCCCAGACTGGCAGTTCTAGTTCAAAAGGCACTAGGGAGCCCTGGTTTGGAAACCCACCCCTTGGGAGGCAAAGCCAAAGGATCTGGTCTCTTCCCCTCTCTCTGTGCAGAAAGCTACAGCTGCGTGCCTACTTTCAGATCCACCTTCCAATTTCTTTCCTGGAAGCTACAGCATTATAGAAATCCGCTGTCTAGACAGTCCTGGGTTGAACTAGGACCTGATTCTTCCTGTGTGACTCTTGGCTTGAAAATAACCTCTCTAAAATGACTGTTATGAGGACTAAAATGAGGTAATAAATGTGAAGTGTCAAGCTGATGGATTTAGCTGCCATGCAGCAAGCCCTTAGTAATTATAGCTATTACAATTTTGCACAACTTTTTATATTCATAAACTCACAAATTAGATGGAAAAACCCTTTGCTGGGCCACAGAATTCCAATTTGGGCTTTGGAAATATAGTCACCCAACTGTGTCAGATCCTAAAATTCTGGAATCGGACTTAGTCCTTTAAGACGGCCTACCTGAACTGGGAATCTGGAGGTAAGCCCTAGCCCCTATTGGCCAGATGGTGTCTCCTTACCAATCAGCTCTCTGGGACTCTGCTGACTCTCCAGGGAGATGGAGGGGCCGCTAGGAATCCACCCCCTTAACTCCTAAATACCCGGAGAGCAGGTTGCCCAGCTGGAAGGATCTCTTTATTCCAAGGACTCATTTAAGAGGCCAGTGGGCAACTATGCTGCAGCAGTAAGAGAACTGGACTTGGGGTCAGGGGGCCAGAATTTGAGCTCCAGCTCTGCCTTTCCCTACTTCAACTGCCTGTGCAAATCATAAATCTCTCTTTTTCTTCTGTGAGATGGAGCAGTAGTAATTCTGCAGTCCTACCCCACCTCCTCACCAAGTTTTAAGGTGAAAGTGTACCCTGGTTTGTAGTGTGAAAAAAACAATTATTTTTAAGGTTGGCAAAGGCCAAAGGGAGGGGGCAGCCAGAAAGCCCTCCCATCCTTCCTGGGCTGACATGCAGGAGGCAGGTGCCTAGCCTAAGCCTTTGGGAAGAAAGGGAAATGGGGTCAGAGACTCAACATACCTGTGTGGCTGCTCTCGACTTGGGTGAGGAGGGGATTAACAGTACCCATGGGGGTTCCAAAGATGTGGGTAGAAGGGAGGCTAAAGGTAGAGCCAGCCAGAGAAAACACCTGAAGGAAAGGAGGTAGAGTCCAGCCTGGTGGTTATTCTTGGATCTAGGGCACAACTGTGTGTACCGGGCTGTAGGGGACCAGGTGTGCTGGGGAGGAGAGAGGACCAGAGAGAGGGAGAAGTTCTGGTGGTGATCAAGCCCAATCTCTCAAAGTCCCGTGGAGAGGTGGGGTCCTCAGCAGCCTGTCCCCCACCTGCCCAGGGATGGAGGGGTCCAGGGGTAAGGCCTCACCTGAGTGGTGGAGATAGAAGCAGAGGAGGAGGGAAGGGTGCTGGTGAATGGGGAGCGGCTGAGGCGGGGCAAGGCCGAGGTCCCTGGGGGCCCCAGCAAGCTGGAGGAAAGGGGAGTGCTGCAGACAGCCCGCAGCATTCCGCCACCGTGGGAGATGGGGTCCTTGTTACTGGTGTAGATGCCTACAGGCACAGGACACAGAGGGAAGCTCATAGTCATGACTCTCCCCAGGCCCCTCCTCAGTCTGGTGGCCGGGGAAGCCCCTCCCCAGGCAGAACATTCTCCCAGATCTGGCCGTGCACACCAGTCTAACCCTCTCACTGCAAAGATGTCACTTCTTGCCTGGGTGACATCTGCTTTACAGGCCTCCTAATTAGGCTGTCCTGTCCAGTCCTGGGGAATTCCCAGCTTTTCTAATTCCCCAGCCAAAACTTGGCAAGTTCTATTGGCAATCTACCCCAGTCTCTCCCACTACAACCATGCAGAAGATGGGTACTGGAGAGTGTCTCAGAGATGACTGTCACCTCCATCCTTTATCTCTGTCCTCTGAAGCACTTCCTATCAGATTTCTTTCTCCATCCCCTCACTAGATTGGGTGGGCCCTAAGATGCCCTCCCCCCCCAGTCACTAACCTGCCCCCAGAAGGGGGGACTCCAGGCTTAGGCTGGGCAGGCTTGCAGAAGGCCCAAAGGTGCGGGAGGCCAGACCACCCAGGCCAGAGCTGACCAGGGAACCACCAGAGAAGGGTGAGGCAGCAGTGGCGGTAAAGCCAGCCAGCTGGGCACTGGGCAGGGAGGAAGCAGCTGGACCCCCAGTGCCCTCCTTGTTCCGGCTGCCCTTAGGCCGGCCCGGCCCATGTCGGCTCCTCTTGCTGGCTTTGTGCTTCTTCTCCTTCAGGCCTGTCTCAGGGGTCTCTTCAACAGGCACTGGAGCAGCGCTCAGTGTGGGCATCCGCTTGTGGGTACCGGATGAAGCCCCAGACCCCGACACGTGGGAAGACTTACAGTCCCCAGGGGATGGGGCCCGGACCCGGCCTGAGCTGGAGGTGGTGGTGGAGAAGCGCATAATGGGCCCAAAGCCAGAGAAGACCACCTTCTGTTCAAAGAGGTCAGCCTTGGGGGGCTCAGGGGCTGAGGGAGAGGGAGGGGCTGAAGGGGCAGGGGCTGTGGGCTTGGAGTATTTGTCCTCCTCTGGCTGCTCCAGCTTGGGGAATGCAGAGAAGTCAGGGGAGCTCTGCAGGGATGAGACTACAAAGAGGGGAAAGTTAGTTACAGCTGGACCCCAGACCCTTCCCACTTCCAATGTGCACCAGTTGGGAAAGCTCTGGTCGAGGGGTGAGGAAGCCCGGTTTCTTGTCCCAGCTCTGTCACTGTCTCTGTGTCCTGGGATGAGTGTGTCCCCTGCTCCAGTTTTCCCACCTGTGATGAAATGGGAGGAGAATGCCTCCCCACCCTACTGACTCCACTGGGTGAGTACAGAGATTATAAGAGATGTCATTAGTGACACTGCTTTAAAGATGGCACCTTATAGTCTACATGTAGGGCATAATGAATATTGCTATCTTGTTGGAGGGGAGGGCCCTGAGAGGGAGAGCAGGAGAGTTCCAGCTCAGGAAGAAAGGGTTGAGGGACGGGTTTGGAGAAGAGTCACTTGGTGGGGATCCCCCATCTTTAACCTGAACCAATTTAAGCAAATGAGATGCAAACCAATATGCAAAGGCCCTTATTAAGAAAGCTGGGAGCCAAAGGGTGTCCCACTCCCGGCCTCCTCTAGGATGCCCACACTCACCTGCAGGCTGGAAGGGCCCCCCAGAGGAGGAGGAAGAGGAGGAGGAGGAGGAGGAGGAGGAGGCAGAGGTGAGACCGCTCACACCTTTGCCGCTGCTCAGCTTCTTCCCCTTGTGACTCAGGCTGTGGCTGGAAGACTTTTTCCCCTTTGAGTCCCTGCTGCTTTCCGAGGTCTCCTGAGTGCTGGCCTCGTGGTGGGAAGAGGAGGAAGCTGAGGAGGAGACCTGAGGGAGGGAGAAGAGGGGAAGGCTCAAGGCCAGATGCCCAGCCCCGGGCTCATCTGACGTGGGAGTGGAGCAGGAGGCTACAGGACCTGGGGCCGACTGCGAGAGCCCAGAGCGAGCTTCAGGAAGGACTTCCAGGCAGGGGGCCTCTAGACCAGGAAGACAGGGAAGCAGCTATTTAACTTCTGGGTGTGAAAAGGGAGCACTCTGAATCCAAGAAGCTGTCTGCCTTTCATTTCAGACAGAGAGAGATGAAAACGGTCCCAGAGTCTGTCCTGCTGTACTCATCTGTAGATCATTCATTTAAGAAATACTCAGAAGGTTTGATATCTTGATCTGGGTTATGGTTATGTGAGTGTATACACATGTCAAAATTCATCAAGCTGTACACTAAGATCGATGCATTTTATTGTACCTCAATATAAAAAAGTAATAAATTTAATGAAAATAAATATTCAAGGGGGCCTAAGGGGGCTGACTTGTGCTGGGAAGTGGTCTGCACTGGGAAGAGGGACCACAGGAAGAATGGGCTGCCCTGGCGCCATCCACGGGCCCTCTGGTCACCACCACCCATCCTGTGCATCCAGAGCTGCAGCCACCTGGCTGACTCCCCATTCCTCTCCATGCCTTTCCTAGGCAGCCTGAGCTTGCAGAGCCCAGCCCTCGGCAGGGGCACCTACCCTTATTCTTTCTGGGAAACTTCTCACCCTTCAAAATCCAGCTAGGAAGTCCTCTCTTCTATGAAGCCATCCTAAATGCCTGGGGTGGAATAAGTCACTCTGTCCTCCTACTTCCAGAGCACCATGTACCCACGTCAGCCATGTCAACAGTTGCCACACTGTACTGAAATACACTGTCTTCATGTCTGAGGCTTCCAGAGCAGGGGTTAGGGGAGCATGGACCCTGGGGGGCGGGCACAGTGGGTTGTGTGCCTGGTGGGCTCTGCTGTCTACTGCCATTAAGTTGTGCAGTCTCTCAACCTTGCTGAGCTTCTGTGTCCTTAAGGGGCCAAATATGCCTATCTGGAGAGTCATGAGGAACATACTGCCAGATACATGGTAGGGGGTCAGTAATGATGATGAATCTGATGGCAGTGTCTGCTGTTAACACCACAGAGACAGTGTGTGTGTGGTGGTTAAGACAACAGGCCTTCAAGCCAGACTGCCAGGGTTCAAATCTTGACTCCACCACATATTAGCTGTATGCTTTTAGGCAATTACTTAACCTCTCTTTTTCATCATTTCTCAGTTCTTTCATTTATTAACAGGTGTTAGTAAAATACCTACTTCATTGGATTATTTTGAGGATTAAATGAGCTAATCTGCATGCACCCTTCCATCCCCATTTCAGAAGGGAGCCTGGCATGTGGCGAGTTAGGGCTTCATATTACTGCCAGGGATGGTGCTTCCAGGTATTCTGTAAATGAACTAATGCTGGAGGAGGATAGAGAGGGGATAAGAGCCACCAGCCACCCTGCACTGCCCCTCCTGGGCGGAGCCCTGGTCTCTGTCTTCCTCTTTGGTCTTTTCAACAGCTGGAGTTCTGAGGGGAGCCAGATGTGGTTCTAAGAGCAAGGGAGGAGAGGGGATGGGGGAAGGGGTGGCTGAAATGCTGGGGTGCAGGGAGATGGGCAGAAGGCTCCAATGTGTCCAAGGGGACACCTGACCAATGGGGCAACTCCCAGATCTCTGACCCTTTCCACCTGCCTGTGGGCTGCAGGGAAAAGTCAGAGGGCACATGACAAGTTTTCCAGGTGAGCCCTGGAAAGCAGGGAGGGGAGAGTGAGATGGTTGCCACAGCAACATCAGGTGGAAACCTGACACCTGAGCCTCCTGCTAAGATGCCCGGAGTTCTGCCAACCTCCTGAGGCAGGGGAGGTGAATGGGGCAAAAGTGGCAACAAGAGGAAGCAGTTTCTCCAGGCCCCTGTTCTTCTATGGGGACAGCGGGCTGAAAGGAGGGGCAGGGAACGCTGCTCTGGCTTTGATTAGTGACAACTTGGCCTCAGGTAAGGGCCTGCTGGTTGCTCATGCAGATGTTGCCCATTTCTGGAGATAGGCCTGACATACCCTACCCCTGCTGTAAGAGGGGGATGAGTCAGGGCTTCATGGTGTTCCCCAGCAGCCTGCCCCATATGCCACCATGGGCCACAACCCTTCCAACCTTCCAACCTTCATGGATGGGATTTGGTTAGGTGACAGGCTCTGGGTGGCCTCCTGATGTGGGCAAGGGGTGGGAGCAAAGGTGTCCTCTCTGCCTGTCTCCAGGGAAATGGGCCCCAGAAACTTGGGAGAACTGGCCTGAGTACTTTATCCACAGACAAGAGCCAGCGCTGAGGCCCTCTGTCTGGACAGAGGCAGATGTGAACATCTGGCAGCCAGCAGGCAGGGCAGGACCTCCGCCCCGTGCCCCACCCCCATCTGCTTGCAGTGACTGGAGGGCTGAGGAGCACAAGCCCCTCCTAGTCTAGCCCCAGGAGGTGGGCAGAGGAGGGCTGGGGAGCTGAGGCACATCACCCTGAAGCTGTGGTGGGTGCCAGGCCCTGGCTCGCCCTGCCCCTCGCCCCTTGCCTCCCTCCTGCTGCCATGGCCATCCCTCCTGAGTGTAGGCAGCAGTACCTTGTCAGCAGTGGGGACCACAGGCGGGGTGAGGATGCTGGGGGGTGACTCAGGCCGCTTCTTGTGCTTCTGTTTAAGGCGTTCTTTGTCCTTTCGACTCTGAGGAGGGAGAGGCAACCAGATATTGGTATTGGGGGACACTTAGGCAAGGATAACATGACATGTGCATGTGGGGCTTTGGCATCATCTCCCTGTATGGAGGCCTGGGGAACTTTGGCTGGACAAGAATGGCTCAGGAAGGTTCCTCTGGGAGCCAAGAGCCCCTCCCCTATATCCTCACTGCCTGCTAAAAATAGCCTGTCCCATTATCACGCCAGTGACACAGAACACCACAGAAGCATGCACCTGGCAAGGGTGTCCACCCAGGAGACAGAGCTGTGCAGAGGGGTGGGAGCCGGGCACACTGATGTGCAGTACGAGGAGACACAGGCATGTACACTTGCAAACTGGTGTGACACTGTGGAGACTGTTAAGGTGTATGCAAATGTGCAGGGCCATGTGTTGGGCCTTTGGGGACACTATTAAGTCATGGGAGGACACAGAGGAATCACAGACACAAAGAGCCTCGGGGAAGCCAGGTCCTTACTTCACCCTCCATGACCATCCTGTGTCACTTTCTCAGCTCAGCCCCCTTCTGGGCCTCAGTGGCCTCAAGGGAAGCGAGGGGGCAGGCCAGTGGTGGCTTCTTGAAAGGTGTGTGTTTGTCAGTATGGACAGAGAAGACTTTTACCTTCTTCTGGCCCCTGTCGTGGTGGGAAGGGTGCTTCTCCTGCTGGGTGGATGGTGAGGCTGATCGGCTTCTCCTGCCAGCGATGAAGCCACTGCCACCTCCCCCTGTGCCGCCTCCTCCTCCTCCCCCTCCCCCGCTGGTGTGCCGGGATGTCTTCTAGGGGAGAGAATTGAAAGGAATTGCCAAACACTCCTCTCACTAGTTTAGGGGAAGGTAAGGTTTCTGAAGGTCAAATGCTCGTGGGGGGCCAGTTCCCCCAACTCTGCCTGTCACCAAGAAGACCCAGTATCTTCAGTGATGCTCTGCTCAGCAGAAGGGCATTCTCTGGCCCGAAATCCCAGAGCTTCCCCAGCTGGCTTATCCAATGCACACATTTGGCAGCTGAGGCCCTTAAAAGCCAGGGGCATCTTAGGCCCAGCAAGGCATGGCTGGAGGTAGGACTTGAGCCCAGGTCTCTTGCTCTCCACCCACCTCTTTCTAAGAGGTGCCCTCTTGGCTCATCTCAGGTAGCCTGAGTCACGGCCCTCCCCCACTTCCTTCCCCTAGGGTAGAGATGTATGGGGAGCTCTCGTGGGGAGCTCCTGTTCCCCTTCACTCCCACACCTCATCCTCCCCCTAGACAATTCACTCTAGCCATCAACCCTTTTTCCCATATTCTTGGGCCTCCCCCTCCACCAAACAGTGGTTCCTTCTGTCTCAGAGGACCTGCTGCCTTTAAGAAGTAAAACATCTGCAACAGCAAAACCCCAAACGACGTTTGTGCTGCCTTTCCTTTCAGCCATCCCTTCACTGATAATCGGCTGCCTCCTGCTTGGTCTGATAGCTTCCCCCATCCCAGACTTGCAGCTGCTCTCTCCAAGGTTACCCACTACCTCCCAGTTGCCAAATCTAAGGACTGGTTTCAGGCCTTGTTCAACCCAATTGCTCCCCAGCGGTGGGTACCACTCCTACCCTGGAGTCTAGACTCTCCCTTCATGGTTCACTTCATACCTTGATCCACCCTACCCTGTTGGGCACCTGTCCAGCCTTATGTACCTGGGGCTGCCACTACCACCCTGCCTGGGGGTCTGACAGCCACCAAACTTGAATACCCCTACTTGGCACTGCCTATAAACCAAACCAAGCTCTCTACCCTGTCCTAAGAAGTCACCAAAGCCTGAAACCAGGATACTTTTGAAAATGAACTATGAATAATTATACCAGGGAAACAGACACAAACTGGGACATCTGGGATAGACCAAGACATGTGTTACCTCTCCAGAAGCCCACTGCACCCCCTGTTCACAGCACCCTCAGGTGCTCAAGAGTCAAGAGCCTATTTACCACCCTCATCTCCTTCTCAGCCCCCACCACCTGTAGGCAAGTCTATCCAGAAATGGTTCTAGAGTCCAGGCCCATCCTGCCATGGCCCCCCCTTCTCGCAGCTGTCTCTCAGCCACCAGCCTCGGCCCTTCAGATCTAGCTTCACAGTGGCTGCCAGGGTAATCTTCCTAAAAAACAAATCTGATCATGTTGCCCTTCTACTTACAAGCAGCCTTAGAAGCCTGTGACGTGGAGGTGAGGTCCAAGCTGCACTCCCAGTCAGACCACAGCCTACCTCTCCAGGACAGCCCCTAGTACCTAGGATATGCAAGTCTTTCCTTGGGGCCCCTGAGGCTTGGGGCGGAAGCAAGCACAGCTCCAGCCCTGCCTCAGCTTTTTCCTTTCATCTCCTGCCTCATTTCTACCAAACACCCTGTTGTGTGCTTACGAATTCTTTCTCATCTCAGGACTTTTTCCATGCCAGTTCCTCTCCCTTGGATTCATTTCTCTGTCTTTGCTTGGCAGGCTCCTAAGGCACTTTCAAATCAGACTACCTGTTCCAAATCCCATACACCAGCTATGAGATAAGTCACATAACCTTGGTAGGTCTTAAGATTCCTCAGCTACAAAATGGGAACACACAGTATACCTAGTGCTTAGGGTTGCTGGCAGGATCACATACAATAACACACATAAAGACTCAGAACAGAGGCAAGGGCCCAGAAACCCTGGCTCTTACTGTTTCCACCTCCACTCAGCTTAAATGCTGCCTCTTCCTTCAAACCTCCCAGTCTCTGACACGTAGGGTCTGAGCTCTGTCCTCTGGGAAGGACTGCTTGGTTCAACTCTGATTCACATCCCTCAGGCTATACTTCAATTTGTTCCTTGTCCAGCGGCAAGCTCCTCAAGGGCAGGGACCGGGTTCCTTCCATCTCTGTCCTCCCAGAACCAGGAACCAGCCTGGCCCAGAGCCCATGCCCTCTAAACCATGGCTGACTGACTCACTCATGCCCTGGCAGACAAGACTCACCATCTTGCTAAAGTGGTATTTGCAGTAGCCGCAGTACTTGACATTGTCAACCTCCAGTACTTCTTCCTCACACAGCAGGCCTGCCATTTGGGCACTAACCAAGAGAGGTCAGCCTGAGAAGGGTGTGGCCACAAACCAGACCAACCACCTCCCTCCCACCCTCCTAGATGCCTGCTGAGGCAAAGCCAAGACCATGCAAGGAGAGCACTGCCTTCACCACCAAAGAGACAGCAGCAAGGATGAGCCCACTCAGTGGCCCCATCCAAGGCAAACCTCGGAGGGGGCTGGTACAGCTGGCCAGGGATCCCAGATGAACCCTGGGGGCTGAGGAGGGTGTGCAGGGCAGGCAGGGGTCTCACCAGGTGACATGGAAAGCTTGTCGACATCCATGGCGGTTACAGGTCATGCAGGCTCCTGAGGCTGCCTTGCTCTCCCGGCCCTGCTCCTCACAGATGTAACATGTCTGCAAGACACATCACACTCGTCCCCTCCTCCCTTCTACCTGAGGGATCCTTTGGCCTCCCCCTCAATTCCATCCTCTCCCTGTGATCCTAGGTCAGTGCTAGCCAACAGAACTTTCTGTGATGATGAACCACACAGTCCCATACAGGAGCCATGAATCACATGGGCTGTTGAGCACTTGAAGTATGACTGAGGAATTGAATTTTAAGTTGTATTTAACTTTAATTAACTTACATAGCCACATGTGGCTTGTGGCTACTATACTGGATAACACAGTACTTAGATGGTAAGCTCCATAAGGCCAGGAGCTATCTTGCTCATTGGTGAGCTTATTCCCACCTCTGGGCCTTTGCACATGCTGTTCCTTCTGACTGGAATCTGGAACCCCACCCTCCTCAAGGCTGGCTCCTTCTCATCCCCTAGGTTTCAAACTAAATGGCTCCTTCACTTTCTCTGAAGCCCCCCAAAAGCAGTATTCGTTATTTCAGTACCTTGATTGTTTTCTTCACAGCACTTACAACAAACTGCATTTCCCTTATTCGCCTATTTATTGATATTTACAGTCTTGGCACGTAAGAGCGTGAATTCCATGGGGTAGGGATGGCTTGAACCATCCCTATATACTGAACACTGTGCTTGGTACCTGCTCAGGTCTGGCACATAGCAGGCACTCAGTAAAAAGTGTTCAGTGAATGAGCAGGTGAGCGGCTTACTGAGGTCTACCCTCTGGCGGCACTAGTGTAGACAGCCTACTACCTCATGAGTTCCTGAGCATGAACACGTATGTGTGTGTCAGTGGAAAGGCCTACCCACCTCCTGAGTTTTCTATCAGACAAAATCAAATAACACTGGATGTGGAGAGAGCTGGAGGGACCCAAGGATGGTTGGCTAGGGCAGGGCTGGTATGGGGCACAGCAGGGGCTGCTGACCTTGTTGAAGCGATCATGAGGCACATACTGCAGCACGATGGGCTCCATGGTGAGCACGTTGGCAAACTGCACCTCAGGGATGTAGAGGGCACACACCACGTGGGCCCAGCCTGGGGCGGTGTGGGGCCAGCCTCAGCTACGATAGTGAGCCCGAGACCCTGGCCCCTCAACCCCACACTGCAGACATTCCCCTCACCCAAGGCCTTCCCATCAGACTGGTGCTGGCCAGGGAAGGGAGACCCAGCCTCCATGCCCCCTCCATCCCTCCACCACCACACCCTGCTCAGGGGGCACTGCTGACCTCATCAGATGAACCCTTGGGCTCAGGGCCCCCCTCACCTCCATTGTCAGTCCTCTTCAATGCCCCATCTTTGTGTGGGCACAGCTCACACCTCTGCCAATGCAAGGGAACACAGGGATTGAGAGGTGGCTTTCCAAAAGGGGATGGGGGAATCTGATGAGCTGGACCCTCCCCAAACAGTCAAAAGGTCCCCAGATGAAATGATAAGCCATCTGTGAGGGAGGGGTGGGGGTCTAGAGGAACAGGATTGGCCGTGAGTGATAATTGTTGATGATGGGCAATCAGGAATGAGGTTCATTATAGTAGTCCCTCTACTTTTGCACAGGTTGGAAACTTTCCATAATAAAAAGTTCAAACAAATAAACAAACAAAAAAAGTACAGTGAGTGAACTGGGGTAGAGGAAAGGATGAGCTGAGGAAGAGATAGGGTTGGTGATAGGTATGCAGAAAACAGGAAGTCCTGTGTGACAGTCACACCCTAGCCTCAGATAGTCTCTTAGCTCAAAGGGCAGGAGATGCCCAGGTGTATAGGGGGTGGGGCTCAAACTCACCACCCTGGCTGCTCGCTCCTGAGATTCACATTTCCGGCAGAACCAGGGTCCAGTTGGCACCTGGACGATGCCATAGCAAGCTGGGGTGGGGGAGGAGAAGTACAGAGAATAACAATCAGGAGTGGCTTCTCTCGGAGTAACTGCGGGGAGGGGATGACTATAAAGGACTAGAGCCAGTTCCACCAGGGGAGAATTCTCCGCTATGTGGGGATCACCCACTAGATAGCAGGACCACAAAAAATGCCCAACAGCACACTATCAGCTTTCAACCACACAACCAAGCACTTTGAGCAGGGGCGGGGAGTCAGTCCTTGACCTTAAACTTCTAAAAGATCCCCCGCCGGTGCCCTTTAAGGACCTGTGTCCCAGCTCCTGGCCAGGACGGGTCCTCCTCTTGAGGAATAGAGAAAACCAGAGGGACAACATTTACCATAGTCAAACACGTTTTGCTGTTGTGGCGGGGAGGGCATTTCTTAAAGGGCCAGTAAGGGAAGAGGCGGGGAAGTCGGGGGTCCAGGAACCTCCACTTCTGCCTCTAACTACAATAGGTACAAGTCAAAAGTCAAAGCTGAACTCAGGTGCAGATACGGAGAGAAGAGTGGCGGGAAGAGCCAACAGCAACAGCATTAAGGGCTGTCCCAGGAAGAGGGGGCAGCAGTTGGCTATGCCAGACAGGCGGGAGATGCCAGCCTGCGCCCTCGGCAAGACTCCTCAAGGAGTTAACTCCCGAACCATGTGCTGCCGGGGGAAACTCTAAACCTCCCTCTTCTCTACTCCCGGCCCCCTGTACAACCTCTCTCCTATCCGCAGCTCTTCCCGGGAGGGTTTTAGGAGTCCCCCTCTCCCCTGGGACTCCTCTCCTCCCTTCCCCATCCAGCTCCTCCCAGTATCCGGAAGCGGGAGGGGGGATGACCCCCCCTTGACCTCTCCCTCCCGGAGCCGGGACCAAAATAACCGGGCGGGAGGGGACACCTCGCAGGTAAACATTACCCCAGCAGCCCCGACACCGGCGGTGTGGGACGCAGAGAGTACACTCACTGCCCCCTAGTCTGTCCCCAAACTCCCTCAACTTGGGGTGGGGGGCGCGGGACTGGAACAATAGGCAAGAAAACAATGCCTGACCCGGTCCTCCAGGACCGGGCGGAGGGGAGCCCCCCGACGCCTCCCTTCCCTTCAGGTGGGGTGGGGGAGGGGCGTTCGAGCGCCGGGAGGTCTCCGGAGGGTGCGGCCGGGGGCGCCCGGCGCGCGTCGCCCCCGGGGTCCCGCCGCCCCCCGTGGGCCATCCTCGTACCTTGGTGGACAGCCACGCTGCACGCGTGCCCATCACAGTAGACCAGCGGGTTCTCGGCCCAGCCCCTCTCGTCCGAACATACGCAGCAGCCTCCTACCATCTCCTTCATACTCCCATGAGCTCCCTCCGGGGCTGGGGCGGGGGGCCGGCCAGCGGGGGTGGGGGGTCAGGGGGGAGGGAGGGAGCGGGGGGCCGCGCGCCTCCTCGCTCCCTCCTCCTCCTCCGCCGCCGCCGCCGCTTCTTTTCTTTGCCTCCTCCTTCCTCCTCCTCGGCGTCCTCCTCCTCCTCCTCCTCGCTCGCTCTGTCTGGCCGCCCCCCCCGCCGTGCTCTCGCCCTCATGCCCCGACGGGCCCCCCCCCCGCCAACAATGAGACCCGCGTGCCGGGCGCGCCCTCTCCGCGCCGCGCGCGTAGCTACCAGGGCCGCCCAGCCGCCGCACAGCCCGGGCCCGGCGGGGGAGGCGCCGAGTGGCACATCGCGAGCGCCCGCCCGCCCCGCGCCGCCCGCTCACGCGCCGCCCCCCCGGCCCCCCTGCCCGGCCGCGGCAGCCATGGCCGCGCGCCTCCGCTCGCTCGCTCCCGGCCCGCCTGCCGCCCGCCGCCCGCCGCCGGGTAAAGTCTTAGGTTCAGGGAACAAAGCCTGGCTTGGTAGGGAGCTTTTCGCTGCCTCGCTCCGCGCTCATTTTCCCTCTCTGTTTTTCTTTCTGTAGCCCTCGGTTGTTGCTCATGAATTCTCGCTCTGCCTGCCGTTCCATCTCGATCTCGGTCTCCAGTTCTCCATTCCCCACCGCCCAGGTCTTCGTTTTTGCGTCTGTTCTTCAACCTCAAGGAAACCTACGATCAGGGAAAGGGACGCTAGGAGCAGACGCGACGTGGGCCGCCCTCCCCTCGGTGTCGGGGGGCAGTTCGGCTCTGTGGATTGCCGCTCGTGGGCTCTTCCTCGGTGATCCCTCTGGAGGTAGACACTCATAAGCAGACATTTGTTCATTCAAGAAATATTTATCGAATGCTTACGCTGTAGCCGCGGGTATAGAGCAATGAACAAAACAGGTATTCCTGCCCTCGGAGAGCTTCCGGTCCAGCTCACAGACACACACACCCCCACACACGTGTACACACAAATCAGGAACTCAGACCCTTTAGAGGCATACCTAGGCACCCACAAACACATAAATTCACTCCTAGCGTCATCCAGCCACACCACCTGACTCTCCCAGAGAAACACAAACCCCAAGTCCAGCCTCGTAGGAGCGCTTAGAGACCCACGCGAGTTAGAGACCCACGACTACAAAAGTGCTCACGAACAACACAGTTACACTTGACCTCTGGGTACACACACAAACACAACATAAACTCACACACAGCATCCCAAAGGATTAAAGTCCCTGAAATTGGGTCTGGGAAGAAGTGAGGGGGAGTCAGCCCAAAGATTCCATCCCCAAGACCGGTGTGGGGCATGGGGAACGAAATGTGAATCCCCCACACACTTCTTAAAAGGGTGGCGTGGACGCCTCCAGTCCAAAGGTCACACTCCCTCAGCGGGCGGTGAGGTGGCGGAGGGTAGAAGGCAGCCCTGGGGGCTTCAACAACACTTCAAAGACTTCGCGGCCCGGAAAGCTTCCTGCCGGGGAGGGGCTGATGGAGACGAGATGGGGAGATCCGCAGGGCGACTGGGGGTGGAAGAGGCTGCCCCCGCCTCGGCGCACTGCCCCCCCTGGCCGACTCTTCCGCCGGGACCGCCTCCTTTTCACCAGCACCTGTTCAACCGGAACATCAAGGGGCCGGGGCCCGCCGCCACCCCTCCTTTCGCGTCTGTTTAGTACCTTTCATCCCTGAGGCAGTGTGGGGGTGGTGGTGGGGGAATCCCCGCCCAGGAGAGAGGGCGGGGGAGAACTTGTCCTTGACCTGGTCTGTGGCGTTAGGGATTTACTCCCTTAATCCAGGCTACCCTGGAGTTTGGGGAGGTCGGGGAAGCTGTGTTCTGGCTGCAAGCCCTCTACGTTCCCTAGTTCTTTCACCGACACGGGAATCCCGGAGGGCTGCCAGGACTGAGAGGCTCTGTCTGAACGCGCGGGGCAGGGAAGAGGCCTGTTTCTGCCGCTTCTGTGCCTGGGGAAGGTGGCCGGAGCCAGGGGACTTTTGCGGGCGGGTCCGAGGGCCGGGATATTTGCGAGGACCCCCACGCGCCAGTATCTTGGTCAGCTTTGTGAACTTCGCTCATACGAAAAGTTAAGAAGCAGATGAGGAGTCTCAGGAGTTTCTAACGAATTACTTTTACTGAAGAGACTAAAACTTCAAGAAAATTAAACGCAAAAATGTCGGCTGTAGCCCTGCACCAGTTTCGGAACATTTGAATATTTGCTTTCGGGACCAACCACGGCCGATGGGGCCGCAGTTTCGTGTTTCGCTGGACGAGGATCACTCGAGGGCCCGTCGGTCCCTGCATCTGGGGGTGGGCAACTTGGGGACTGAGGTCTAAGAAGCATCGTTTCGGGTCCTCACCCCTTGCGAGTACACTGCCCGAAGCTTGTGGGATGAATGCGCGACGATATTTAAGCGTTTAGTAAATGTATCAGGAGCATCGTTTCGTTTAATCCTCCCCATAACCCTTTTGGTTGGGTGTTAATATCCCCCATTTTATAGACGGAGCAACTGAGGTTCCGGCGGATGAAGTGACTTGCCCAAAGTCTCATAGCCTTTAAGCTGGAGAGCGGGGATTTGAACCAAGTATGCCCTTCTCTAGGGCTGAGGCTCCGCCACCACACTGGTCGAATGCCTGTATAGAACTGGGATGTTAGCACAACGCAAATGTTCCTTTCCGAGGTCTGCAGAAACTCGGTTCTTCCCGGGTTAGACTAGATTCCCGCCGGTACTCTCAGGGCTGAGCTGTCAAATTCATCCATCTTGCAATATTTTCCTGAGCACCTACTATGTACTTACACACAAACACACACACACGAAGAGCAAGAGCAGGGCTCAAGTGGTTCAGGTTCGTCTTGCTCTCCTTGGCGTAACTAAACACTGATTGGAGGTGTCACGCCGATCCTGGCTGTGCAGTTTTCGGTAAGTGACTTCACTTCTCAGAGCATTCCGTTTGTCCCTCTTAAATAGGGTGTTAATTCCCTCTGGAAGGGCTGTAGTGAAGATCTAACGAAAATCCTTTTGGAAAGCGCCAAGGCATACAGTTGGCACTCAATCCCTGCTCTTCTCTTCGTCCCTCTAAGAGTGCCAGGACAGTGCATTCCCGCTCCCGCCTCCCGCCTTTTGCATCCACGCCTGTCTCGCGCGTCCCGCGGCTAAGGGACTGGGGCAGAGAGGACCAAACAGAAAATTATTTCCGCCTGCTCGGCCTGCCCCGCCCCGCCCCGCCCCGCCCGTCCCCGGAGCCAGAAGGGGATTGTGGGGCCGCCGCGGCCGCCGCCGGAGTCGAGCGGGGCGGAAGCGCGCTCCGCGCTGCTGCTCGGGCCCGACCGCGCCGGCCCCGGCACCTCCTGGCCCGGGACTCCGAGCGGGTGCCGCCGGGCTTATTTCCACGAAGCCTGGCTCGCCGGTTTCCGGAACCGAGCGGGGGAGGCTGAAAGGTGTTGAGGTTTCGCTTCTGCTAGCCGGATGGGTGCTTGGTTTCTCCGGTCCCGGGGGCGCGTCCTCCCCGTTAGAAAGCCCCTGGCTCCGGGAAAGGACTGCCGGCGCTTGCGGGTTTGCATATCGCTTTCTCCCCCGAAAGCAAAGCTGCTTGACCTTGTGGGGCGTTCAGAGAGGTTACGGTACATCGTTTTCGTAACCCAGGTAGTAATAGGCTTCAGGTAGTTTATCCAGTGGGAGAGCCTGGCTTGGCTGAATAGAAAGAGGGGGGGCTAGAGTCAGAAATCCACTTACTAGCTTTGACCAAGGGTTAGTAATGTCTTATCTGGGACCCTCAGTTTCCCCATCTCCGAATGTGGACAGTAGTGCCAACATCAGGGTTGATGTGGAGCAGTGACACTGTCAAGTGCCCAGCACAGGGGACGGTGATTTCCCTGTCAAAGGTTATGACTCGGCGGTGGTCTCTCTAGTAGGCCTGGTTGGGGTGCAGGGTGGTGTACAGGTTCTTTCCTAAGTCAGACATCCTGTGCAAAAGGGATAGAGGCTCCATTGAAAGAGGAACTGGTGGGAGTAAGGGGATTCCCCAGGCATTAGGGGGCCAGGCGTCATGATTATTGTAAATAATGACTGCCCTGGCGGGATTTTTGGTTTTTCAGATCTTTCAATAGACTTAGGGTCAAGTTCTGCCTCTACTGTTAGCTACCTATGTGACACAGTCTCGCTGCCTCGGTTTGCCAATCTGTAAAATGGGGATAATTGGATCCCCTCCAATCTGCAGGGTTTTGGCAACTCCACCCAGCCAAGTTCTCAGCAGGTGCTTTGAAAGCTGTAAGTCCAGGTAGTCCTTTTGACCATGTTCCGTCACAAGGGACTTTTTTTAGGGAGTTAAGGTAGGTAGGAAGGGAAGAGGTTCATGGGGCGAGGTAGCCATCTGCCCAAACTTTTTCTAGAGCTACCTGGAATCTAGTCCCTGCCCTGCTCCTAACCAGCTGTGTGACCTTGGGCAAAGCAGTTGCCCTCTTGCATTTGTTTGAGTGACTGGATCTTGAAAATCCCCTTAGAGTTAACATTCTGTGGTTGATGACTCTGCTCCTGGGGAATTTTTAAGGCTGAGGGATGACAGATGATAGTGCATTTTCCCTACCATGTTCCTCTTTTCCCCCAGTTCCTCCTGAAGTCTAATTTTCATTCCTCCTGTTATAGTTGCCATCAGGACAAAAGTTGAAAAAGTTGTATTATTTAGACTTTCAGCAAACACTTTATTGAATCATCATGGGTGGGCCAGAGAAGATACACAGATAGCACCTGGAATGGTGGGAATGACAAACATAGAAATGACTTTAATTCAAGATGATAAGGGCTGTGATAGTGCTAAGAACAGTGCTGAAACAGGCAGGAAGGAAATAACTGTGTTTATGGAATCAGGGAAGTCCTGAGCTGGGGCCAAGTGGGTGAAGGAGGTTTTGCAGGCAAATGAGGGGCAGAGGAGCATTCCAGGCAGAAGGAACAGCATGTTCAAAGATACCGAAGTAGGAGCCAGCAAAATGTGTATTGAAGGTATATGCAACCATATGGTACTTTGTGGGGTAGGGGAGCAGGAGGGGTGGAGATGGGGTGTTAGAGGAATGGCCTTAAGGCAAAAACCTGATTAAGGGGACTTTGGATATTTTGCTAAGGAGTTTGGACTGAGGGCATTGGGGAGCCTCTAAGGGTTTTTAAGCAAGGGGTACACAGCCATATTTGCACATTGGTTGTCAGGTCTGGAATTTGTTGGAGGAGGCTAGAGGTTGAGAAATTGGTTAGGATAGCAATTCTCAATCTTTAAAGTGCATGTGAGTCCCCTGGTTTGAGAGGGGGGTGGTCTTGTTAAAATGCAGATTCTGAGTCAGTAGGTCTGGGGTGGGCTTCTGCGATCCAGCATTTTTAATAAGCTCCCAAAGGAGCTTGTGTTGCTGATCCAAAAAAGCACACTTGAATAGCAAGGTAGGAGACTTGCAAGGGTCCTGGTGACAGAAGAGGGCTTGACTCTGGCAGAAGCAGAGGGATGGGAGGAGGGCTGGATATATGGAAGTTAAGAAGGTAGGATAAGACAAGGACTGTGACTGCTTGGCAAGGCACCACCAAGGGGGTGACTCCCAGGGATGCAGCCTGGGGGACTTGGCAGATGGGGCTCCACTGTCCATTCAGCAGTCGAACTCAGGGGTGGGGTTGGGGGCTGGTAAGCAACTGCTTTGTGCAGGCTGACATTGGGCGTCTATGCCACACGGGGTGGTAATGCTCAGCAGACAGTTGATTGTTTGGGTCTGCACTAGCAGAGTCTGGGCTGGAGAGACTCATAGTGAGGGCCAGAGGCGGTCCCGAGAAGCAGGGAAATTCACATCATGGGAGTTGAAGAGGGACATTTAAGGAGGAAGTGATGCCAGGGTCACATGCCATTGAGAGGTCAAGGGAGGTAAGGGTTCTGCAAGGAGGAGGTCCCTGGTGACCTCAGCCTGTAACATTCCAGGCACCAGTGGGGGCAGAGGCTGACTACAGTGGGTCAAGCATAGGTTGGGTGGTGAGAAGGGCAAAATAGTGATGAACAGTGTTGGGGGTAGGAGGGTCAGGGGGCAAGGATGGACACCTGTGGTAGTGATGATGATAATAACCATAGCAACGATGACAACAGCAATAGCAGCTCACTTGATGAGAGCGTATGTGCCAGGCACTGTGCTAAGCGTCTGACATGCTTCTTGTGACAGCACAGATAGCGTCTATTCTTGTTCCAGTTTTACAGGGAAGGCACAAGCTCAGAGCAGAAAGAGCACACAGCCAGTGGGCACAGAAGCAGGACCTGAACCCTGCTTTTCACCGTGGGGCTGGTGACACTACAACTAATTCACTGTCATTTATTTAACTCGCCACTATTTTTTTGGCCCCTGCTGTGTGTCAGATGATGGGCCAACCAGTGGTGATGCAGAGAGAATCAAAGCAGGATGCAACCCTGTAGGTGTTCAGGATGGAAAGGAAAGGCTGGCTGGTGGGCAGGCAAACTTCGCTGTGCAGTATGATATGTTCTGTAATGGGGGGTGGACCACATAGGGAGCCCTGGAGAAGAAGCTTCCAGCATGTGCCAAGAAAAGTCAGGCAAGGCTCCTTGGAGGAGGCAGGGTCTGAGCTATGATTTGAAGGTAATCAGGCAGGAGTTTACTGGCAGCCAGGTGAGGGAGACCACCAGCAAGTGGATAGACTAGTGTGAGAGCTATATTGTGTTCAGGGGGTACAAGTGTTCAGTGAAGGTGTGGGAAGTGGGGAGTAGGAGGAAGGAACATGAGAGCAGACAGGAGGGAAAGGACAGGGTACCTTACATGTGTCTCAGACCTGACCCCAGCAGTATGAGGTCCTGTGGAAGGTGCTAAGCAGATGCATATGTGGCAAAGTTCATTGTGGGTGCAGCAGAGTTGTGGTCAGAGGGGTTAGCACAGAAGACAGAGTACCTCTGGAATTATCGCAAGTGCTAGTACATAAATTCCATAGAGCGGTGATTTTTATGTGTTGTGTTCAGTAATGTATCTCAAGCACCTTTATCAGCACCCGGCACATAGTAGGTGCTCAGTTAATACTTACTGACTGGATGAATGGGTGAATGGATGGATGTGTCTCTTTGGGAGTGAGGATAAGGACCTGGAATTGGGTGTCCATGGGGATGGAGAGGGGATGAGTACCGAGTGAAGTCAAGAGAAGCGGGTAACTGGCAGTTGGTGGTCATGGCATGGGAGGGTGACTCCCAGGTTTCTGTCTTAAACCACTGAACTCCTGGAGAAGGGAGGAGGGGCAGGATTGTGAGAGAGTTGGTAAGTTCAGGTTGATGCTTGGTAAACTTGAGGTCCAGTGGACCATCTCCAAACAGAGTTGGTAGGTATATCACTTTAAAATTTGTAAAATGCTTTTGAAGCATATGCAATGTTCTCTCTACCTCTTCTGCCATATCCTTGATTCTCTGAAAGAATATTCAGAGATATCTTTGAGTGTTGTCAGTGGTAGATGTTAACTGAAGCCCGGTGCAGGTTAGACCATGCTGGGAGGATGTGCAGGTCAGAGAGTGGCAGGCCACAGTTAGACACGCAGGGAACACTGGCATTTGAGAGTGGGCAGAGGGAGAGGAGCCAGGATAGGGGCACGAGAGGCAGTGTGCGCAGAGGGAGGGGGAGCCCCAGAGAAAGTGGTATCATGGAAACCACTGGGGAGAGAGGAAGGCAGGAGGTAGCGGTCAGCAGGGCAGGTGTCTCACAGAGGGGCAGCTGGTCCAGTGTGGTAGAGGGGTGGCAGCAGCTTGAGCAAGGAGTGGAGACAGTGTGAGTTTAGATGACTTTCCCAGGGGCTGGGCTGTGAGACAGGACAGCAGGGGAGGTGTGACCCGCAGTTCTGTGGGACAGTCTCAGGTACTGGGCTTGGGTGGACCAGAGGGGGCACCCTGCTTCTCCAGAGAGAAAGGAGGAAGTGAAAGGATGGGGACAGATGGATGGGCGTGTGGGACTTTTCTGCTTGTTAGCATGCATCTTCTCTTTTTAAAACATTTTTTAGTTCTCTTTTTTTCCCAGTTTTGAGATGTAATTGATAGCATTGTATTAGTTTAAGGTATACAACATAATTATTTGATACACATACATGTTGTGAAACAATTGCCACAAGTGTGATTAACATCTATCACTCTCTTGTTTTAAATCAACTTTTTAATGATAAAATTTACATATAGTAAAATGCACATACTTTAAGAGTACAAGTGATGACTTTTGACAAATATAGCTAACTACCATCCCAACAAAGATTGAGAAGCTTTCCAACCCAGAAAGTTCCTTCATATCCCACTGCATCCACAGCCCCAGACAACACTGATGTGATTGCTGTCACTACAGATCACAGGGGCCTGTACAGTCTGCAGCCCCAGTGCCCCAGGCCAAGTGCCTACTCCTCCCCTTGCTCATGAGCCTCACCACACTGGCTTCCTTGGTTTCCTGTGCATACCAGGCATGTTCCCACTTCATTAGTTAGGCTTGCCTCAGCCACCTTATTTAAAACTGCCTCCTGCGCCCTTTCTCTCCACCTTCCTTATACTGTTTCTTTGTCCTTAACCCACATTTATTACATTGCTGTCTGTCTTTCCCCTCTAAAAGTTCCAGGAAGACAAGGACCCTGGTGGTTTTTGTTGCTGTATTCAAGGGCCTAGAACTGTGCCTGACATGTGCCCTGGGCACTGAGATGTGGGCACGTGAGCCAAGCCTCCCCAATCAATACCTCCATGCTCTGCTCTAAGGAACGAGTGACCAGAGCAGAGGCTGGTGGGGGTCCCTCTTGATGGCTTTGCTCGTGGTACCCAGGGTGTGCCATGTCACCTGCTTCTTCCTGCAGAGACAGCTGTGCCTTTTACTTCTCATCCCATAGGGCTCCAACTCCAGTGATCCCACCATTTCCCTGTTTTTGCTAAGAAGCCAGAGTCAGTTTCCCAGACCACTGGCTCATTCATCTCAGAATCACTAAGACCAGTAGTTCCTTCATCATGTCCTCTTTAACTTTTCAATGGCCTTTAATCCCCAAATCCATCCTGCTCATCTTGCTCTCACATTTCTCAGCTGCTTTTGCTGGGGTCCTTTTCTCCTGACCATCCCTCGGGGGCCTCTGCTGGATCCACATGATTTTCCCTGGAAGAGCTTGTCCATGCCTGTAGTCTATCTTAACCCGTGTGCCCATGATTTAGTCCTGACTGCTTTTCCATCCCAGACCTCCTTTCCCAGGTCTCCTCAGATTACATCTTCTTATACTGGGCTCCTGGGAACTGACACCAAACTGAATTGACATCTCCATGGACCAGCCCCTCCTCTTGGAGGTCCCACCTCAGTTAATGGCCTCCACTTTTTCCTGAGAACTGAGGGTCCTTCTTAACTCTTTATCTCCCTCCCTCCTCCGAATCAGCCACCAAGTCCCATGAAATCCACCTTGTCAACACCTCTTAAATCTAAAAGTCCTCATTTCCCCAAAACACAACCTGCTTGCAGCCATTAGCATTCTCAAAGCTCACCTTGGCAGCTGCATCCCAGCTGATCTCTCATAACCACTGTTCTTGTTGCTGCATTCCCCACGTGGCTCCTGGGACCAACCTCTGGACTACATTCCTCCTGGGCATTGAATGTGCAGATTCCAGGACCCCATCCCAGGGGCAGCCCACACCCAAGCTCCAGAGACAGCACACCCCTGAACTTGAGTCTCTGGCCTGCTTGAGCCAAGAGAGACACTGCCCAGCTCTACTTCACATTCACCCTGCAACGCTCACAGAACACAGGCCTCATCAGAATGAATGAAAGAGTGTCCTTGCTTTGAATGAAATGCCGATGAGGGATAACTTAAGCTAATTATCGAGTCATGCCGGAAGCCAAATTATAGACATTGTCATGTTATAAACACCATTTCTCAAGAGGACAGCTTGGAGACATCTGGGCAGCTGGGAGGCTGAGCTCATTATCTCCCCCTCCAACCTTCTCCATCTCCTCCTGTGTCCCACCCATGAAGTGCAGGAAGCCTCAGCTTCAGCCAGGGCTCTGGGTTCCCCTCGTCCCCACAGCCAGTCGCTTGTAAGTGCTGCTGATCCTCCCTTGAATCCCTGTCAATGCTGGTGGTCGCTGCCGTCCTTTAGGGCTTCACTGTCTCTTGCTGCAGCCTTGGGTGAGTGACTGAATGAGTCAGAGCCTCCATTTTCCTCATCTGTAAAATAGGATTTGTCTTTTAAATACAGGTTTCACTTAGGTCAAGTATGCCAAACATCTAGCACAGAGTTGGATTCAGGCTGAGCAT